>NC_134063.1:5833492-6133492 GCF_965140245.1 Athene noctua | reverse complement strand
GCTGGCTCCTGGGCTCCAGAGACTCATCCCCCCTCTCTGCCCCCTCCTGGCAGGGAGTTGCAGAGGGCCAGGAGGTCTCCCCTCAGCCTCCTCTTCTCCAGACTGAACCCCCCCAGTTCCCCCAGCCGCTCCCCAGCAGACCTGTGCTCCAGACCCTGCCCCAGCTCCGTTGCCCTTCTCTGGCCACGCTCGAGTCATTCAATGGCCTTTTTGGGGTGAGGGGCCCAACACTGAACCCACTCATCGAGGGGCGGCCTCCCCAGTGCCGAGCCCAGGGCTCAGATCCCTTCCCTGTCCCTGCTGGCCACGCCAGTGCTGACACAAGCCAGGATGCCATTGCCCTCCTTGGCCACCTGGGCACACGGCTGGCTCCTGTTCAGTGGGCTGGCAACCAAGTCCCTCAGGTCCCTCTGACTGGCAGCTCTCCAGCCACTCCTCCCCAAGCCTGTAGCTGCTGGGGGTCTCGAGATGAGTCTTGAGCCGGCCTCCAGGCACAGCTGGGCTGCAGAAACGCTCTCAGCAACCCACTCACGGGGGCAGAGACTCCACAACCACGATGCACAAACACCAGTGCTTTGGACACCAAGGAAGGGGCATCTCAGTACCTGGAGGCAACTGTTCCGGCTCCAGCTCCTTCGTCTGCAGAAGCATCTCCAAAAACAGGGTGGAGAAGTCAGGGCTCAGCTCTGGGCTGCAGGGAGAGAGGAGCCAAATAAGAGCAGTGGTTGTGGGGGAGAATTTGGCCCTGCTCCCGTGCCCGCGGGGAAAGGGGCAGCCATGGTCAGCTGGTTCAGCCCAGCTGCCAGATCCCAGGCTGACACAGAAGCAAGAGCTCTGCTGCGGCTTTGAGTTCCACCTCTGTGTGCTGCCAGCACTTTAATCCCAGGGGCAGCGAGGCAGGGGCTGTGGGCAGACCTGCCGTTACAGGCTGGACTCCTCGTCCTGGCAGGCACAGCTCGGTACACGGCTGGAACCCGAAAGCCTCACGTACCTGGCGCCAGGCAGCCGGAGGAGAAGGGGACCAAAGATCTCTCCCAGGGCGCGAGGGTGGAGGCTGTTGCTCTCGGCCTGCTGCGATACCTTCCCCAGATGCCGGAGCAGGAACTGCAGGGTGAGCGTGTTCTGGAGCGGGACCGCAGGCGACTCCAGGGCCAGCAGCAGCTGCTTCCGGCAATTCTCCGGCTGGGGGATCTCTGGGGAAGGAACAAGACACGATGGAAGGGCTGGGACAGCCGGCACCGCTCTCCACGCTCCGGCCGTGTCACAGCATGGGAGTGCTGTCAGCAGCGGGGGCCGTGGGCCAGACCACATGGGGACAGGATTTATTTTAATTCCCCAAAACACACCCGTCCCGCCCGGCCGCCGGTTCCCAGGGGAGGCCCTTACCCTGCAGGACACGAAGGATGTCTCCATGCACCGACACCGGCACCACGGGGGAGGGCAGGTCCTGCAGGTAACCTCGCAGTGCCTCGCCCAGGGAGTGCACGTCGAAGGGCTCCAGGTCGCCCAGGGTCCAATCTGCCGGGGCACAGATTTCCCATGGCACAGGGGCACCCAGATGGCAGCTCCAGCACCCGTCCCGGAGCCCATCACACACCACCTGGCCGGCTACCCCGGGACACGGCACCACGAGGGAGCTCACAGGACAGAGGATGCCTGGAATTGCCCCCAGCACCCCAGAAACAAGCCAGCTCTGGGAATTCAGACAGGTCCCCCCACCCTGGGAGGGGGCAGAGGTCATTTTGGGTGCCCACACCCTGAGCCCTGCCACAGGAATCCAGGACACGCACGACTCGGGGAGAGTTTTATTCCCTGTGTCGTAGAGACAAGCGCAGGCTGAACCCAGCAGGGAAAAGGTCTCCCTTGAACCAAGGCGCAGCCTGCGGGGGCAGCACATAAAGCCTGTCCCAAATGCAGAGCAGCCAGAGGTGACAGCACTGCATAGTTGGGGCTTACAAGAACGTCTGCGGAAGGGGACAAGCCAGCGTGAGGCTGGATGAGGCCCAAGCTCAGCCGAGAGGCAGACAGCTCCGCAGGCTCCCCGGCAGAGCCATCCGCTGCTGGCACAGCAGAGCCAAGGCTCCAGCCACCAAGCTGAGCTGAAAGATCCTCCCCTGCTTATTAGTGGCGTGACAGAGCCAGAGAAGCCTCCGCCAGCCCATCAGCGGGGCACCCCGAAGAGACAGTGAGAGGCGAGCCCAGGGGTCACTCGTTGGCCTGTGAGTCTCTGAGCTGGCGCCCTGTCCCTTTGTCCAGGGATGGTGGCAGGAGTGTCATGTGTCCCCCCCTTTCCCCATCCCTTCCACGCGGGACGGGGACAGCCCAGCCCCACAGGCAGCGTGCTGGGAGTCAGGAACCGCCGGGGACAGGCGAGCCTGGCCTGGATTGCATTACTGCTGGCGCTGTCACATCCACTAATCTCCTCCATCTGAGCCGATTCGCCTCCTCACCACGCTGAGCTGGTTCTTACCGGTTCTCAGCGCTTGCCGCAGTTCGGAGCCAGATGTCCTGTACAACATCTCGCCGTCTAACCCTGCGGAAGCGGGGACGCTGCTCTGAGCTGTGAGCTCGGCCGCTCCCAGCACACGCACCGTTTCGCTGCCAGCCCGGCGGGCCAGCGGCTGCGGCACGGTTAACTGGGCCTGGATGGTGTCCAGCCCAAACCCCTCAGCCCCCAGGACTCCCCGTTCAGTGGCCCCACGGCACAGCTCCCAGCTGGAAGCGCTTCCCAAACCCCAGCACCCACGCGGGGTGCGCAGGCGTCCTGAGTGCAGACCCAGTGCCCTCACCCCAGGCCTCTGTGCAGGACGGTGCAGCGGGGTCAAGCCCAGCTCAAGCCCAGCTTAAGCCAGGGAGGAGTGGGAGGGCCTCCCCTCCTGCAGGCAGCTGTGTCCTGCACGTCCCACAGAGCTCAGTCCAACGCCAACAGCTTTTAAAGACAGCTGCCTCCCCCTCTGCCCTCCCTGGGGGGTTTTGGGGGGTATCAGCCTCTCAGTGCTCAGCATCCCCCCTTACCTTTCTTCTCAATAGCTTCCACCAGCTTCACCAGCAGCGGCGGTGCAATCTCCGGAGGGCTGAACTGCTCCTGCAAGTCTGGGAGAGGAGACCCTGGCGGGGGAGAGAAGGGATCAGCCCCAGCTCAGCCCCCAGCAGACGCTCTGCAGTGGAGCCGGGCTGGGGCACAACCGACGCTGCTCCCAACAGCAGCGTCCAAGGGCGAGGCAAACCGTGGCCACCGCTGCGAGGCCACAGCCCACGCAAACCCGGCACGGAGGCTGCGGGGAACCCATGAGCTGGGCCACAAACTGGCACGGCGCTTTGTTGAGCCCAGCCTTGCCCCGACCCCCCGCCCCGGGGTGTGCACAGGGGATCCCCACTGCTCCCTGGCTGGGAGGCAGCACCGATCTCCGTGGGGACCCCCGGCACCCCCGTGCAGGGGTGAGCAGGGCTCCCAAAGCTCAGGCTGGGTTCAGTCCCTGCCTGGCCCAGGGGCTGCGCAGGGCTGGTGGAGAACGGCCAGGGAGCTCGCTCGCGGTGGTGAGCTGTGATTAATCCAGCGATTCAGACAGAACGCCATGTCAGCAAATTCCTGCCCTTGATTGCTCGTTTAACATGGAAACCAGCCCTCTGCCTCCCCCTCCCCGCGAGCCCACAGCCTCCGAGCAAGCTGGAACAGGGCGCAGACAGCCGGTGGCACGGGACTGGGGTCCCCCCCTTCCTGGGTTGGGGGGAAATCTACAGCCCCACATTGGGTGGCATTTCACTGCCGGTTCCAGAAAATCTTGAGGTTCTGGCTCCGGGCACCCCCCCTTTCCCTGCGCTGGAGGGGTGACGCATGCCGGGGCAGGAGCACGCAGGCCCGGCCGGGCAGCTGCCAGCGGGAGCTTTGCCGAAGGACGAGCGGTGCCAGGCCCCGTCTCGCTTCCAACTGAGCACCAGCCGGTGCAGGAGGCTCCTCGGGGCTGGTCCCAAGCACCGGGCAGCCCCTGCGGGGACCCCACGGTGGGTGAGGACGCTCAGCACGCTCCGTTCTGGGGAAGGACGAGCCAAAAGGCAGCTCCCCGTTGCGAAACACGACTCTGTTATCGCGGATCTGACCCGAACTCGCCTGGTGTGGTCTCGCCACGAGGCGCAACAAGCTGAAACTCCGCACCAGGCTGAGCCTCCTGCAGCCACGGCGTGGAGGGGAGACGGAGCAGCTCGTGTCGGAGCAGCTGCGGAAAGGGGAGCAAATGGAGCAGGCACCCAGCGAGGGCCTGTGCTGCTGGGGAGGTTGGGGGTGGGGGGCAAAGCCCCACCAGAGAGAGCCCCTGAGCACAGAAAGGGGCCCAGCGTGGTGCTGGTCGGGGTGGGGAAGCTTGAGGCAAGCTGCCAGGCTGGCAGCTTCAAGCCTGACCCTTGGGAAGGGCTGAAGGGAGAGTAAATACTGGTGCTGCCCACGTGGCCTGGCCCGGAATGTGCTGCTTCAGCAGGCAGCAGCTTGCCTTTTTTTATCAGGCAGCCTGTGCCGGAGCCAGCAGCAGCTCCTGAGCCTGCCGGGCCTCGGGCTGGGCTGCCGTGAACAAGGCTGCTCACAGCACGGCCAGGGCAGCTGCGGAAATATTTCCGAGCCGCATTTTCCGCTTGCGTTCTCTGCGGAAGGCAAACACCAGCAGCTCGTAAATTCACCGGTAGAAAGAGCTGGGTCTGCGAGGCCGGTCCTGCGTGATGGCCGTGGCACTGGCCCTGCTCCACGTGTGACACTGGGGGGGGTTCAGGGATCCCTGGACAGGACCTGGGAAACAGGGCAGAAACGCCGCCGGCTGTGAGCTTCGTGGGGCAGGCAGGAGCTGTCTCTGCACCTCCCAAAGCGCAGAGCACGAAGAAATAACACGGGCTTGGCTTAAATACAGTTTCTCAGTTGCAAAAATGTGTCTCCCCACCAACATCCCAGCAGGCTGCGTGTAAAATGGCCTCGGGCGTTTGAGTTGCCAGGCTGCAGGCCCCGGCTGCGCCCAAGGTGGAGGCTGGCCGTGGGGCTGCACCCACGGGGGACAGGGACAGGGCTGGAGCCTCCCCGCGTGCCCCGGTACCCGATCCCCCGGCAGGTCCCAGACAGGCTGGCTTTTGGTTTCTTTCCCAATCACGTTTTTTCTGTGTGGCGGAAGCTTTGGCACGTATCTTCTTCCACATCCCAAAAGTCCCCACACCCCTCGCGCAGGGCGGCAGCTTTGACCACCCAGACACACCTCCAGCAAACCCCGCTTGAGAGGAAGAGGAGCAGAGAGCCCACGAAGGCATAAATACAGCCCCCGAGGGAGCGCAGGGCTGGATGCAGGCAAGGCCAACGCATCCACCGCAGAGCATGTCCCAGGCTCCCAAGGGGAGCTGCTTTCTTGGAAAGGCAGGTTGCGAGTGGGATGACTCAGGTCAGCGGCTCTCGCTGCCAACCCAAACGCGCGGCCCGGCCGCGTTCCCACCCTGCGGAGACGATTCCCGGGGCCACCCCTCCAGCTCTGGGAGAATCAGAGGCAGCTGTGGGAAGCTGCACCAGCCCCCACCACCCTGGTTTCTGAGATGGGGGCTCCTTTTCATTCTTTAAGACCCTAGAGGTGTTTCACACAGCTAGAAGCATCTGATGGGACAGCCGTGGCTTCCCAGGCAGAGGGAGACGGGGAGGATGCGGGACAGCCAGCCAGGGGCGTGTTCTGATGCCCACCAGCTCCTGCTGCTGACTCCACTCCTCCTGTGTGCACCAGCACGGGTTCTGCAAGGCACAGGAAGGCAAAGCGTGGCTATCACCCCTATCTGCCATCTCGGAGCACCTGGGGGCTGCTGAGCCCCTTGCCACAGGGTTTAGTACCCAGGAACAAAACAAAAAAAATAGGCAAAGGGAAGGCAGCTGCTGCAGCTCTACAGGCAGCACTGAGGCACGGGGCTCTCCCAGCTCCCAGAGCGGGTCCGTGCCAAGCCCAGCGCCGGCTGGGAGGCAGCCGCAGGTGCAGGACGGCTCATGCCCTGCCCGAGGGCAGCCGCCCAGCCCCAGCAAGAGCTCCGCGATCCGCGGCGAGGGACGGGTGCCAGGCAGACAAGCAATTAGCTCCAGTTCTCGGAAATACTCTTTTAGACCCTGACTTTTCTCCTCTTGCCCAGAGACAAGTAACTGTGTGTCTCAGCAGGGCTGAGCAGCTCTTGGCAGGGAGCAGTGCCCCGGGCACTCCAGAATCAGAGGCAGGGAGGTGGCTGGGAGAGGTCAGGACTTTTCCTTAAAGGGAGGGAGCGGGGCAAAACCCTCAGCGGAGTAGGGAGAGGGACTAAGGACCATAGGGGTCCTGGCTGGTTGTGGGGCAGAGAGGGAGAAAGATCTTGAAGGAGTAAAAGCAGGACAAGGCTCGCCCCAAGAATCTCTGCTGAGCAGATGGATAAGCTGGAGGAACAACCTCCTTTTCTCTTGGCCAGGACTGAGCGTGAGCCCACAACCCCCAGGCAACTCGACTGCGCTGCTGCTGGTGGGGCAAGATGGTGCTGCCGAGCCGAGGGCTTCACCGCTGTCCTGCCAAGCCACTCACCCCCCTCCTCGTCTGCCACACGCCGCACAGAGGTGTCTCACAGCAACCCGGCAGGCAGCGGGACTTTACCTTGCTCCAGAGACTCCTGCAGCCGGCAGCCGCTGGCCCCCGGCGTTGCGGGCAGGGGTCTCTGCACTCGGGGCCGGTGCGAAGGGACGGAGATCTTCACGGGTCCCACGTACTCCACGTAGGTGCCGGGAAAGTCACCCTTCTGCTTGGTCCGCTCGTTGACGCCCAGGATCCACCCGATCTGATTGGGGGTCTGCTCATCCCCATCTTTGAAGCCCAAGGCTTGCAGGGCCCCCTTGCTCACCACCAGGATGTCCCCAGGCAGCAGATCAATGTCCTCCTCGCGCTCCTTGCGGTAGGGGTAGAGCGCGCGGTACTGGAACCCATCGGTGCTGCCCATTCTCTCTGCTGAGGGGAGAACGGCTCTGAACAGCGAGGCAGCGTCTTTTGGGCAGGAGAAGAGGGATCTCAGAGGCAGCTCTCCCCCATCAGCACTCTTAATGTCTTCGCGTGAACCAGCAGCCCAGCAGCCTGGTCTGGGTGCCCCGGTGCGCTTAGGTGCAGCCCCTTTTCCTTAGCTTGAAACCACGATTCAACCAAATTATGGAGCAAAGGGAGAAGGAGACAAACATAATCCAGCACTGGTGAGTGGGCATGCAGCAAAGAAACGGGAGATCAGGGTCTGCTTCACCAAAAAAGAAGCAGGTTTCTTGGAGTCCGGGGGGCAAAAGCACGGTGCGCTTCCAGCCCAGAACGGCGTGGCATGCTACGTCTCCCTTCCCAGTGCCTGCAAAGAGAAAAAGACTTGTCACTGCACAGCCAGGCACCCCACACCCTCCCGAGACGCCAACATTCAAACTAGGGGTTCATCTGAGCAGCTGAGAGAGGCAGGACTCGTTTCTCTCCTACCTACCAGCTAATGCTGAGCCCTGGATTCAACCAGGACATGCTAATACCGATTTACACTCCCAAAAGCAAGAGAGGATCTAGCGGCTGCGGGCAGGAATGCCACCTCCTCTCTGCTACAGTCAGGCACCAGCTCTGCATCTTAAAGAGGTTCACTCCTGCTTCTTCAGCTTACCCTCCTCGCAGCACTTATGCAAACAAGAAGACAACAAGTGGGACAAAACAGCCTTTATGCAGGAACTTTTGCATACAGAAAAGGGTGACCCTGCAACCACCAGCTGGAGGCCCTGAACAGGAGCAAAACAAACAGATTTAACCTCTTCTCATTAAATTGATTAAATTTCACAGTTCACCTTTACATCTCCCCGTGCAATCCCCCACAAAGTCATTTTCTGAAGGTAGCTGCCCACAAATGTAGGTTAACCAAGCTTTCAGCGAAAGGCTTTTGAGATGCTTTGCCATTCCCACAGAGCAGCACTTCAAAGCTTTGCTCTGAGCAAAGTAAATTTTTGAACTTTTCAAAAGCAGCAACAGCATCAAGTGCGGGCACGGGTTCTTTTTGCAGAGATGGAGGTGAGAGGAGTTAAAATAATCTTTAGAAGCCTTCAAGTCTACTGAGAGCTGTTAACTGCCTTTCAGCTATTCAGAGAGAAATTGAAGAATATGCTGCCTGTCCTGCCCAGAAATCCACCAAAAAGAATAAACCTGGGTTATAACATGTTGTTGAAGGGATGTATGAGCTGGGGCATTCCCACCAGCCCAGCACGTTCTCTTTTCCCATCCCCTCCCAGCTGCACGGGCCAGTTTTCCACCTCCCCCAGGCAAATCCCAGTGTCCCAGTTCCCGCAGCCACGGCTGCAACCAAGGACCAGACCTACAAGGCACCGGGGCAGCCAGAAACCAGCCTTCCCAGGGACACCCTCGGCCTGCTGAAACGCTGCAGGTCCTATTAACAGCTTGAGCTGTTTTGGCCCAGAAACCACCAAACCCAGATCAAACTTTTGAGTCTCATCTGAAAACTATTAGTGAGCAGGAAGACGCTTTTCAGGGCTGCGTGAGCCTCTGCGGAGGGAGGCGAGGAGGCGAAGGGAGCCAGGGCATCCTTCCCAGCGGGGTCAACGCACAACCAAGCACGGCACGAAGCCAAGGCTGCTCCGACCGCTGGTTGGACTCCGCGAGAGGCACTAATTGTTGGTGATCTGCAGGATTTCAGAATAACCCTTTCGGGCCAGCGACACGTTAACAGTTCACATCAGCTACAAACCCTTCTTCCCTCCCGCACGGGCTACCACCCCTGCACGCTACCAGAGAGCCTGAGATGGGTGCGAGGCACCTCAGAGAAGCCAGCTTTGCCTCTCCACAGCCCAGCACAACGCTGCGGGCTCCTTCCCTTGACAAAGAGGAAAGGCACAAAAAGGCCGTGGCACATAAAACCTGCGCAGCAGCCAGGGCCTGCGCTAGTTGTTTGAGCTCAGGCAAGTGTCCCAGCTGGGCTGTCTTCGCCATGAACCAGCAGGCACTGCCCTTGGGGAGGTAAGACACTTGCAGCCAGGCTCCGGTGGGTGGGGAACAGGATTGAGCCTGATCTGGGTCACTGGAGAGCTTCTCCAGAACTCCAGGAGCAACATCAGGCCACAGAACTCCCAGAGAAACCTTGGGGACAAGGGGGGGTTTGCAGGAGGAGCAGCACATCCCAGCTGTGCGAGCTCCCACCGTGCCGGGATGGCGGCCGCAGGGAACTCGCAGCGGAGCCTGCGTTTCCCCAGTCCAACCAGCCCTGGCCAGGAAAATATTACTTCATAATCCAGAGCATAAAGAGAGATTTATGACCAGGCTCACTGCCTGCCCTCGCCCCTCTGAATGCTGCCTGTCAGGGTCCAATGGAACCGAGTCGGCAGTGCCGGGGGCACTACTGCCTGACTGCCAAGGGCCCGAGCGGCTGCTGCCTGCTGGGAAAGACGCCGGCAGCTCCCACTCCTCCCGGAGCGGACAGACCCCGTAACGTACCCAGAGACGGCAGAGCCCAAACCCAGCAGGGTCGATGCTCCCCTGAAGGCACCTCCCCAGCTTCCACCCGCGGATCCCAACCCCAACTCCAGACGCTTCAGACAAGCCGGTGCAGCCGAAGAGACTGGAAGGACAAAATGCTCAGCCCTGGCAAACTCGTTCAGTAGCTTTTAAAAGCAGACCTGCGTGGAGGGGTGGGAAGAGGAGAGTTGTTCTGGAGCACTGAGTCTCTCCAAAGAGCAGGTCCCGCAGCTCCTACTCTGTCAGCTCCTTCCAGCCTCCTTCCCTGCGGTGGGAACGCAGAGACGCAGCTCTGTGTCACCCTGTTCTCCGCGTCCCAGCGGGACACTGGGCACGTAAAAAAACCCCACAGATAACTTAGAATCAGCCCGGTCCTGGAGCAGCCTCACCTGCCTCCCCTGTCCTCAGCCCCTATGGGAATCAAGTACCCACAAACTGGGGCGAGGAGCCCCCCGGGAAACCCAAATCCACATGGTTAACGCCGGTGCCGTCCTCTCCAAGGGCAACACTTGTCCTCTGTCCCACCATGGACCCGGCGAGCGGCTTCCCAGGCTGAGCTGTGTGTGCGGGACGCGGTCAGGAAAGCTCTGCACCCCACAGAGAGCAGCTGAACAAACTGGCGTGTCTTTGGGGAGAGGGAACACACATTTCCCCCCAGCCCTGGAGCAGCTCTTTGGAGAGAAGGCGAGTTGGGGAAGGCAGCGCCGAGAGCCCGGGACACGCACGAGCCTGTCGGCTGGAAGCACGCGGAGCCGGGGCTCTGTGTGCGCAGGAGAGAGGGAGCAGCTTGCCAAAAGATTTCAGCTGGGCTCGGCTCCAGGTTCGCTCGGCTCTCGGAGAGGAACCTCGTGTGTCCGCGCTGGCGAGCACTTGCTTAGGCTGCTCTGAAAATCCCATGCATCAGACATCTAAATACCTTTGGTAAATCTATCTCAGTGCCCAGAAACAATCCCCCGATTCATTAACTGCTGTCAATACTTTCTTTGTTTAATACATGGGTTTGAAACAAAAAACACATTACAAGCCTTTTTGTGTGTGCCCAGCACATAAATAAAAGCATCTTAACGTTTTAAATGTGGTTCCTGTGCTTTTTAACCCAGTTCCAAATGCAGTTCAAAGTGCAGCTTGACTTGAAGCAAGACTGAGCGTTACTTTCCCTCCAGTGAGGCAAAAGAATGCATAAAAATATTTAAGAGAAGAATATGCTTACAACAATCTACACAGCTCAAATCTTTCCAAGTTACATCAGATCCTTAGCGAGCAAAAAAAAACCCCAGCAAATCAAGTTCTGAACTGCAGCATGCGACATGTTAGTGGATGACAAACAACGAGAACAAACCTTTCCTTTATTAAAGGCAGAAAATGGGACACTGGAACCAGGGATGGAAATAAAAACTAGATGTGGAACCACCTGCCATATCGTGCCCTATCGTGACAACTGCCGAGTCCTGCGCAGCCGGGGCAGCTCTGGCGGCCTCACACCCCGCCGGAGCGGCAGGAGCCGGCGGTGCCAAGCACACTGTGGGTCACGCCGTGCCCACGGGCAGCATCGGAGCAGGGAGGGCGAGAGCTTGGCAACCCCTGGTTTATAATTTGGGACAAAGAGCACAGCAATCCCCTGTGCTCCCGGGCAGCTTCCCGGGCCGGCTCCCTCCCTGGCCCTGCCGAAGGACGACTCGCAAGGCTTGAGCCGTGAGCGAGGCCGTGGAGGAGCCGGCAACGCCACGACGAGCTGCGGAGGAACGAGCCGGGCAAGCCCGCAGGGAGCTGGCGCGGGTGGGAAGCGGAGCTGGACATGCTGCCCTGGGGAAGCAGCCAGAGGGGTGGGGAGAGCCGGAGCTGTGCCGGGGGCTCACGCTCGCAGGCTGGCGATGGCCACGGCACTGCCAAGCCGGCTGGTATTTCCCTCCGAACAGGGAAAAGCAGCAGGGGAGGTGAGTTATGCCATGAGCTGAGCCTAAGACAGGCCTGCTGTCCTGAGAAGGACTGCACAGCAGAGGCACAGGACAGTCAAGGCCATTTTCACCTCTTTTCTCACCAAGAAATGTCTCTCATGCAGCTGGCAACAGAGCCCGAGGAGTAGCAGCATCCAGCCCCCCGCCACCAGCTGCCCTTTGCCAGGGGTGCAGAGCAGTTACTACTCACACTTGAGTTTCATTAAATATTTTGCTTTATTCACTGAAGCCCAAGGAAATGAAGGAATAGCTGAAACATTTCACTGAAAAAGTAAATGTTAGGGTTAGCAGGGACCTGAGGACCCTAATAAACTCCTGCCTTGGGATGACCAATACCTTCCTCAATTTTGAGAGACAACTGGAGGTCTCAGCAACCTCCTCCTCCAAGGCTGGACAGTCCAAGAACGCTTCAAGCAATCTGCAACCCTACTCCAAGATTTCTCTTACTGTCTGGAGGCTTCTCCTGATGTCAGACTTTCTTGCTACAGTTGAAGCTCGTCCTGTCTTACCCACCTCAGAAACTTTCTCCTCCTCCCTGCAAGAGCCTTTTACTTGGCCAGAGACTTTTACATGCACCCTGTACCAGCACCATCGCCTCACTCCAGGCTCCCTTTACACCAGCCCCCAAGCAGCAAGAACACAGTACTTCCATTTTAGGAGCATTCACGGTGCTGAGTTTAGGGACTTTTTTCAGAAATAAACCCAGGAGCTGTACTTTGTCTACTTCCCTCAAAAATTACAGTTCTAAAAAAACTGAGTACATTAAAAAAAAAAAAAAATCCAACTGCTCTTGCTAACTTATCTGCTTAAAATCACACTCCCCGGGGTATTTGGAATTTATACGACAATTTATTAGCAGCTCTGCACAGCACAGCAAGCACATGAAGTAGCCTACAAGGTGAGAAGTAACCACATTAGCAGGCCAGCTTTATTCGGGTATTGGTTGAGAGAGGCAAGACCTTCCAACTTGAGAAATCCACTGTCCCTTCCTCTGTTTCCTTTTTATCTTCCATTACTCGGTTACTTTAGCTCCAAGCTGTGGCTCCAGATATTCCCAGAGGAATTAAGAGAGCCCTCGATATTATAAATACTCTTTTTCATTGTAAACACACCCCAGCACTCGGAGCAAAGTGCCGGAGCTCTGACACGGCTCCAAACTGGCTCCACAAACCACTCTGCTCCTCACCACATTCCAGCTGAGCCGCGGTTTCTCTTCCAACCCAGAGCTTTTATCCAGCGAGACCCAACTGCGGGCAGAAAGGATTTTCCTGTGTGCTTAAAACCTTGTTATAGCGAGTTAAGAAAACGAGGGTTTGGGGCAGCGATCACCTTTAGGAGAACCGAAGCCTTGCCGCGAACCGCACAGACGGACCGAAGCACGATCTGCCCACGTCAGAGAAGAGTCACCAAAGAAACCAAACCATGGCTTGGACTTTCCCACATCATGGAAGAGTCGATGACTAGAGCAGAGGCCAACCCAGCCTCGGGGACACACCAGCCCTTCGCAAGTTAGAGAAGGGCGGGGGAATGGCCAGGAAAGCAGTGATTTAGGCTATATTTACTCAGCTGTCTCCATTCTCTGCTCTCACAGAGAAAGTCACAGGGCCAGTTCCCCAGTGGCTTTAAGAGCTACTCGGGAAATAAAAGCCGTGCATTAATGGGGAGGAGAGGCAGCCATTCCTCCGCCGAGCTGGGCACGGGTGTCGAAAGGCACGATGCTGGTGCTGCTCCAGCTCTTTGCAGCTCCCACAGAGCTCATTTTAGACAGGTTTTCCCCCAGGTTTTATTGCCCACTGAACGCAGACCCTCAGTTTGGGAGGGACGTGACCATGGGAAGCTGCTGCTTCAAGGGGCCGATTAACATCCCGAGGATTGGAAGAGACACAGAGCACAAACCTCACTGGAAAGAGGGGGGCTGGCCACTGCCCCAGAGCCAGGGTTTGAGGGCAACTGTGTCTAGAGATGGCAAAGCCTGGACTCCGACACATCCAGAGGGACAGGGGCATCCTTGGGCCATCCAGCCCCAGGCCGGGGTCTGCTGGGGCAACACCGCGGTGGGGCCAAGCCGCAGTGGGGCAAAGGGCCATGGCGGTGGGGCTGAGCCCCCAGCCCAGGCTGGAGCCGTACAGCCCTGACAGGCCGCTTCCCTCCAGCTCTGCCCCCAGAGAAGGTGCCCAGGACCCCCGGCAACGGGGGCTGCACCCTGCCAAGGCGGGGGGGTCCCTGCACCGGCCCCACTGCAGGAGGAATGGCGCAGAGGTGCCCGTGCTGGGGATGGGGATAGCCTGGGGGGATCGGGGCGGGGGGGTGCAGCCTTTACACAGGGTGGGGGACAGGGACAGCCCTGGCACCACGGGGCGGGGGACACCCAGCTCTGGCACAGGGGACCTGCCCTGGCACCTCGGGGCGGGGGGTGGGAGACAAGACAGGGCCAGCACGGGGGTGGCACAGCCCGGGGGGGGGTTTGCGGGGTGTGACACCGCCCTGGCAGCGGGGCACCCCGCGCTGGCACCACCGGGAGGGGGACGGGGACATCCCCGGTGCTGCCCCCAGGGAAGGGACAGAGGCTCGGCGCGGGGTGGGGGGGGGGGGCCCGGCGAGCTGCTCCCACCCAGGGCCCCCGGGGCGCCTCACGCTGAGGGGGCCGCGCTCACTGCGGGTCCCGGCACCGGCCCGCTCGTCCGGCGCTGCCTCCGCTGCCGATCGCGGCCTCCCCGCTCCCCCGTCCCCGTCCCCGTCCCCGTCCCCGTCCCCGTCCCCGTCCCCGTCCCCGTCCCCGTCCCACCTCTCCGCCGGCCCCATCCGCCGCCGCTCGGCTCCAGCCCGCTCCTGCCTCCCAGCCCGGCGGCAGCCTGGGAAAAGGCCCGAACGCCGCCGGAACGGCCCGAACCCGCCCCGGAAAGACCCGACAGATGCCGGAGAGAGACGAACCTGCCCGAAGCCCCGCCGGCCCCGCCCCTTCCCCCGCCGTCGGGGCCCCGCCCCTCGCCCGAGCCGTTCCGGAAGGAGCCGAAGGGTCCCCGGCGCCAAACGGCGCGAGGCACCGCGGGAGAGCGCGGCCGCGCCCCCTGGCGGCCAGTGAGGGCCGCGGGTCGGGCACCGGGCACCGGGCACCGGGCACCGGGCACCGGACATCGGGCATCGGGCACCGGGACTGCACCGGGCACCGGGCATCGGGCACTGAGCATCGGGACTGCACCGGGCACCGGGCATCGGGCACCAGGACTGCACCGGGCAGGGTATCGGGCACCGGGACTGCACCGGGCACCGGGCACTGGGCATCGGGCACTGGGCATCGGGACTGCACCGGGCACTGGGCATCAGGCACCGGGTACCGGGCACTGGGACTACACCGGCCACCGGGCACTGGGCACAGGGACTGCACTGGGCATCGGGCACCAGGCACCAGGCCTGCACCAGGCACCAGGACTGCACTGGGCACCGGGAGTGCACCGGGCATGGGGCACAGCACCGGGACCACACCAGGCATGGGGCAGCAGCACCAGGCACTGCACCGGGAACTGTACCAGCCATGGGGCAACGCCACCGGGACCACACCAGGCACCAGGACAGCACCGGGCATGGGGCACGGCCCCGGTGACTGCATTGGGCAGTGGGTGCTGTGGACACGGCGCACGGCCTGGTGCGCTGCACCGGGTACCGCACCGGGCACCAGGCACCGCACCGGGCACCCCCAATCCAGGCCCAGGCCGGAGCCAGGCCGGGTGCCAGGCTGGCGGGGCCGTGTCCCCCCAGCCCTCCCTGCCACGGCTGGGCCAGCCCTGGCACCCCCCACTGCCCCGTTCACCCCCCGCCATCACCCCCCGGCGCAGGTGGTGACCCCCCCCGGCCGCAGACACCACGCGCGGCACATGGCGAGGAACAAGTTTAATACAACGGAAAACTGCCCGAAGAACAGAGCCGAGCGCTGGGCAGGAAGACACGGTCCCCTTGGCTTTTAAGACATTTTCCATTAAAAAAAAAAATCCTTTTCCCACCATCTCCACGCTACCGGTGCGTGGCTGAGCCCCGCTGCCCCGCGGGGGTGCTGGGTGTCTCCCCCAAACCCCGCTGCCTTCCCGAGACCTTCATACAGACGGCGAAAGAAGAAGCAAAGGAAACGTCGAGCAGCTCTTGGCTCTGCTCGTTTTTTTTGGTGGGGGGGTTAAACGGCACCGGTTTAACGGGTCGGGGGGGGCAGAAGCAGGATACAGAGCCTGGCACAAACCGCACACGCACAAAATAGTCCAACACGCAGCTGAAAAATCCGCCGGTTGCTTCGGGGTAGGAAATGTGCCCGTCGGTGGTGGCACGGTGATGCCCGATGGCCGGGGGGGGGGTTGGCAAACCGGGGACAGACATCCCCCCCCATCACCGGCACGGTGCTCAAAGCACCGGGGTGGCAACCGCAGCGGAGGGGGGTGAAGCCGGTACATGCATTATCAAATGGAAACGTTTATATCATAGAAAACAGTAGAAATGAGAGAGAAATGCCAGGTTGAGCTGTAGTCTGTGGGATAAAAAGCAACGGGGGGAAAGAGGAGGGGGTGAAATTTCCAAATTACAAATGAAGCAGCAGCACAGGCACACGCTGGGTTGTGGGTTTTTTTTAAAAAAAAGGAAAAAAAAAAATAAATTGGCTTTTTACGGATGTCTTCACGCACCTACCGACGAACACCGTGGAATGTGGTGGCAGAAGAAATGCAAAGAGCAAAAACTGACCCTAAAAATCCCGTTAATATTCGCATCTGATTGCTGACCCCACGGGGAGGTCTCTGTTTTTCCTGCCTGGAAGGGCCAGTGGAACTGGGTGGCTCCAAACGGCTCCAAATAAAAATAAAATAAAAAAATTAATCGTTTTACATCCGCTCGACGTTTATAAAATGAACCAGATGCATCATCACACGATGAACCATATGCATATAAAATCACCCATATGCACCCCAGCTTGGGCTGCCAGCGTTAGGGGGATGTTGCTGTGGGGTTGGTTTGTTGTGTGGCTTTTTTTTTTTTTTAAATTTAAAATATTACAATTACTTCCCCCGTTGGGGGTTTTGTAGATTTGGGGTGTTTTCAGCTAAAACTGAAGTTAAAAAGTGGGGGAAAAGCGAGCGGGTCTTTGCAAGGTTAAGAAAACAGCGTGTCATCCGGCTGGGAGATGCACAAAAAAGCCTGGGACCCCCCCCACCCCTGGGGCCAGGTTGGACCCTGCAACGGTCCTGCACTGCCCGATTAGCTTATAAAAAGTAATAAATTAATTAACGAATATTTGCATCGAGTCCTTTCTATACACAAAGGTTGGGGCCCTGCCGGGGAAACGCCGCCACCGGAAAAGCTCCTGCGTCTCTATAAAAATATGAGCATCTTTCAGGGAGTACAAAAAGCCTTTGGGGGAGGCGAAGTGTTGGGGCGCAGCCAGCCCGGCCACGTCCAAAATGGCTCCGGGGACGTTTCTCTCATGGATGTGCCACGCAGGACGGGGTTTTTTGGGGAGGCGATGGCATGCCGCGGGGAGCCTGAACCATCCCCGGGGTGCTGGCGTAGGGCTCAGGGGTGCTTGACCCCGCTCCACGCGCTGCCCCGGGGTGCTGGGAGCCGAGCACCCCCCAGCTCCTGGCCCCGTGCCGGCAGCACCGGCGGCACCCGCGGTGGTTGCCGGTGGCTGGTTGCTCTCTCCCCGCAGTCCCGGTGCTGCCGGGAGCCGCCGTCCCGATGCTCGCATCCATCCCGCCACGGCAGGGAGATGCTGGCGTCGGGGCGCTCGGCGCTGCCGATGGGGTAGGAGCCCTGGCACTCCCACTCGGCCGCCGCCGGCTCCTGCTCGTCACTCTCGGAGCCCTGCACCGCGATCTGCGGGACCGGGCTGGCCTTCGTCTTCGGCTCCACGCCGGCCTTGCAGCCACCCTGGAGGGCTACGCCCTGCCCGGCTTCGCTCTTGCCGCCCTCTTCGCTTCCCGGCGCTGGCTCCGGCTCATCGAAACTCACTTCTTGAACCGCTTCTTGTTTCTTGAAGGAGTCCCGGCGCTCGGAGAGGTTCAAGCGCCGCATGACCACCATCTCCTGGTCCCGGTCGTGCCTCTCCCCGAGCCGGGAGCTGGCGGGGTGATAACCGTGGTCCCCGGGGTGTGCCGGCGCGTCGCCCTCCCCGCTGGCCTCCCCATCCAGCGCAGGCATCTCCAGCCCCAGCTTGCGGCTGCCGCCGGTTTTCTTCTCCGCCAGGATGGTGACGATTTTCTCAGCCGACTGGACGCGTTTGAGGAGGGGGGAACGGGGACAGTCGGCGCTGCGGGGTCGTGAGCTCTGCCGGACGATGGTGGGGGGGGACAGGGTCTTGCCCTGGAAGGAATGGGGGGTTTTGGGGTATCCGGGGAGCGGGGATGGGGAGCGTTGGGGAGAAGGTGGGCGCTGGGTGGAGGAAGGGGTGCAGGCGAGGGGCGAGGGGGGGATGCTGCTGGTGGATTTGCGACGTCCCACTTTGTAGCGTTGCCCACCCAGTTTGGGTGCCAGCCCGTGCAGGGAGCTGGGGCGCACGTGGCCGGCGGGTGACGTCGGGGTGCTGGAGGAGGGCGAGGTGCTCTGGGGGGACACAGCATCTGCCGCACAAAGAGAAACAGGTCACCACGAGGGATGGAGGGACACACGGCATCCCCCTGCCGTGGCCTGAGCAAATATCCCCCCCCACCCCCCGGCCCTGGTGCGGGTTGGGGGTACCTGGGGGCAGGTCGGGAGCGGGGCTGCGGCAGGGTGTCGTGGGACCCGGGGACAGGCTGTGCGTGGGGGACTCCGGGAGGCTCTCGCTGGAGGACAGGGAGTGATGGAGACCGGAGGAGAAGCTGCGGCTGGTGTGCAGGACCGACGACTGCTTGGAGATCTTCTTGAAAAGGGATTTTCTCCTGGGGGGGTTGGGGGGGGCAAGGACAAAGGTGGTGGCAACACAAAGAGCTTCAGCTTATCCTTAAAGCTGGTGGCCACCAGTCTGCCAAGGCAGTGCCAGCAGGACCCCACTGGATCCCCCAGATGGCAGAGCTGGAGCATCCCCCCCAGCTCCAAGGACACCCCAGGACAAAATCCCATTTTATTCCGCCCG
This sequence comes from Athene noctua, assembly GCF_965140245.1. Lineage (NCBI taxonomy): Eukaryota > Metazoa > Chordata > Aves > Strigiformes > Strigidae > Athene > Athene noctua. Next base: position 6,114,959 of record NC_134063.1, on the reverse strand, counting down.
GGTTGTACCCACCTGTCCTGGCTGTCCCTTTTCCTGCTCTTCTTACTCCTCCGTGCCATCCTCGTCTTGGAGCTGTTTTTCCGAGCGGGGCCGATTTTAATGGAGGTGTTCTCCAGGGCAGTGGTCCGCAGGGCCACTTTATTCCCGCTCTGAAGGGGTGGGAAATGAGTCACTGCAGCCCCAGCACCAGACCCGAAGCAGCTCCCGCCTCAGCGATGCCGGGGAGCCGCTGGATTGATGCGGGGTGCTGGGCGAGCAGAGCGGCGCCGCTCACCCACCTTCAACAGCAGCTCCACCACATCCCGGTGAACTAAACCCAGCACCGACTCGCCGTTCACGTGTGTGATGAGATCGCCCGCTCTCAGCCCCGCTTCTTGCGCAGGGCTCCCCTCTTCCACGCTCTGCAATCAAAAGACCAAGATTTTCTTTGGCTCTAAGTTGCCTCCTGGGGTATTCCCATTGGGAAACGCAGCGTCTGGCACCACCGGTCCCTCCCCGCCACGTACCCAGACCATATGGTGAACGGTATAGACGTCGCTGTCCCCCATGTAGACGCGGATGGCTCGCAGGGTGAAGCCGTACTTCTTGCCCGAGCTGTGGATGATGATGGGGGGCCGCAGGCTGGCGATGGCGAGGGATGAGTCTCGGCTTGGGGAGGAGTCACGGGAAGAGGGGTTGGACGAGAGGGAGTGGGGCGAGATGGGGCTCATCAGGGCGCCGCCGCCGAAGTCGTCTGCAAGCAGGAGAAGCCGGTTCAGCCCGGAAGAATCACGCAGCGACCGCCATCCGGCAGGATAAACCGCGCGGCACGCGGACCTGAGGTGATGATGAGGGAGAGCGCTGAGACGGAGGCGGATTTGGGGACGCGGCTGCCCGGCGAGGCTCTCTGCCTGTCTGGCACATCCTTCTGGCTGCTCAGCCGACGGCTCCCGCCCGGCTCCAGGCCCCGGGGAGTGGAATTTTTGGTGCCAGTGCTGTTGCTCCGGAGGCGGATGCGGTTCAGGCTGACGAGATCGGCTGCACAGACGGAAGGAGGGAGAATTTGGGCATGTGGAGAAGCCACCCCACGTCATACGGGACCATGGCTGGTCCCAGAGCATCCCACCACAGCACCCACAGCCTACGCACCAGATAGCGCTGCTGGCTTCACCGCGCCGCCGGTCCCGGCGTCGGGGTCTCCCAGCACAAACTTGGGTCTCTCTGGCTTGGAGGACGCCACGCAAGGGCTTTCATCCTCCGAGGAGAAGGCAAACTTGGGCATGGTGTCCAGGCTGTAGGTGCTGGGCAGCGCGGCGGGGCTGCGGCTTCGCTCATGCCGGGAGGTGTACGGCGTGGAGCTGCAGGACGTCCAGGAGCGGAGCCTGTGTGGGGAGAGCAGGAGGGCTCGGGACAACCACAAATGGGTGAGGGGGGTGGCACCGACCCGCTGCAGCACCCCCAGGCATGTCCCACCAACAGCTCTGCAAACCCTAGGTGCCAGCACAAACCTTTGACACTGGTACAAACCCTCGGTGCTGGTACAAACCCTCGGTGCCAGCACAAACTTTTGATGCTGGTACAAACCCTTGGTACTGGCACAAAACTTTGATGCCGGCATAAGCCCTCAGTGCTGGCATAAACCCTTGTGGCACAAGCCCACATCAGCGTTGCATCCCCTGTCTCAGCACGCACCGGGGCTCTGTGCCCGCCAGCCGGCTCCTGTCCTCGTCTCCCGAGTGCCTGTCCCATCGCTCCTCTTTGTCCTCGCTGTGACTCCGGTCGGAGGACGAGAGGCTGAGGTTGGAGTTAGCCGCCAGGAATTCGGAGCTGCTGTACACCTGAGAAGGAGACGAGCTGTCAGCAAGGAGCAGAAATCTGGGCATCAGCCAGGACACCAAAGCCTGGCACAACCGTGCCAGCCGCAGCACCCGTTGCTCCGGACGCTGGAGGAGGAATTGGAGCACCTTGCTGAAGCGATGGGAGCAGGAAGAGAACTGCCCGATCTCCACAGATGACTCCTCGTCGTTGGTCTCTTCATCCTCCGAATCCAAGTGGCGGTATCTCTCGGAGCGAGCTGAAAGCGAGAGCCAGAGCAGGCAGGGCTGTCACCCCGCCTGCAACACACCATGTCCTGCCTGCCCGCCGTGGGACCTGCGCCCGTGGGGAGCTGTTTTGTGGCTGCCAGCCTGGCCCCAAATCCCAGGAGAGTTTTGGGGTGAGAAAATAAGGCTTTAGGTAAGGCTGAGCAGCCTGGAAACAGGATTGCATCTGTTTTGTGACTTTGGTTGTAAAGCGACCATCTTCACCAGGAGATTTTCATCTCCCGTGGGAGCATCCGACCTGCAGCCGGGATAACGGGTTGGTGGTGTTGCGGGGGGGAAAGGGGATGGATTTGGCCTCACTGTCGAAGTAGCTGGTGTCATCCTCCGACTCCAGCTGGGGGATGAACTCAGCCTTCTGCCGCAGCAAGCCGTTCCAGTCCAGGTGGAGGAAGAAGGAATGGTGCTTCACCTCGTGCACACCCCCTGCCAGACAGAAAAACCCACGTCAGGGGGATGGGGCAGGCCCTGGGGTGCTCCCAAACGGCAGCACGGTCTCTCCTCCATGCAGAGCAAATGGCTTCAAACAAGATGGACCAAAGCCCTGCGCTGCCGTCCCGGGATGAACCCCAAGCAGGGGATCTCCTCCGAGCATCCTCAACACAGCAGGACACGCTTTGGTTTCAGCGCCATGCAAGCTTGGCCTGAACTGGGGTGTCAGGTGACCCCCCGAGGGCTTGCTGGGGGCTGTCACGTGTACCGGTGCCCAAGCGCTCGAGGGGACACTGCCTCAGCAACCGTGTGATCAGGTCCTGGGCGTCTGCGGGAAGAGCCTCATCTCCTTCTGGCCACATAATTTCATCTGCAAGGAAAAAGGAAAAGGAATTTGGAGTGACTGGAAGAATTTGGACACGGTGGGAGTTGTGAAGATGAAGGAGAAGACACTTCTGGGCAAGAGAAAAGTCCCTCAGGAGCTGCAGCAGATCCTCACAAACTGGGAAATCAAAGCTTGAGGAGCCTCCTCACCATCCAACTGAGTATGAAATGAAGGAATGAAGCTCTCCACGGCTTAAGGATGAGCCATGATTGCCAGGAAGGGTGAACCAAGGAGCGAAGTTGCCACCGACACTCACCACTGATGACCTGCCCGAAGAGCTCCTCAGGGGTGTCCCCAAAGAAGGGGACGCAGCCCACCAGGAACTCGTAGAGGATGATGCCCATGGCCCACCAGTCAACGGGCTTCCCGTAGCCCTGTATGAGGATGACTTCTGGGGCGATGTACTCCGGAGTGCCACACACCTGCGTGGGAAGCAGCAGCTGACACCTCTGCAATGACCTTTGCAACAATTCCCGAGGTGATGGCAGATTGGCCAAGCGGAGCAGGACCTCGTACCTGCTTGTCCATGAACTCCCGAGTGTCCTTCTCCATATGCCCTTCGTAGAGGTTCGTAGTCATGTTCATCAAGCCGATCTTTGACAGACCGAAGTCTGTCAGCTTTATGTGGCCCATGGAGGTGATGAGCAAACTGCAAGAGAAAGCAGACACCCCACAACGATGCTGTTTGCTTCTGGGGAGACCTGAGCAGGACCAGCCGGACCCCAGGACCTCTGGTCCTGGTGCAACAGCACAGAACCAGGTCTTTGGGCACCAAAACCCATGACCTCCTTTGTCTTATCCTCTTGGTTTGGATCAGTCCCTTTCGCTTTCCCACCCAAACACAACCCCATCCTTGCTCAGACCTGACCCATGTCCTCACTTGTCGGGTTTGAGGTCCCGGTGGACGATGCCGTAGTTGTGGAGATACTCCAGTGCAAGAACCGTCTCAGCAAAGTACATCTTCGCCATGTCGACGGGCAGCGGGCCCATGTTCTTCAACAACGTGGCACAATCCCCCCCTGCGGGGACACAGGGAGCTCAGAGAAGGCAGGGAGGTCAGCAGGCAGGGCTACACTGCCTCTCCTGCCAAGCAGGCTCCCAGTCAGAGCCTCCCGTCCCTCCTCAGAGCAGCGCTGATCCCTGGGCACGGGGCACAAACGCTCTCCTGGGTGAGCATGGCCACCACCTTCATCAACATGAGACTCAGGATCACAAAAGCATCTCCTTGTGCTTCCCCCTGCTTCCTGGAGCAGAGCAGGGCAGAAGATGTCTGGGTGGTGCCCTCTATGCTCAAACATCGATACCCTCCCCACCTCGTGCACCGCCCAGCCCCGAATCCCGTCCTCACCTTCCACGTACTCCATCACCATGCAGAGGTGTCGCTTCGTCTCGAAGGAGCAGAACATGCTGACCACGAAGGGGTTCTCCGCGAAGGTGAGGATGTCCCTCTCCACGAACACCTGCTGGATCTGGTTCCTCAGGATGAGGTTCTGCTTGTTGATTTTCTTCAAGGCAAAGCGCTGCCGTGTCTCCCTGTGCCTCACCAGGTACACGGCCCTAGAAGTGAAACGGCTGGACCTCAAGGCGTGTCCTCCAACCACTGGGACCAACCACACGGACAGGGAGGACTTTGGAGATGTTTACAGACAGAGACAAGTGTTAGGAACTTCCCAACTCACCCGTAAGCCCCGTTGCTGATCAGCTTGATGGTCTCAAAGTCTCCCTCGCAGGGCTTCCTCCGAGGAGCGGTGGCCAAAGGCTGGCTCTGAAGAAGACACAGAAGGTTTTTATCACTTACCGGTGTGCCAGCGCTCTGAGTGCAGGCAGGAATTCACTGAGCACCGTCAGATATCACCTCCAAATCCTCCGTGCTGCCAGAGGACATCCCTCCCTGAGCCCTCTCCAGCCACAAACCCCAAACCAGAAGACCGAGATGCTCTGCAGATCAAGAGCTCACTCAGCTCTATCCACTCAAGAAGCCAGACGAAGGACTGTGAGATATTACACCTGGATACAGCAGTCACCCTTGGGGACAACCCAAATTAACGTCTCCCAGCCTAAGACAGCAGAGAGGCTGCTTCAAGGAGCTTCGGTGTGGGGTGAGGCAGCAGGTGGGACACGCAGGTAGGGCCACACTCACCTCACAGGCATCATCGTTCTCCGGTGTGATGGTGTTCCCACTGTCAAAGTGATCCAGCTGGACCATTTCTGCAGAAGACAGAGATGTTTTTCACCTTCTTCATGCTCAACCCCCACCAAAACAACCCCCCACCAACCACTCTCCCTCTAAACTCGGAGATCCGGTGGGGATTTAGCCACACGCTTTGCTCGAGTTATCATATGGAGAAATTCAGGTCATGGCGTTAAGAGGGTCAACCCGAGGTTAAGCATTTATATAATTCTCTTTTTTCCATAGTCATTCCCTGGGTTCCTGGGGGATTATGGTTCCCCCCCCGAGCCGTGGTTTCCTATGGATTAAGCGTTCTTGAGCTTAAGCTGCTTTGCTGAACATGTTGGGAGCAGTAACGAGGGATGTGGGGCTGGCCTGGAGACTTGGGCACCATCCTGGTCCTGCTGTGACCCACCTCATGACACCAGCTCAGCCCTGCTGGTCCCCCTGCCACCTCCCAGTGCTTGTTCACACTCGCCAGTGGCCAAGCTGTGAGTCCACATCCCACTGCAGACCTCAGGGCCACCAATCCAAACTTTTCCCTACCCTCCAGCGGGTCCTTGACAAGCCCCAGTTGGCTGATGATGTATCGGGGAATATCGGTCTTTATTCCCTGGCCAACTTTGGCATGGCCTTCTGCAGCTTCCAGGAGATGGTAAAACTCCTCCGGGTCAAACTCCTGGATGGGGAAAACCAAACACAACTGAAGAGCAAGACTTCACAAAGTTAAACCTTTCCTCTAAGCCTTCCAGGTGACACCTGTAATTGGGGACAGGCTCTGGATGCTTGCAGAAGAAAGCTAAACCCTCTGCTCCTGTTCCTAGCATTGTTCCTGCATCATTCCCCATCTAAAGGCTTGATGGAAAAAAAATGTGGCCCCATGAGTTGGCCTTGGAGGAGAAATCAAGGAGAGCACACCACCAGCAGCACGCTTCATCGTGGCTCCTTCTTTCAGCTGTAGGAACAGCACAAAGGCGGGTGCTTTAAAAATTCAGCACAACAGCTAAAAAACCGCCTGAAAATGGATGAGAAAGCTTGCCAAGAAGTTCACATCTCCCTGCTCCGCTAGGAAAAAACAGCTTCTCCTCTCTGAGAAATGGCTTTAATGCTAGAAATAGTCTTAGCTCCTTGCTACAGCCTGGGCAGGATGGTGAGGAACAGCGATTCCCATGGTGAACCATGCAGGTGGTGAGAAGATGCCTCATCTTTCATGGTCCACGCCTGCCCGGAGAGGAGGCAAAGCCTCATGAAAAGCAAGATACACCAGGAGCTGCCATGTCTTACCAGGCACTCCAGAAGGCGAGCAGGACGGGAGATGATGATCAGCAGCTTCCTCACCAGTTGGTCGATAAACTTCACCTCCTCACTCTCTGAACGCTCCTGAGCCTGCCGGAGAGGAGACAGAAGCCAGGTGTCTAGCGGTGGCCTCGGGAGATGGCACCAGGCAGGGAACTGCCCCGTACTCACATCTCGGAGCATCTTCTCGAGTTTTTCCTGCAGCTCCATGAAGTAGCGGGAGGTGATGAGAGCTCCCTGGGACTTTGCCAGGCAGTCGCGGGCCAGCTCGATGATCTGGTGGTGGATGAAGCCCAGCACCCCGTCTGCCAGAGGCAGAGTGCTGCTTGGAGAGAAGTTTCTGATGGTGTCCTGCAGACGCTCTTCCATTTGGGCTGTGGCCTGCAAGGCAGAATGGATGGTGATGCCCAAGAACACAAGCCCCCACACCATGCGTTGGGTCTGGCCAGCCCAAATCTCATGCTACCACCTCCCACAGCTCCAATACCCACGTGCACACCCTGGGACCCAACTTCCAGCAGGATGGAGAAGCTCCACCGAAGTCGCCAGGGACCTCTGCCTGCATGTGTGATGACGCAGACACCCACAGGTCTCTGCCTCCCCCATTCATGACCACGTCTCCAGTGTCCTCCAACACCCCCTGGTATATCTACCCATGCATTCTACATTCCATGAGGGAGAAGAGGTTGTTCTGGAGAAGATGCTGTCGGGATGCCACAGAGGCACCAACGTGCTCGTCCTTCCCAGTCCCAGCAGTTACCTTGGGGAATCGCTCCTTGTAGACATGGTTCATCATCACAACCTCATTATCAAACGTTCCACTCGTCCGCCCAGGGCTGCAGAGGGAGGAAACCAGTTGTGTCACGAGGTCCAAGTGATTTACATCTATGCAAATAGCTACTAACCCTGGAGAGCAATTTGTTTCCTCCTCCTAACTCCCTGTCCCAAGCGGTTAAAGCTCATCCGAGTGGAGCCATCAGCCTTGGGACAGCACTTCCAGCAGCAGCAATCCCACCATGCGTGGATCTGGATGTCCCTGGGTCCTTAACTTGAGTCTGCCAAACTCAAGTCACTTAAAAATCCGGAGCTGAGAGCTGGGTCCATCGATCGACCTGGCTTTGAGGAGTGAGCTCACCCTTTCGTTCCTCTGCATCCCACAATTTCTCGCCATCGTCGCCCTTTTTGCAGCTCACCAGCAAAAACAACTCAACCAAACCCCATGGTGGACGCAGGGACCTTCATTAAACAAGGCTTCTCTCTTACCCTCACCCAACATTGCCTCTCTCAGGCCCCTGCCTGGTGATCCCATTATGCAAAGCAAGTCACAGGAGCAGCCTCATTAACCGCTGTATAATAAATGGGGCGATTAAAACCAGACCCAAGCCGCTCGCTGCCGGCCCCAGCCCAGCCCCAGCTCAGCCTTCGCTGTGCCAACCACAGAGCTGGCATCTCCTTGGTGAAGACTTTGCCACCTACAAAACCCCACCAGATAATTAATCTGATTTAAATTACATTTCAGCTGGCAACATGCAGGACTATGGCTCTGCCTCTGGTGAAAAGAGGGTCGGGACCTTTTTCTGTAGGAAAAGAGGATTTAACCAAAACATCCCCTGTAAAAATCACAAGCTCCTGGTGCTGGACAAGCAGAAACGTGACCAGCAACTTGAGTGGGACATGGTCTTGGAGCAGCAACGTGGAGCTCACAGGTCTGTAGGGTCAGCTTACACGATGCTACGGCCACCAGTTTGATGCTGTCTCCAAATTTTCCTTTCTCCAGCCCACAGATGTCCATCCACCTGCACTCCTTATTTTTTGCAGAAGCAAAGGCCAGGCTGATGCTCTGTCCTAGCAAACCAGGTGATGTTTCCCAATCCAAGCCCAGAAATGTGATTTTTAACCTTTTAATGGCAGGTCAGGCCAGTGGCCTCCCAGCTGTGCCCTGCAAGGATGGCCACTACTTGGGTTTCTGCTTGGCGGCCCCCTTCTCTCCACCAAAACCTTTGAGACAATTGAGCCAGAAGCTGCAAACCAACTGTTTTGGAACAAATCCCACTTTCTCCATCTTCAGCCCCAGGAAAACTCACTCTCAGGTGTCATCTGCTGCCAGGAGAGCAATGCTGCATCCCAACAGCCAAGAAGATGCTGAGAACCAACCCTAACACCCAAAATCGTGGCACTTAAGATCATAAAATCCTAGATTCATGGAATGGTTTGGGTGGGAAGGGACCTGTAAAGGTCATCTAGTCCAGCGCCCCCCTGCCATGAGCAGGGACATCTTCCACTAGATCAGGCTGCTGAGAGCCTCCGTTTCCAGGGATGAGGCATCTACAACCTCAAGCCATAACTTCTCTGTTCCCTGACAAGGGGAAAACCCGTATCGGGGTCAACACCTCGGGACGGGCTCAGCAGGACCGGGACATCCCAGGAACAGCTCACGAGAGGGCAGAGGATGCGCCGGACGTGCCGTCACTCGGCGCATCCTCCCGGCAGCGCCGTGGGTGCTCCCCACAGCGGGTGCCGTACCTGAGGCTCCTGGATCGTGGGCGCAGGCAGGGCGAGTGCCGCCCCTCCTCGTCCGTGACACTCTCCGTACTGCGGAAATGCTTAGAAAGGAAATGCAGCTCGTCGGGGGTGGGCTGGTACGGCAGCTGGTGCAGGCGCTCCTGGGAGGACGAAGATGACTGGAAAGAAAAATGAGATGCAGGGGATCAGGAGATGGCTCCATGCTTCCGGGCACCGGGGTGGAAACCAGCAAGCCCACGAGGAAAATATTCCTCAGAGCCTCTTAGGAGGCTGAAAATATTGATGGGCCGCACACTCTGCACTTCAGTAACGTGAAATACAGACAGCAAGGGCAGCCCGGGGAGGGCTGTGCTGCCCACTCCCACCCCGAACACTCCCCGCTCTCCCACTCAATCCGGCTCCACTGAGCCCCTTCCATTGTACCTGCAGCATCCTGGGTGGCTCCTGCCCGTGACATGCTGGGATGCTGTAACACCCAGCATCCCAGCTCGGGGATGCTGTAACACCCAGGGATGCTGTCACACCCAGGGATGCTGTAATGCCCGGGGATGCTCTAAAACCCGGGGATGCTCTAACACCCAGGATGCTGTAATGCCGAGGGATGCTCTAACACCTGGGGGTGCTGTAATGCCCAGAGATGCTGTAATGCCCGGGGATGCTCTAACACCCAGGGATGCTGTAAGCCGTTAGCCAAGCTCTACAGCTTTCTTAAAAGCACATTTGGAAAGCACAATGCAGTTAAAGCACACGGTCCTCTAGGAATGGAGGGGCTGCCTAGGAACTGACGCCATGAGGCTCAGGAGGCGTTTCACCAAAAATCAAGGATTTTGGGTTCTTCTCAGAAAGCAAATGTTACCGAAACAGTGGAGCTGGGGGTGTTGGTCCCATAGCCAGAGGAGGGTAGCGAAGCCAGTGACCACCTTCTGCCATCAGCCCTGCGAGTGCAAATGTGCCGATCACATACAGGAAAAAAACACAACATCTAAATGCAAATAAATAACATCAGAGTGATAAGGAGGGGGAAGAGGACGCAGGTTTGGCTTGGATAATAAAGCCCTGAAACCTCTTTTCAGAAAGGACTGAAAGTGGGTGAGATGAGAGGCGTTTGCAGGTGAGGTGGGCTGTCCTGCAACCCTGGTGTGCACGGCACAGTGACAGCAAGCAGGGTCCCCACGAAGGGACCGTGCTGGGGCTTGGTTGGGTGGTGAATCCGTTTCAGATGGGAAAAAAAAAAAAAACACAACAAACCCCAATCCTGTGAGAATCTGATTTTTAATTAGAGCAAAATTCAGCCTTCTGGGACTTTATGAGGAATTGAGATTCTTAAAGACCCATCCTGAGACAACAGGCGCCGCGGCGCAGAGCCCGGTTATAAACAGGAAGGCAACCGCTCATACGTAGGCGAATGCTTCCTCTTGGAGACGTTTCTAATGGATGGGGCAACGTCCACGTCAAGACAAGGGCCTTCACCTCCCACCGCCGTTTCCCGTGCGGGGCCGAGGATGGTGGGAACTGGCAGGGTGCCAGACCCAGCACCACCGTGTGCCCTCGCTGCCGGCGGACTCACACAGCCCCAGCCCCGCAGTTTGGCTTTTTATTCTGTCATAAGAGTGAAAAGCATCTGAAAGCCTCCAGCTTTTTTCCGCGTGATGATCAATGGTTTTAAATCAGCCGTCCGCCCCCATGTGTGCAATTAATTAATTAGTTAAACAGGATTTTGCATCTTGAGCAGTGCGGGCTGGGGAGGGGATGCAGCGAGGTGTGTCTCCGTGGGGAATCAGCCGAGCATCCGTCCCCAAACATCTGCTGAGCATCCGTGGGGAGCACCCGGAGCGGGTCTGAGCTGGTGGCTGGGGACGGTGGGGTGGGAACAGGGATATTTGTGCTCCTGGAGCTGCAGGGAACCTGGTCCTAGAGCAAAATCTCCCGCCCAGGGATGCACACAAAGAAGGGCCGTGCCGATGAGGAGCAGACATCTCCCCGGAACGGAGCCCCAGCCCGTCCCTGTGCTCACCTGTCAGTCCGAGGAGCATGGCTGGGGTGGTGGGAGGCACCGGCCGCGGCAGAGCGGACAACACCAGACCAAAAATCAGGGAGAAAAAAAGCCAACAAAAAAAATCAAAACAAATCACTTGAGATCAACAGAACAGTCCCAGGTGGGGAATTATAATTATTAATGAATATTAATGGTCTGGGAGGGAGGCTGGGAGCTCACCTGCGGGCGAAGGGGAAGTTGATGGAGGTGCTGGCGGAGAAGTTGCGTGGGCTGTCCAAGGGGCTGCTCCCGGCTGTGGGGAGAAAGGGGGAAAAGTCACCCCGATACCCACCCCAGGGTGCTGCCACTTATTCCTTCAGGGGAAAGGGGATAAATCGCTTCCCAAGCTATTCCCTTCTGGAAAAGGCCCCCACGGCCAGGAGCCAGCCTACTGCTGCTACAAGGTGCTGCAGAAGCAGAAGGGTCCCCCACTGCCCCTCCAAAACATTCCGCTAATTTGGGGAGATTCTCTACTCATCCCCTGGGATACCCCTTACCTGTTGGCACGGAGAGAGGGGAGAGAGGCCGCGAGAGGGTCGGAGAGGGGGTGCCCACCACTAAGCTCTTCCTATTGCTGCTTCGGCAACTAGGGAAGAAAAAGAGGGAATTAATTTGGGGAAGTGAAAGAGAGAGACAGGGCTGGATGGGCTCGAGCACATACGGGTCTGCTTGAGCATGATGCCCTGTGCCAGGGGACATGGGTGCTGTCACACCATTGACTATGGATCTCCTGCCACAGGGAAGATCTGTCCCTGGTTCAACACTGCTGAAGACATACTGACAGGGTCATTTTGAACAACAAACTGTCTCATCGAGGTCCCACTTCTGGTTTTGGCTCACTAGGGGAGGGCAGAGGCAGGCAGCCCCTTGGGCAACAGGCTGAGGGCAGGAATAGAAAAACGGATGTAAAAGGAGGAAGTGATGGAAACACCAAGCGGCCACAACCTGACCTGCTCCATCGCATGGAAAATGCCCCCCCAGTTCCTATAAACCTCCCTACACTTGGTGGTCCCCACGTCACAGAATCCCAGAATCATCCGGGTTGGAAAAGCCCTTGAAGCTCCTCCAGCCCAACCATGACCCTCCCCCTGACCCTTCCCAACTCCACCAGATCCCTCAGCGCTGGCTCAGCCTGACTCTTCAACCCCTCCAGGGATCCCGGGGACTCCACCACTGAAAAGTGGGGAGGACGGTTGGTCCCCGAACCCCTGAGACTTTGTGGTGCTGCTGGGCGTTGGTGATGCCGCGGCAGGGGCCGGCTCGGCAGGCAGCGGGGGGAAGCCACGTGTGCTGGCACGGGGTGAAAAAGCAGCACCACGCGCAGGTCCCCACTGACGGTGCTGGCACCTCGACACTCCAGACACCCCAAAACCCCCATCCTGGTGCCACATCCCAGCATCCTGCAGAGCTTCTCTGAAACAACTGGAAGGTCACGTCCACAAGTCTCCATATCACCATCTCCATTCCCACCCTCCCACCTCACAAGATTTTAATCCTTCTTGCAGGAATTCCCTTTTTCTTTTCCTTTCAGCCCTTCTCCAAGCCCCGAGCACAAGGCTACCTTGCAAGTATGGCCCGGTCTCAACAGCAGGCCCAGCAGGGATGCGGCAGCCCCTCTCCCACCATACGCAGCCCATTTCAACCCCGTTTAAAATATGATCAGCTCATTTAAGTTCTCTTTCACTCTGCCAAGAGGAAACTGCAGACAGCCACAGCACAGAGCAGAAGTTCAAGCACGAGGACAACCTTCCCCTTCCTCTCTCTGCACTTCCTCAGGCTGCAAATTTTTCTGAATTTCCTTGCCAGGCTGGGAACGGGATCCAACATGGATGCCACTAATTAAAGGACATTGTTTAACATCACACCGCGGCCAGATACACCTGCAAAAATCAAGAGGCTGACTCTGGAGCGAAGGGATTGTCCCCGGATCCCAAAAGGAGAAGTGAACAGCAGAGGTGGTATCCAGGGTGCAAAAGAGGGCGTTTCACAACATCCCACCCTTCCAGATGGATGCACTCGGTACCGACACACAGACAACACCGGCGCCACGTGGTCAGAGCCCCACAAGTGTGGACAGAGTCCTGGATATGGGGCCAGAGCTCTGCACGCCTGGCCAGAGTGTCACACACGTGGCCAGAGCCCTGGACACGTGGTCAGAGCTCCACATGTGTGATCAGAGACCCAGACATGTGGTCTGAGCTCCACACATGTGATCAGAGCCCTGGACACATGGTCAGAGCCCTGGACATGTAGTCAGAGCTCCACACATGTGGCCAGAGCTTCACATGTGTGGCCAGAGCCCTGGACACGTGGTCAGAGTTCCACATACGTGATCAGAGACCCAGACATGTGGTCAGAGCTCTGGACACGTGGTCAGAGCTCCACATGCGTGATCAGAGACCCAGACATGTGGTCAGAGCTCCACACATGTGATCAGAGCCCTGGACACGTGGTCAGAGCCCTGGACATGTGGTCAGAGCTCCACACACGTGGCCAGAGCTTCACATGTGTGGCCAGAGGCCTGGACACGTGGCCAGAGCCCCACACATGACATCCAGCACCCCACCACCTCCCACTGGCATCTCCCCCCCAAGGGACTCCTCCTGCTGCCACCCTAAAACCAGAACCCCCAACTCTTCTGCTGAAGACTGAAGGTCTTGGCCAAGACAGCGACCGGGGAAGCTGCTTTGCGCCCCCCCCCAAACCCTCCTCTGCTGGCCGCACCCTCCCTGTAGCCAGGATGAGGGTCCCTGGGTGCCCCCCAGGACACTCACCCCCGACCACCCTGAGCTCACCCGCAGCTGCAGCGGCTCTGGAGGGCTTGAGCCTCCGTGATACCGGGGCCAGCGGAGGGGGGGCGAGGAGGCAGAAACCTTCCCCCCCCCCTCCATGTCAATCATTCACCCCCTCCCATCCCTGCCCAGCCCCTCCATTTGCTTTTCTGACTTAAACACATGCTGAAACACCAATTGCAGCACCCACAGCTGCAAACTCACAGCCCAGCACCCACCCCTGGAGCCAGAGCAAACCGCAGCCTCTCGCTGCCGCCGGCTCTGCGTACCGGCTGGGAAACCGAGGCACTGCAAGAGAACCCGCCGCCCCCCCGGGGTGGCACAGGCAGAGCTTCAGTAGCCAGGAGGGCTACAGAGAGCAGCCAGCTTGGGCGCTGCTTCGCCATTTGGTCCCACCACGGGGTGCATCTGGGTCTTGCAGGAGGGGACATCCCCGGGGACGAGGGGCTCGCCCCTGCTTGTTTGGTTTCATTTTGGAAGTGAAAATAAACCTTTAATGTAGCAAGTTCCAGTAATGGTGACACAGAGGGAGGCCGACGTTTCCTGTTTCCGCGCGCTCCACCCTCGGCTCCGCAACCATCTTGCACCACTTTAACCCCCCTTCGCCTGATGCATCATCTCCAGCTGGTTCCCATCCTTCCCGGCACGGAAACCTCGGGCTAGAAACCAGCTTCGGGGTAGAGACGAGCTGCCGAGCCCTGAAGGCAGGAGCTGGGGCTGGTTTCCCTCTCTGCCTCCATCACCTAATTGCACATTTGGTACCAAAAATGGAGTGGAAAATCGCCGTCAGCATCTCCCGCGCTGCTCACGCTGAGGCAGCCTCGGCCTCGGCGCTGCCGTTGCCATCCAGCACTTATTTCAAAGGATGTGGAAAGTGTGTGACAGCTGGTGTGACCCCGAAGCCTGGAGCAAAATAATGTGTCCCCCGTCCCTGAGGCTGCTTGCGAGGAGGAACCAGCACCTCCCAGCACCCACACCGGCACCCAGCCTTGGCACGGCGCGGTCGGGGTGTCCGTAGGCAGGAGACAGCAGGATCTGGCACCTTCCCGGAGCTGTGGGAAGGGCAGGATCTGGCTGCGCAGCACGGTGCTGAGGTCTCTAACTGGGAAATGGCTCTGCCACGATCCGGGCAAGCGGCGTCAGGTGGCAAGGAGTCAGCACCGTGTGACACCGGCCACGCGAAACCACCCGAGCGTAGGCAGGGCCACCACCGGGAGACACACGGAGGGGGCTGCAGCATCCCGCTCCTCTCCCGCAGGATCCGACCCCTAAAACTTCCCGGGGTGGTAGAACATCCCGTGTCAGACGCCAGCCTGGCGCTGGGCACCGCCAGCGGGTGAACACCGGTGGTTTGGGGCAAAGCAGGAGCAGGGTGCGAGGGCAGGGGCAGGAGTCGTGTAGCTCGGAAAAGACCTTTAAGATCGAGTCCAACCGTAAACCTCACGCTGCCAAGCTCACCACTAAACTGTGTCCTTAAGCGCCACGTCTACACATCTTTGAAATCCCTGCCGGGTTGGTGACTCAACCCCTTCCCCGGGCAGCCTGTTCCAGGCTTGATAACCCTTCCAAGGGACAAGGGAGCGGGCGCAGTCTCAAAGGGCAAGCGGGCGGCTCCACTCCCGCCTGCGTGATGAAGAGCACGGGTCGGCTCACCCAGCTCCTTTCTTTGCGTGGCTGCAGAGAATATTTTTCCTCCGTATTCCCCAAACGGAGAGATTTGGGGAAGTGCCGTGGATCACCACATCCTGGAAAAATCAGTTTCCAGTGGGATAAATTTGTATTTAACGTCAAAACCTGCCAAACCAAGCAGCCGCATCCCGAGTTTCTCCTCCACGAACTGTGACGGCGCTGAACTCGGCTGCCTCCGGAGATGGAGGCTGGGCTGGGGGAGCCTGGGGACGGGGGGTTTGGATGGTGAAACGCAACACGCTGCCTGGCACAGAGCACGCACAACCCCACCCCATCTTCACAACCCCACCAGACACCCGGCATCACTCTGGGGAGCCGCTCTGGCCCCTCGCCCCACCCCAGCACAAAGCCTGGTGCTGCGGATGCTCTTATTAACCCACCCCGGAGCAACGCGCCGGGCACCTCCCAAGAGCCAAATCCCAAACCCTCGCAGGGAATCACGGGGTAACGAGTTGGGTACAGACTTATTTATTTCTTCGCACTGCAAGAAAACATCCTAAAGAAACTGCCCCACGCCCTGGGACGCATCCCTGAACGTCCCCGTGCCGCAGTTTCCCATCAGGGGGTAGGAAATGGTACCTGTTACGTCTGCTGGCACGTTTTTCTGCGGTGTGCGAGGTGTGAACAGCCACGGGCAGCATCCACGGAGAAGAAAAGCCCCGTCAGCCATCGAACCACGGGCCGTCCTGCCCCGCGCCGACCATCTCGGCCTTCCCCCGCAGGAAATGAGGATCCCTCAACCCTCCTAATCCCGCTAAATAACATCATATGCTTTCTGCCCACTGCAAAATAGGCCAGGCCGGTTCTCGACGTGGATTCTAGGAATACCAACGAGAGAGGAGCAAATCCGCTCCCTTCATGAGAATTACAGCCTCATCACGCTCAGCTGGAAACGGATCACTGCCCAGATCATCTCTCCAATTACTCATCTCTCCTGGCCCCCCCAACCCCCCAATTTGGCCACTCTGGGTTGGAAAATCCCATCCAACGCCGTTTCTTATTTATTAAGGGTCCCCCTCGCCCGTCCTCACGCGGCGGCAGCAGTAATTCCACAGCCCAGGTGAAGCGGGCGCCTTGCCGGGATGGGATCGGTGCTGGATGGATTCATTTGCTAAGCAACCGTGTCGCTTTGTGCCAGCCCACAGTCATATTAAAAGACGTTCACAATGGGAATATCTCCCCTCTGCCTCCGCACCGTCTTAACCACCTTTTTTATACCAAGCTGTGGAAGGGTTTGATGCCTGGGCCAGCTACAGCACCCCGAATCTGCTGGATGGAGGTGCCAGCCTCCACCACCCACACCCCGGGGGGGCTCAGTGGGTGCTCACCGCACCTCTCCCAGGGCTGGCAGCGCTGCCTGGCCCCCCCCCTTTTGGGGGACACATCCCACCTACCTGCCTGGGTCAAGCCTGGCATTGCAGCTGGAGATCTGGGGTAGCCCCCCCCCACTTGCACCCCGTTTATGCAGCAGCCCCCAACACTGCCCCAGCCCCACTGCTGAAGGTGTGTGAGTTCTTTGCCCCCCCGCTTTGCCCCCCTGCAGCCCTGCCCATGGCTGGCTGCAAGGGCAATGGCCCCTTCCCAGCCCCTCACCCCCCCTGGCACCCTGGGGACCCCCACCCTGGCTCAGGACACGTCACATGTGGGACACGTCCCGTCAGCGCGGTGCCCACCTTGGCACGGGGGCTCACAGGGGAAATTTCCTCCTTTTTGCATGCAAGACACCCCCCACCCCCACCCCCAAACACACATATATTCACCCTGCTGCAAAGAGCCCCCCCCCCCCCCCCGGATTGGCACATAGCACCCCAAAACGTGCATCCCCTAATGCCCCGGGACCCTAAACACTGCCCCCCCCCCCACATGGCACTGGGGTCCCAACCAAGGCACCCCCCGATGCACAGCCCCCCCCCACCGCCCCCCCGGCAGCCTCGGGGCTCTGACGATTCACCCTCAGATCACAGCACCCCCCAAAAAAGATGCACCCACGATGCACAAGCCCCCCTCAAACCACACACCTCGGTGTGCACACCCCCCCCCCCAGTGCCCAGACCCCCCCCCCCCCATACCCATGCACCTCAGGGTGTGCACCCCTTGGTGCAAAGACCCCCCCAAACCCGTACACCTCCCCCCCCCCTAAACCATGACAGACATTGTCGTATCCACCCCCCCCCCCCCCCCCGCATTCCGGTGCATAGACCCCCCCAAAACAACGCACCCCGGTGCAAAGCCCCCCCAGCTCATACACCCCGGTCGGCCCCCCCCCAACGCCGCCTCCCCCCCCCCCCCCGCCGCCCGGCACCTCTTGGAGCGCTGGAGCAGGGCGCCGGCGGCCCGCTGGCCCCGGTAACCGGGGGGAGCGGCTCCCCAGCAGCTGGGGTCCGACATGGCGGGCGGTTCGGTGCCCCCGGGGCCCGGCCGCATCCACCGGTACGGCCGAGCGGCGCCACCGGGGGCGCGCGGGGCCGGGCCGGCGGCGGGGGCTGGGACCGGGGCCGGGCCGGGCTCCCGCCGCCCGCCCCTTCCCGCCCGGCGGCGGCGGGGTTACCATGGAGACGGGCAGCGCCCCGAAACGGGGTCGGGGTTACCATGGAGACGGGGAGGGGGGAGAGCACCCCCAAAAAGGAGGGGAGGGAGGGGGGAGGGAAATGGGGAGGGGGGGGGGGAAATGGCCGGGGGGGGGGGGCGTGTTACCATAGAAACGAGGCAGCGCCCCGATATGGGGTCGGGGTTATGGTAGAGATGGGGCTGTGCCCCAAAATGGGGTCGGAGTTACCATGGATATGGGGCAGCACCCCAAAATTGGGGTCTGGGTTAACTAGAGAGGGAGAATCACCCCAGAAATGGGGTTGGGGTTAACAGAGAGACGGGGCAGCACCCCAAAATGGAGGCTTGGAGTTACCGTAGAGACAGGGCAGCACCCGAAAATTGGGGTCTGGGTTAACTAGAGAGGGGGAATCACCCCAGAAATGGGGCAGAGTTGCCATAGAAATGGGGCATCACCCCAAAATGGGGTCGGGGTTAACATAGAGACAGGGCAGCACCCCAAAGGGGGTTCAGGGTTGCTGCAGAGATGGGGCATCACCCCAAAATGGAGGCTTGGAGTTACCATAGAGACAGGGCAGCACCCCAAAATGGGGTCAGGCCTAACATACAGACAGGGCAGCACCCCAAAATGGGGTTGGGGTTAACGTAGAGACCGGGCATCACCCCAAAGGAGGTTCAAGATTGCCACAGGGATGGGGCAGCACCCCACAATGGAAGCTTGGGGTTACCATAGAGACGGGGCAGCACCCCAAAATGGGGTCAGGGTTACCATGGAGATGCAGCATCCACTGCTGATGCATTTCAGGGGTACAAAACCCTCCCCCCTCTAGTCAGTGGGGGCAGCCCCAAAGCCTGGGTCTCCCTCGGGGGGGAGCACTCCCTTAACAGCACCCTGTCACCCATGGGACACCGTGCTCGGAGGGGACTCGCCCGGCAAGGACCCCGCCACCCCACAGCCTCTCCCCGACACCACCTTTCACATTTAATCCTGAGCAAAGCCCCGGTGACACCCACCCTCCTCCGTGCCGATCACCAAACCCGGGGAAGCCTCCTGACCCCCGTGGGGTGGCACCGCCACACTCGCCCGGTGGCAACCGGCCAGTGCCACGGCCACAAATCCCAACACCGGTGGGTTTTGGGCAGGATTTCAACACGGTGGAAGGGCAACACCGAGCCTGGCAGCACCGAGCCTGGCAGCACCGGCTTCCCCTCGCCTCCTGCCCAGCAGCCGCGAGACGCCAGCGCATGGAGGCACCCAAGGGTGCTGCCAGACTGCTCATCCCCATCCCCACCGTCAGCATCCCCCCCAAAAAACACCCTCCCCAAGGCCTCGGCTGAGCAACGGCGTGGCTGTGCCTGTTTATCCCCACGCTGCAGTCATTGCGGGCGAGGGGTGGCCAGCCAGGGCTAGCGCAGCAGGCGGGGACCCCCGCGCGCAGGCAGAGCGCAGGCAGCACCCTGGCTCCTGCCTGCAACAAATGGCTCTGCCTGTTGCTGAGCAGCGGCAGAGCTCCCCGCCGGATCCCTCTCGCCTGGTGCCAGCCGCTCTCCCCGGCAGACGGATGGAGGCCCCCGGCGTCACCCGTGGGTGCTGGGCAGGCCGCAGCTCTGCCCTGTGGGTGCCACACGGCCGGGGTGTCACCGTTGGGTGCCAGCACACCCGCTGCACCTTGTCCCCGAGGGCAGAGCGCAACCGGCACATGCCACGAGATCCGGACACCCGCCTCTGTGACGGCAGCACCCGCCAGGGCACCGCGAGGGGTTTGTGGCGTTTTGGGTGGGGGGGCACCCATCCCCTCAGAGCAGCTCCCCTCTCCCTTTCCCCCGCGGCGGAGCAGAAAAGGTGGCGAGGGAGGTTTCCTGGGGGGGGGGAAGGCGCCATCCCCACTCCCACCCTGCACCCATCACAGCACCCTGCCCTGGTCCGATTTCGAGGCGATGCCCCCCTCAAAAAAAAGATTCTCGGAGCCTGAGCTTGACCCACCGCGATGGTGTTTCCATCAAGGCTCCCCGAAACGGACCAGTCCGTAACGGAGACAGAGCCCACTGGCATGGCCAGGCTGCTTTTGGGGTTCGCGGGGCCGGGGGTGGCCCCCAGCCCTGTCACCCCACGTGCCCTGCAGAAGCCAGAGCTTTCAGGGTCCCCCCCCCTGGGCATCCCTGGTGGGGGGGACACTCTTTGCAGCCCCCATCTCCATTTCTTCCCCCTGTGCTTCCGCGGAGCTGGTGGCTGCGGTGCCCGGGGAGGGGTTTGGGGGGGTCTTACCTCCAGGGGTGCAGGGTTAGTAAGGGGCTGCAGGGGCTGCAGGGGCTGCAGGGGCTCAGCAGCGTCGGGCTCTGGCTGCTCGGAGACAAACTGCAAGGCAAGAGGTGTCGGTGGGTGCTGGGGGGTCCGATGGGGGGTCCGGGGCCAAGGGCTTGGGGGGGAGCAGGCAGGGAGGGAGGGGAGTGGGGCAGAACTGGGGGGGGAGCAGCGGGGTCTACGGCTGACGGGGGGGGGGGGGAAACACCGGGTGGGCTGGTGCTGCCGGGGAAGGGGCGGGGGGGAGTCGCCGAGGGGGGGTCACCGGGGGTGCGGATGCAGGAGGAAGGGCTGGGACCCGCGGTCCGGGGGTGGGGACACAGCGGGATGGGGATGGAGCGGGGACGGGGATGCTCCGGGACGGGGATGCCCCAGGGCCCCGCCGCCCGCCCGCCCGCCCCCGGGGCCGGTAACCGGCGCGCCCCGCCCCGGTCCCGACTCACTCCAAGGTCAGCGAGGGGATCTTCAGCCGGTCCCGCCGCGACTTCATCCCGCCGCCCGCCGCCGCACCGGCTGCCCCCGCGCTGGGCGGCTCCCGCGGGCGGGCGGCAGCGGCGGCCCCGCCGGGGCTCCCTGCTCGGCCCGCCGGGCCCGGGCCCGCCCCTGCGGCACGGCTGGGCTCGGCTCGGCTGGGCTCGGCTCGGCTGGGCTGGGCTGGGCTGGGCTGGGCTCGGCTCGGCTCGGCTCGGCACAGAGCCCCCGGCGCACCGGACTCAGCCCGGCCCGGTCCAGCGGCAGCCCCGACCCGTGCCGTTCCCCGGATGTTAAGACACCCAGCACAGCCCCAGTACAGCCCCAGTACAGCCCCAGCGCATCCCAAACACAGCCCCAGTACCCCCCCAGTGCATCTCTCACAGCTCCAGCACGGCCCCAGCATCCCTCCGGTGGTCCCCCAGTACAGCCCCGTGACCCCCCGACAGCCCCAGCCCAGCGCCGAGACCCCCCGTGTCATCACCTCTGCGACACCCCAACACGCCCCAGAACAGCCCCAGTACACCCCAACACACCCCAGAACACAGATCCAGTGCAGCTTCGCAACAGCCTCCTACCACATCCCAGCACACCCCAGTACTGCTTAGAACACCCCAACACACCCCAATATACTCGCAGCAGAGCACAGTGTACCCCAGCACATCCCAGTACACCCCAATAGTGCTTAGAACACCCCAACACACCACAGCACACCTGCAGCAGGACACAGTGCCTCCCAGTACATCCCAATACCACTTACAACACCCCAGCATGCCCCAGTACACCTGCAGAAGGACACAGCACACCCCAGTACATCCTAGCACACCCCGGTACTGCTTAGAACACCCCAACACACCCCAGTACATCTGCAGCAGGATGCAGCACACCCCAGTACATCCCAGCACTCCTCAGTACTGCTTAGAATATCCCAACACACCACAGCACACCTGCAGCAGGACACAGTGCCCCCCAGTACATCCCAGTACACTCCAATACCACTTACAACACCCCAGCACACCCCAGTACACCTGCAGAAGGACACAGCACACCCCAGTACATCCCAGCACACCCCAATACTGCTTAGAACACCCCAACGCATCCCAACACACCCAAATACACCTGCAGCAAGACACAGTGCACCCCAGTATATCCCAGTACACCCCAACACACAGTCAGGTCCCTCCAGTATCGGAGAACACGGCGATGTCACCCCAGATTTGGGCCCGACGAGCCCGGGTGCCATCCCACACCCATCCCTGCTGCCCCCCATGGTGCCAGCACCCACGTCCCCCCGCTTGTCCCTCCCGGTGACACCCCGTCCCGCGCTCTGGGGTGGCCCAGCTCGGGGACTTACGCTCTCCCTCGGCGCGGCAGGCTCAGCTCCTTCTGCAACGAGAAAAGCGAGAAGCAGGGTCAGAGCCTTGTGGGGTGCTCGGGGAATTGTGGGGTGTCTGCCCGCTGGCCCCCCACCTCCTGCCAGCCACGGCCACGTGCCCAGCAGCATGCCCACAGCTGGCCCCCAGTACCAGCGCTGCCACCGCAGGATTGGGCCCCGCTCACCATGCCCAGGGTGCTTTGGCTCTGCCACGCCGGGTGAAGGTGCCAAATCCCCCGCCCAGGGGCAGCGCGAGGGGACATCCCCTCCCAAAGTCCCCAGGGCTGGTGGCCCCGTGGCCAGGCCCTGGGAGCGAGGCCACGAGGGTGGTGGAGCGGGAGCAGCACCCAGACACCTGGCCGGAGCGTGACCTCGGGGTGGTGGCTGCGCCCCGTCCCCCACCCCGTCCCCCCGACCCCGCATGTGGGCAGCAGCTGGCAGCCCCCGCAGTGTTTATTTTTCCAGCCGCTGGGAATATTTCTTGCAAGAGCTGTTTGCTCGCAGGTGGTGCAACGGGGCAAAGGGCAACCGTGCAGGCAGGAGCGCTGGCCCACGCCATCCTCCCGCTGCAGCAGGCATCGGGCTGGCTCCAGCACGGACCCAGTGTCACCGGGCACGCCACGGGGGGTGACACAGGTCCTGGTGGCACTCTGCGAGGGGCACGGTGTGACCGGGCCAGTGCGTGCCCTGGCACGCTGCGGGATGCTTGGCTACCATGTGCCCACCGCTTGTGCCCACTGGCCCAGTACCCTTAAGCAGCTTAACCACAATCCTGACACGGGCAGGGAGCTCCCCATGGGTGGGGGCTGCTGCCACCCCTGCGGGGACAGACGGCAGCACCCATGGCACCCCACACCCCCCCCCCGGGGTGCCCACGGCCCGTCGCGCTGCCCACGCCACGCAGCCCCTGCGGAAATCCCCGAGTTTGGGGCACGCTGCAACGCAGTGATGCAGCAGCATCGCCATGGCAACGGGTGACATCATGCCTGGGCGCACAGGGACTCGGCAGCCCCGGGGCCCACGGGTGTGTGTCTGCCCCCAGGGTGGCGTGGGTGCTGGGGGGGGGCGGGTGTGGGTGCAGGAGGTGGGTGCCCGGCGTGGGGGTGGGTGTCCCAGCGCCCCCAGCAGCACTGGGTGACCCCAGGCCTGGGCTGGGGAAGGGGGTGCAGGGGCCCTGCGTGGAGCGGGAGCCCCCCAGCACCCTCACCCAGCTCTGCCATCACCCAGCCCGGGGCCGTGCTGCCGGCCACCAGCCCTGAGCAGGTGACGAGAGAAGGGTCACACTGAGGGTTTTAGGGCTCAGCCAAGTGACAGTAGGACAGAGGACAGACACCCTTGTCCCCCACGCTCACCCCCACCCCACGGCACAGCCTCCCCATCCACCTATGGGTGCAGGGGCGCAGAGTGGTCCTGTGGCACCCAACACCCCTCATTGCTGGGGGCTCTCTGGCCACGCTGCATCCCCAGGGACAGCCAGAGCATCCCCGGGGACAGCCAGAGCATCCCCGGGGACAGCCAGAGCATCCCCGGGGACAGTCAGAGCATCCTTGGGGACAGCCAGAGCATCCCCGGGGACAGCCAGAGCATCCTTGGGGACAGCCAGAGCATCCCCGGGGACAGCCAGAGCACCCCAGGGACAGTCAGAGCATCCTTGGGGACAGCCAGAGCACCTCGGGGACAGTCAGACCATCCTTGGGGACAGCCAGAGCACCGCAGGGACAGTCAGAGCATCCTTGGGGACAGTCAGAGCATCCCTGGGGATAACCAGAGCACCCCCAGGACATCCAGAACACCCCTGGGGACAACCAGAGCACCCCCCAAGGGCCCTGGGGACCCGTGGGGGGCAACTCCACAGGGCCAGCACCCACTGGGTGCCCGATGTGCCCATCCAGCACAGTGAGTCTCCCATCAGCAGGTGCTGGTGGGAGTCAGGATTAACCGTCAGCTGATCCCTGCGGGGACGGCGTCGGGGACGACATCGGGGATGTCATCGCCACTCAGCGCTTTGGGATCGGCTCCGTGGCGGGAGCCCCCTCCCACCCCTCCTGCCGCGGGGATGTGGACACGCAGCCGCGGCCCCGGGGCTCTGCTCTCCCCAGGGATGGCCGGGAATGGCACCCACGGCCACCAGCCCGAAGCCCACGGTTGTGGCTCCGTCCGCCCGCATCCATGGGGAGGCAGCACCCACGCAGGGCTCCTTCCCGGGTGGGGGTGCTGGGCCCCGCGGAGCTGCCAGCTCGGATGAAGGCAGCACCGTGCCACCCTCCACCCGCCCAACAGCTCCGGGCCCCCGGTTACTGCGGCTCTGTTCTGCGGGCGGGGATGGAGGCGTGAAGTCACCCGGAAAATGGGGTTCAGCGCCCCGGGGGCTGTGCTCAGCGCCCCTCCAAGCACAGCAGTGGGTGCTGGGGGTCCTGCGGGGAGGATGGGTGCCCCTCGGCCTGGTGGGAGCAGGAACACGGGGTGATGGAGGGGGTGGCTGCTCGGGGGGGGGTGGAAATTGGTGCTGGCACAGTGGTTCGGCATAGAGCTGGGCTGGGGGGGAGCACGGTGCTCCCATGGGAGCCCCAAGGCCCCGCAGCACCCCACGGCGTAGCTGGGGTTCATACCCTGCCCTGCTCCGGGCACTGGGTGCTCAGGTCCTGTCCCCCCCCCATCACACGCTGCTCACACGCAGCACCCACCTCTCACACACGGCACCGACCTCCCATGCACACACGCCCGGAGCACCCACCTCAGATGCAGCACCCACTTCTTGCACACACACACACACGCACGCAGAGCGCCCACCTCTCACCTGCAGCACCCACTTCTTGCACACGCAGCACCCACCTCTCGCCCAGAGCACCCACCCTGAGCACCCACCTCTTGCCCACACCCACCCAGAGCACCCAGCTCCTACACGCAGCACCCACTTCTCGCACACGCACGCGGAGCACCCACTTCTCACCCTCAGCACCCACCTCTTGCACACGCAGCACCCAGCTCACACGCACCCGCAGCACCCACCTCTCACTCCCAGCACCCCCCCCGCCCCCCCACCTCCGCAGCACCCACCTCACCCCCGGTTCACCGGGGCTGGGTTCCCCCACCGGCTCCCTCCCGCCGCCGCCCCGGTGCCCGGTGCTCACCTGGAGGCCCCGGCGCCGCAGGATGCTGGGCTCGTCCATCCCGCCGCGCCCGCCGCCGCCTCCCGCTGCGCCCGCTCCGCCCGGTGCGCCCGGTCCGCCCCGCCGCCGCCGCCCGGTGCGCCCGGTGCGCCGCCCAGCGGCCCCGCCGCGTCACCGGACGCGCATCAGCACTGAGCCCGGGGCTGGCACGGCACGGCACGGGGCTGGCACAGCACGGCATGGCACGGCACGGGGCGGGCACAGGCTCTGCCTGGCTTGGGACAGCCGAGCATGGCAGGGGCTGGCACAGCATGGCATGGCATGGCACGGGGCGGGCACAGGCTCTGCCTGGCTTGGGACAGCCCAGCGTGGCATGGGGCTGGCACAGCATGGCATGGCACGGCACGGCATGGCATGGCATGGGGCTGGCACAGTCTTCCTAGCTCGAAATAGCCCTGCGTGGCAGGGGCTGGCACGGCATGGGGCTGGCACGACACAGCATGTCATGGTGATGGCACGATCTGCCCATCTTGGAACAGCCCAGCATGGCAGGGGCTGGCACAGCATGGCATGGCACGGCATGGCATGGCACGGGGCTGGCACGGCATGGCACGGCATGGCATGGCACGGCATGGCATGGGGCTGGCACAATCTTCCTAGCTCACAATAGCCCTGCGTGGCAGGGGCTGGCACGACACAGCATGTCACGGTGATGGCACGATCTGCCCGTCTTGGAACAGCCCAGCATGGCAGGGGCTGTCACGGCATGGCACAGCATGGGGCTGGTACGGCACGGCACGGCATGGCATGGCATGGGGTTGGCACAATCTGCCTGGCTCGAAATAGCCCTGCGTGGCAGGGTCTGGCATAGTACGGCACAGCGTGGCGTGGCACAAGCACAGGACGGCACGACATGGGGCTGGCACAGCACAGAACAGGACAGCCCAGGAGAGCCACAGCCTGCCTGGCTCGGCACAGCCCAGCATGGCACGGCCTGGGACTGGCACAGCAGGACACAAGTGGGAGCAGCCCCCCCAGTTCACTGTGATCCAGCCAGGTCTGTCCCACAGCTGGCACGGCACAGCCTGGCACAGCCCAGCATGGCCTGTCCTGGTTTAGCACGGCATGGCACAGCCCAGTCCAGCCCAGTTCCTCTGTGGGAGCCTGGCATGACCATTTTGGCCCATCCCAGCACAGCTTGGCGTGTACCCCGACCCGGGCGGGCAGGAGGGGGCACACAGGGAGGCAGGAGGTGCCAGGGGACCCTCAGTGCCCCGACCCCGGCCATGCCCACGGCAGCGGGACAGAGGGGACCCGGCAGCACCGTCCTGCCGCAGGGACGCTGCCGCCACCGCCGCCCTCCTGCCCCGAGGAAAAGCCACACAAGGGGACACTTTCTGCGGGAACAAGGGGACTCTGTGCAGGGCCCTGGGTGCCACCCGGCTCCGCCATCCCGGGGTCACCCCCCCACCACATCACGCGGCTGCCGGCGTGTCCCGGTGCCACCGCGCTCTCCCGCCTCACTGAGGCTTTGTTTGCCACTGTGGGGGGGACAAGACGTGCCGGGGGTGGGCACAAGGAGCCTGGTTTTGGGGACAGCCACACTCACACGCGTGTGCGCGCGCACACACACACACACACACACACCCTCCCCTCAAACCTTGGAGCAGCCGCTTGAGATTCACCCAGCTACGAGCTCAAAAACACGCCGTGAAGTTTGAAAAAAAAAAAAACAAACCCCAAACCCCAAAAACCCCAAGATATCGCTTTTGCTTACCTTGCGCTTCTCGCCGGGCCGGAGCACGCGGCGCAGCCAGGGCAGAGTTTGGCTGAGTCCCGCCAGACACCCCAGCACAAAAAGGGGGATATTTTTGTTGCTTTCTCTTTTGTTTTTACCAAAAGTGAGGCATGCGATCGCACCTCGCGCTCTGCCCTGCCTCGGACCGGCCGCCCTTCGGCAAATTTTTAGCAGAAGAGGAAACCCCGGGTGCGAGGAGCTGCGCCGAGGGCTGCCGCAGAGCTGGGGAGGGGGGGCACCCACTGGGTGCTGGGGGATTCGGCAGCCAGGAAGGGCAACGGAGTCACAGATCCGGCATGGGACATCCCGAGTGGCGGATGGTGGTGGGGTGGCTGCTGGCGGCGCTGGCGGCGCTGGCGCGGGGCGGTAAGTGCTCCTGCGGCGCCGGGAGATGAGCGATAACTTCAGAAAACTTTCAATGAGCGATTTGGGGGCGATAAGGTCCGGGGAGCTGTCGCTGAGATGGAGACGCTCGCTCAAAACCACAGGGACAGAGAAAAATTGGGTGAATCCCCACCGGTGAGCGGCATCTAGGCAGGGAGGGGGGAAATGGTGTTTTTTGGGTGAGAATCACGGGCGCAGCTGCTCCGATCCCCCGGCTGAGCAACGTGGTGACTCCAGCTCCGCTGCTGCTCTGCCACGTGCCGGACTCGCCCCACCCGAGGGGGTTTGGGGTGCGGGAACCCCCCAGCCGCTGCCCTCCCCCTCAGGCACCACCACAGCCGCCGGCCTCTCGTGCTGGAAACACTGCGGGTCCCGCTGGTTCCTCTGCTCCTGGCCACCCCACGGCCCCCCCGGCAACACCTCCTACCTCCTGACGCTCTGGTGAGTCTGGACACGTGGGGACACACGGGGACACGTGGGCGCACAGGGGGACGTGTGCCCGCTCCCTCCCAAACCCACCCAGAGGGCAAGCGCTGCCCCGTCCAGACCCGACCTCGCGCCCGCTCCCCCCGCAGCTACACGACGCCCCGGCTGTGCCGGCGGTTCGAGGCGGGCGCCAGGACCACGTACACCCTGAAGCATCACCACGTCTACGTCCTCACCAACACCACGGCCTGGGTGGAGGCACGATGGGGGCACCACATCCACAGGACCCCCAACCTCACGCTCTACCTCAATGAGGCCGGTAAGCACCGGTGGGGCTGGGCTGGGCACCAGCATCGGTGCCGGTAACCCCGAGACCGCCCCGTCTTTACAGTCAAGCCGGATCCGCCCCCCCCCGGGATGCCCTTCACCAAGAGCAGTGGCCAGCTGCAGCTGCAGGTGCCGTGGCTACCGTGCCGCCGCGGGAGCCAGCCACCGCAGCGGGAGGCTCGCTTTCGGAGGATGGGCAACGACAGCTGGATGCAGGTAAAAATGCCATTTTTTGGGGCTGGCGGTGACCGATGGGACGGTCAGTAGCGTCGTGGCAGCCCAGGCAGCCTGGGGAGCGCGGGGGCTCGGCGGTGCCACCGTCCCCCCAACACATCCATGTCCCATCTGGTTGGTGGCGTTATCGGCTCTGCCCCGTCCTCCCGGCCACGGGATCCCGCTGCTGCCCGTAACAGGATCAGGCCGTGATTCGCAGGGATTACACAGGCAAAACCCCGGATTATACTAATGACGATGACGGGTGAAATCCGGATGCTTGTTCCCAGCGAAACCCCCGCAGCCAGGGACGCCCCACCCCTCTCGATTGCTGCTGGGGGGTCCCAGGGCAGAGGGGACCCCCCTGGCTGCCACTTCCCCTGCCCCCCTTTTGGTTGTCCCAGCCCCTGGGCTGTTCAGGGGACACAGGGCAGCATTTTCTTTCATGTCCCAGTAACATACTGGTTTTACTGGGTGGGTGCCTCTGTCCCTGGTTGTCTCTGCAGGTGATGTGCGAGACAGTGACGGATGAGGATGACTCAGGTCGGTTTAGCCTTTGGGGACGCGGGGGACAAGCATCTCCCAGGGGTGCCCCCAGCTCCCTGCAGGGAGATTCTGCCCTGTGCTCCCCCCTGGCCCCCTGCGATGGCCAAAAAGCTGGAGGAGAAGGGGGGGTCACCCCCCACCTGACCCTGCCACCCTCCTCTAGTGACCTGTGCCCTGGAGGGGGACGGCGCCTTCGAGGTCCAACTCCGGCACAAGCCCCCCCACTGGAGCAGCTACTGGAGCGACTGGAGCAGCTCCATCTTCGTTCCTGAGGGTGAGGAAGAGGAGAGGAGGCAGGTGGGATCCCAGTGGCTCCCCAAAACACTGACAGCCCAGCCGGGCTCGTTCCTCTTGCAGAAATCCTGGTGAGCCCGGCGCTGAGCTACCAGCTGGGAAAACTGGGGCGAGATGGGCAGCGGGTGCTGAGGCTGGGCTGGCAGGTACGGCGGCGTCCCCAGAACCCCCCTGCGTGTGCGTGTGTGTGTCGTCCCCCCCCATTTCACCCCCCTCTCCCTCCCGCAGCGAGCCCCTGAGGAGCAAGGGGACGTCACCTACACGCTGCGCGCCCACATGCCGGCGTGTCACTGTGCCGAGCCGGCCGAGGAGGACACGGTGGTGCTGGGGAGGGAGGTGACAGGGCACAACTTCACCCTTTCCGGGGCTGAGTACGAAATCCTGCTGACGGCGGCCAACGCCGCCGGGACGGGGCCGGCACAGCAGCTCCGTGTGCCGGCAGAGCAGCACGCAGGTACCTGCCCTGTGGAAGGCCCGAGCTCCCCGGGAGTTATTTTCTCAGCCATCCCTCACACCCCCTGTTTCATCCCAGAGTTTGGCTTCAAAGATGTCAGCGTGGCCAGTGGCACCGTGACGGCGTGGTGGGAGGCACCGAGCCCTGGTTTCATTTACTGCTTCGAGCAGCAGCTGCTGCCCGGACCCCCGAAACGGGGCACTTGCATCCGACGGGATTTCCCTGCCAAGAGCATCCATGTGGAGAGAGGCAAGGGAGCACCCCGAGCCCCCCGCCTGTCCCCAGCTCCTGGCAGGGCTTTAACCAGCACCCCCGGTTCCTGTTCCAGGAGCCCTGGAAGCGCCGGCGTGTTACCGCCTGGCCGTGCACGGCTGGGCCCCGGCGCGGGGCTGGGCCACCTTCGCCCTGCGGCACCACTACACCAGCAACGGTATGTGTGGAAACACGCAGCATCCGTGCCTGTTTTATCCGCAAAAAGAGGGGGGCTCCTGAAACGCCCCCCCTGGTTTTTTTTTTGCACCCCACCACCATCACACGCAGCCTCGCTGGCCGTGCCCATCAACATCAACGACAGCGCCGGGGATGCTGCCGTGGTCCTCTGGTGGAGCCCGTCCCCCCGCGCCGCCTGTCCCGGGGTGCTGGGCAAGTACCTCGTCTGCCACGTGGCCGAGGGGGACAATGTGACTTGTGAGTGGGTCCCCCCCATCCCCATGGGGCAGGAGGAGGGCAACTGCTGGGCTACTGACTGCTTGTTATCGTTTGCCCAGATGCTGAAGTGAATGCCACGGCAACGCGCTACACCCTCCAGAACCTGCGGCCCGGCACAGCCTACAGGGTGGGCGTTTGGGAGGTGACAGCAGAGAGAGAGGGGACCTGTGGCGCTCGGTGGCATTTCCAGACCAAGGCGCTGGGTAATGGCTGGAGACTGTCCCCTCCCCAGTCCCTGTGGGGTGCTCACCCTCCCCCTGAAACGGCCCCCGTGTCCCACATGGGCCACTGGGGGCAGAAATGCCACCACCCAGCTGTGCCTGTCCCCAGGTCCCCAGGGAGCAGTGTGGAAATCCAACCTGAAGTACTTGGGCATCGCGTTCAGTCTCCCCGCCCTGGCCGCCATCTACCAGATGGGCAAAAAGAGGTGACAATGGCACCTTCCCCCTCACCTCCCCTTCATTACCCACCCCCTCACCGGTCACCCCCTTCCCCAGGGCTCGCCGCCTCCTCTTCCCACCCCTGCCCAAGCCCGTGGGCAGCAAAGCCATCCAGTTCTCCACCAGTGAAACGACCCAGGTGAGATGCAAAGCCCAAGGAGGGGCCGGATCCTGCACCCCGGCAGGGTCCCGCGCACGGGATGCTCCCACCCCAAACACATCTGACCCTCAGGGCCAGCCCCGGCCGGGATTCCTGGAGCCCTCGGAGAGGTTCAGCCCGGCCGAGCTGCTGCTGCTGGAGCTGGATCCCGGCAAGGAGGTGACCGAGGCCGGCACACGGCCCGGCACGCCACAGCCCGGCCCCGTGGCCAAAGAACCGGCGGTGACGTGCCCGCCGGGCTGCGAGAAGGAGCTGCCGTTCGCCTACCGCAGGCAGGAGGTGCTGAGCCCGGTGGGATTTCCACTGCCTGGCGAGGAGGAGGAGGAGGAGGAGGAAGAGGAAGACAAAGAGGGGGGACGGCAGGGCCTGCGCCAGCCGCTGGTCCCCATTGCCCTGCTCATCTCTGACAAACCCATCATCATCAGGGATGAGGAAGGATGGGACCCATCGCCGGAGAAGTCGGTGCTGTAGCCATCACCAGGCTGGGGCAGTGGGGACGGACAAGGTGGGGGGGTCCCATGGGATGCTGAGCACCCACCCGGGATGCTGAGCACCCACCCATGGGTCCATGGCCACAGAGGCACTTTCAGGGGGTTTTCTGGTTTCCAGGAGACAGAAGGAGATGCCTCCAGATGCAGCGTTGCACGGGGCCAGAATCGGACCACGCACTTCCCAGCCTCAACTTTTCGTGGGTGATAAATAACAAGGGAAGGTGGTGGCAGAGCCCGGCTGGGGCTGAGGGTGGACTGGGGGGGAGAGGCAGTGCTTCACCCCGGCCAGCTGCCTCCTGCCCTCCTGCCAGCATCGCCCTGGCGGGATGGGGGCACAAACAGCCCCAGCTTCAAACACCGGCTACTCGCAACAAATAAAAAAAATATGAAAAAATTTTAAAAAGCGCCAAAATTTAAAAAAATTTTTAAAAAGTGCAAAAATAAAGAAATGTAAAAATTAAAAAAAAAATAAATAAATGCACAAAGCAGCAGGGCTGAGGTGACTTCCCCTGCTTGATGTGGGCAGACAACAGCAAGGATTTAGAGCCGAGGGCAATCCCTGGTGCTGTGGAGGACGCAGCCAGGCAGCGGGGCCGGGACTGGGGGTGACCCAGGGCAGGCAGGGTCCCTCCCCCAGCACCCTCACATGGGGCCGTGCCGCCGCCTCGGGCCTTATCTGGGGCAGAACTGGAGATGCTGCTGAAGATGAAGAGCGGTTTGTGGTTTCGTCTGCCCTGCGCGCAGGAGCCAGAGGAGTCAGCGTTTACTTGCTGAGAGTGCGAAAAATAAAAAGGAAAAAGAAAAATTAAAAAAAAATAAAAAATGGGGTTAGTAGCACGGGGAAGTCCAGGGAAAGGCAGCGCCAGCACAGCCGCGGTGCCTCTGCTGCAGCTGCCGGCGTACGGCTCGGCCTCCTCGCTGCTGCTTTGAGCCCTGGTTGTGTTTTGCAAGGGATTTCACCAAAAATACGCTCGCAGCATCGGCACGCGCGGGCGGAAACCGCGCGGATGCCGACCGGAGATAACGCCCCGGGGAGCACGTGGCTGAGTTTCGGCCCGTGTGTCCCCCTCCCTGTCCTCGGTGCGACCTCCGCCAGCCGCGGGTGGGTCGGGGTTTATGGCTCTTCCCAGGGGATGGGGACGGTGGTGAGGGTGTCATTCCCATGGAGGGGGGTCCCGGCTGGCTGGCTGCATGCCGGACCCCCCCTCTTGCCACTGTGCCCAACGGCCACCGTGCCCACCCATGTCCGGCACCGCACGTCCAGGGCGTCTCCGCTGCCGGTGAAGCCACGAGGTGGCACCAGCCCCGCGTCCCCACGGTGCTTCCCCACCTCCCAGCAGAACAAATCCATCCTTCCCTCCCGCCACGCTTCACCCCTGCGTGGCAGGCAGCCTCCACCCTGCCTCCCCAGCACCCCAAATCCCTGCGGATCGCCTGGAGGCCGGGGGTCTGGCATCCTCCCGGCCCTAAAACCCAGCTGGAGAGATTAGATTTAGGGATTTTATTGGGATTTGGGCAATGTCGGGCTCGCCGGAGCGCATTGGGCCAGCCACGTGTGGAGGAAGTATTCGGTTACCGGCTCGGCGCGAGCGCGCTCTCGGGTTTCAGCCCCGGCCCCCGTTTACAGCCCATTTTTGGGGCCGGAGCGGTGGAGGAAGTGGCGCTGGGGTCACGGCTCTCACGGTTGGGCAGCGGTGGTGAACACACTGCCCGGCCCGGGGCCAGCGCCGTGGCCGGTTAATCATTCCTGTTCACGGAACGAGTTCGTGCCGGGACAGTCAGTCCTCGGCGATACGTTAAAAACATCCTGAGGAGCTGGGGGGATGGATGCGAGACCCCCCCATGCCCCTGCGGGGTCACCCTTCGGGGATCCATCCCACCTGCGATGCCACTTGCGTCCCTCAATGCCTTCAGGGACAGTCCCGTTGTCCCCACCGACAGCCCCACGCATCCTTTCCCATATGTGTCCCGAGTTGGCCAGTGCTCTGCTGGGAACACAGAGCCCACGGGCAACGTGCCGGGTAAAACTAATTAAGCCAGCCTTGCTAATTAGTGTGAGCGAGCAGCTCAGGGCTTTCTAATTAGGTGAAATTTCACAGGACTGTTTTCCAAATGAGTCTCCCGGAGCCGCTCTGAGCGCAGTGACCTGGGGACGGCCGCCGGGCTGCAGCAGGACGTGACCTTCCCCGCTCCTCCGGCCACACCGGCCCCGCACATGCCTCAGGGCATCGGTGACACCGGGTGAGAGCCGCAGCCTGAGAACAGACAACTCGTTACACTGACCGGGGGGACTCCTAGCGCAGCTCGGGGGTAAGCAGCAAAATGCCATCGCAACAGGGGGGGAAAAAAAAAACCCTCAGCCCAGCGCAGGGGGATGGCGGGAGCACGGCCGGACTGGGATTGATCCCCGAGCCGCGGGGTCCCCCTGACTTTGGGGCAGCCCCAGCCATTTGCACACCCGTACCCCAACACCTTTACAAGCTGCTAATTTAAGACCCCGCTGCCTTTTATTTTTAGAGGAGAACATCTGATTCTGTCCTGTGATGCCGTTTGATATTGCCTGATATGCCGACTATTTCTGTACGGCTGTTTACACCCGCCGGCGCCAGCGCTGCCCGATCGCTGGGGGTGAAGGTGCCGTTTGCCAGGGCTGAGCATCCCTGTCCTAAAAGGGGGAAAAAAACCTCCCCCTCCTCCCTCCCTATTCCCGCAGGGTCCCAGCAACGTGTCCCCAAAATGACACCGGGGACACGCGGGGTGGATTGAGCCCGCGCCGCCTCCGCTTGCTCTCGCTCAGCGGAAAAATTCAGCTCCACATCTTGGTGCAGCCTGCGGGAAGATGTTGGGAGCCTGGGGGCTCGCTCTGGGCTCCCTGATTTTTTTTTTTGGGGGGGGGGGGCAAGCTCAGGCTGGCACCAGAGGAAAACCATAAAATAACCAGAGGGGTTTGCTACCGCCCCACAAACGTCAGCTCCTGGGGGGTCCTCTGAGCCCCTGGGGAAGGCGAGGCCCATCCCACAGGGTCTGCGCTGGGATTTTGCTCCCAGATTGAGGAGTTGAACCTGTTTCCCAGCCTCGGGGAAACGCAGCCCAGCAAAGCACGGGCCTGGGTTTAGCCTGGGCTTAGCCTGGGCAGCGGTGAAGGCTGCAGCCCTACAAGCCCTTCCCTCGTCTGCCCTTCTTGCAGCCCCTTCCCTTGTCGGTCTGTCCTTCCCCAGCACCCTTTCTCCCTCCCCCAGGACCCTTTCTCCCTCCCCCAGCACCCCTTTTCCCTCCCTGAGCCCCAGCCCAGAGAAAAGCCGACGCCAGCGAGGTGCTTGAGCCCAGCCTGACCACGAGCCGTGGCAGGGAGGTGGATTATTTGCCGGGCAAAAAGCCACCACTGCCACCACCTACACAATGCCACCCGCTCCCGGGGGGATTAGGTGACCATTCAGGAGCTGCTTTGGCTTAATCTCTAAGCAAACAAACTGATCCCTAGGATTTTTTTTTTTTTTTATTAGTCTTTAAGCAGAATTCAAGGGCTGCATCTTACCCAGATGGCTCATCCACCACCCCCACCAGCACGCAAACCCCCTGTAGCCCGGGTGCCCGACAGATTTTCAGGGTAAAAAAACCTCTGCAACTGGGGAATTTTTGCTTTTCTTCCCTGGGAAAAGCTTTTGGGCTTCTTTCCCCTCAAAAAAAAAAAACCCACAAAACAAACCAAGCATTGCTGGCACAGGCATCCCAGCTATGCCCATGTAGTGGGAAAGGGGCTGCAGGGGCCGCAGCTGGACAGACGGACGCCGACCACAGCTGGGCTCAGCTTGTTTTGAATGTCACGGGTATTTCAGTGCCGGCGTTTCGCAACCGTACAGTATCACAACAACAACAACAACTGCAGTTTTACTTTGCAAACAGGGCCTGTGGCCGCCCAGCACCCCCGGCTCTTTTCCTGCTCACGTCAGGCTGAGCTCGCCTGCTGCAACAGCTTCACCAGGGCGAGAGTTATTTCCAAACCCGAGAATGGAAAATGACTCGAAGCAGCAGCAAAACTGAATATTTAACTTTTTTTTTTTTTTTTTTTTTCCCACTGAGAGGGGCTCGGAGCTGCCCCATCCCCTGCGGGGCTGCGCTGGATGTAAAAATCCCACCGGGATGCTGCGTGCCCCAGCATGCAAGCTGGGAGAAGTGGTTAGAAACCATCTTCTCCCTCTGCCACATGACAAACACCCGGGCGATGGCAGGAAATATTTTCTTTCTGCAGTTTTAATGTTTTCAGATGGTTGCTCTCAGGGCCAGCTCAGCCTCTGGCACAGCTGAAGCTTTCCAGGCTTTGGCAGCAGCCTGGTGGGGCAAAGCCACAGCTATTGAAATTTTTTTTTTTTTTTTTGTTACCAAAACTTTATAATAATAATAATAAATCATAAAACAAGGACGTTGGGAGCCAGGCGGCTGCCTCCATGTGCTTCCCTGGCTATCGGGTGATCTGGAAGGAAAGGACGCGGCGCCCTTATCGACACACACATTCCCCTGCCCGCTTGGCAGCGGAGCCGTCGGGAGGTTTGCGGCGTAAACATATTTTGCTCAAGTGGGCGGCCGGGGTTGAGCTAAGGATAGCTGGCTGGGGAGGACCTAGAGAACCCCCCTGAAAGCTCATTTTTGCAACAAAACCCCATCCGTGCATGCAGGGAAAAGGGCTGATCCAGGAGCAAGCAACCAGATGAGTTTTTCAGGGATAAACACAGGACCAAGAGCAACCCCCTCCCTCCCCGGATCGGCTCTCCCCGTGTTTACCAGCCCTTTGCAAGCAGATTGACTCTCCCTCATTTTTTCACACACAAAAACCATGGGGAAAGCGGAGCAAACCGGCTCGGGGCCCCCCGGGACTGTCCGGCCGTGCTGCAGCCGCCCTCCCCGCCGGCGCTGCCCGCCACAGCCACCTCCAACCAGCTGGGCCCCCCCAGCTATCGCTGCCGGCATCGCTGGCCCGGGATATGGTGGCATTTACACAGCTGCTCAGCATGAAAAGCTCTCTCCCTGCTCCACATAAACCTTCGCATTTAAAAGTAATTGGGTGCAGGCTTGCTAATGAGGGCAGTAAATGGGGAGGAGGGTGCAGCACCCCTGGCCCAGGGAGGGGGGGGGTGAATTGCAAGCTCCTTGGTGGTGCAGGAGCACCCCTGCAAAGTTGGCTCAGACCATTTTTCTCCCCCAAACTGGCCTTGGCCCAAGGTTATTTTGGGGAAAGCAGCTCAAAATTGCTGCTTCTTGCAGGGTGGGAGTGTGGAAAGGGGAAAAAAATGTGGTGCACAGCCCTGGTGTTGGAGACTTTGAGACTGGGGAGTGAGAGGAGGGATTGGACTCGTGGGGTTTGCCAAGGGTGACCCGTCGCAGGAGCTGCCCTGGGGGCAGGGCTGAGATGGCAGGGGACAGGGAGCAGTGGGGGTGACAGGCCCCCCGCTCCTCGCCTCTCAGCTGGGGACGGCTGCGTCCCCACCAGCACGGCCGGCGGTGCCACTTGTGTCCTCCCTGGTGCCGAACGTCCCGTGCGAGCAAGGTTTTAGCTGCGGGGAGATGCGGTGGTCAGGGAGATGCCACCGTGCCACGTCACCCGAGATGTGGCCCAGGACGGGCACCCTGCTCCGGACGGGGGTTTCGGCACGACTTGTGAAGCAGCACCCGGGTGTGATGGCGAACGTGGCCGGGCTGGGGAGCAAAGTCCCATCGTGCCACATCCCTGGCACGGGGCACAGCCGTGTCACCGCAGATCCCACGGCGTGGGAGCCGTGCCACGGCCCCGGCTGGGCGAGCGCCGGCCCCGCGCGCCCTGTTTGTGTGCCAACACATCACGCGCCGCCGTCGGATGGCTCTGGGGGGGGGGAGGGGAGGTTTTTTTTTAGTGGTGGTGTTGTTTTGAACAAAGCCAAAATATTTGCGTCCCCGTGGGGACGGCTTTGGGTCGCTGAGCCTGGGATGCTGCGCTAGGGTCCCGGTGGGAGAGGGGACACCCGGCTCGGTGGGGACGGTCCCTGCTGGCGCCCGGTGCCGGCGGCTCCGTCCCCCCTCACAGCCCCCTCTGTTTATACATAGACATGTTTGTGCGCGGTGCCCAGCCCCTTCCTCGCTCCCAAACAACCGAATAAAAGTCAAAAAGTCATAAAAATTTTCCATTGCCCAAGGGAGGGAGCAGGGAGCACGTGAGGAGCCGGGCAGCTGCACAACAAGGGACCCCAAATGGGGGGGGGGTTCGGCCCCAGAAAAACAAGGGGTTGGGTTTGATATAGTGACTAAAGGCAGCGGTTTGCTCCTTTTGCTCCTGGCAGCCTGCGGCAAACCCGGCACCGGTAGCACCCGCCACCATCGGGGCCTGTGGCGTGTCTTGGTGAGCACCGGCACGATGCTCCGCGGGGATGGGACACGTGGCACGTGCAACGTCTTCAGACCCCGTTTTTTTGGCATAAACCCACCCCGTTTTCTGCAGATTTTTCCCCTGCACCCAGAGGCGTTCGCTGCCTGCACCGGCCCAGCCGCTGCTCCAGGAAAAAAGCTGCGATTCCTGTCGAGCTGGCGGGGAAAGCCCCAGCGCAGGGATGCGGGGACTTTGCCTGTGGTTTTCGTGGGCGGGAGCGGCTCCTGCAAAGAGGCGGCTGAGTCAGCGAGCGGAGGGCGGCCGCGATGCCGCCCTGACATGTCGGGGTGCACGGCTGCTTCCCGGCACCCCGGGAGAGCTCTGCCAGCGCCGGGCAAAGGGGGTGCCCCGAGATGCTGCCACGGCCAGGCTGTGCTGTTCGTGGCACCGGGGGTTGGAGCAAAAGTAAAGCAAGGCCCAGGGCTGCTGGGGACTGTGTGCGTGTCCCCGAGGTGCTCAGGGACTCGCTGGCACATCCCATCCCATAACCCAGGGATGAGCAGGTCCCCGTGCTCCTGAGCGCCCATCAGCGCCGACTCGCTGCTCCCCGGGGGACGAGCCCAGCATCCCACCAGCCACAGAGACGCTGAATTTGGGCAGCGCATCGACCCCGTCCCCAGCACAGGGAACCCCCATTCGGGCAAACCCCAGATTTATCATCACTGACCACCCCCGCCATTGCAAGCAGACCAGCCCCTGGTGTTTCGGGGTGAGCTGCACCCCGTGAGGCTCAGCCCAGCTGGGATGGGGGAAGGCAGGGATTGTTTTGGGAGCTGGATGGGTGCCCGGGCAGGGAGGCGGCAGCAGCGCAGCTAATCCCCGGCCCTCGCGAGGCTGCGCCGGCGCCGGCACATTCTGTCCCTGCCAGCACTGGGACGGCCGCGAGATTCACATGTCACCCACCCCGCGGCATGGCCGTGCTGGCCCCCGGCCACTGACCGTCTGCTAGAGGACAACAGCCTCAAGCAAGGGCCATGGCCACCGTGCCGGGACTGAGCATCCTCCGGGGACAGGGAGAGCTGGGGGGGGGAAGGAGCAGCCCCCTGACACGCTGCAGAAAGGGGCTGCAGGGCTGTGAGCCGCAGGGTGGGAGTCCCAGCCCCCTGCAGAGCTGTGAGGGGGGGTCCTGGCCTCACAGTGCCTTGGGCAGAGGGGTCCCACATTTTTGGGACTGAAGGGCAAAAAGGAAAAGAGAGAGGAGCGGATTTTGCTGGGTGGTCCGGGAAGCATTTTCCAACGCACGGGGCCAAGAGCTATAAATACTCCGGGCACTGTAATTGTGTAACACACCTCCTGCCCAGCATCGGGCCTCCGTGCCATGACCAGCATCACCACACAGGCCACGGGGCCATCCTGGCTCAGCAGCCCCCCGGGAAGCCCCCACATGTCCCAACACCCCCCACCCCCTGTGCCAATAAAGAGGAGAACAGCCCCGGGCTGGTCAATAAGGACTTTGGAGCCGGTGAAGATAAACAGCAGAAGGTTGGAGGGAGCACCTGTGGTTGTGAAAGCGCTGCCCGGGGGGGCATCCGCGCCTCTCCTCAGCTCCCAATATCCAGACGAGGTATTTTTAGTCCCTCTGGGATTCAGGAGCGCAGCCTTTTGCTGGCAAAAGACCCAGACCGGCCGTGCCCCCCCCCCCCTCCCCTCGCCTTGCTGAGCTACTGTCTGGCTTTACAAGAAAAACCTGGAGGCATTTACAAGAATTCCTGATGGAAATATCCCTCCCACGTGGGGACCGGGAGCGGTGCCCGCCGGCATTGGGTTCCCCAGCTTGGCATGGCCTGTCCCCGTGGCTGTCCCCGTCACGGCGTGACGCGCTTTCCCAGAAAGGTGCAGGCAGACGGACGGGGGTGCTCGGCAGCTCTCCTCTGCCTCCGGCCGTGGGAATAAGCGTCCCCTTGTGCGGCCGGGGCAGATGATCGGGGTCTGATCCGCAGCCCCCGGCCATCTCTGCCGCGTGGCGTTTGCCGGCACAGAATGGCTCCCTTGTGCCCTGTCGCAGCGTGGCGGGGGGTGGCTGATCACAGGGTTTCCTTCAGAGGCATCTTTAAGCAGGGACGTTGCAGCCCTGCGGTTTGTGCCCTCTTTGATGTCACCAAAAAGCCCCAGCGTGGATGAACCGCGAGGCCACGCAGCACCAGCCGCTGCTACCACGAGTGGCAGATCTGGGCACGCATCTCCCCGAGCGAGGATGCAAACAAATTCACTGCGAGGCCACTTAATCCTCTTCTGAGGAAGGTTACTTGGTGTAGCCAGGGTTGCCAAATAAAAATCAGATTTAAATAAAGGTTGCATGAGCACCAGGCTCTTGCAGGCAAACATGGGGATGAGTTATCTCGCTGGGCAGCTGCCAAGGGCCTGGCCCACCGTGGGAGCACATGCTCTGGCACAGCCGTGGCCCTGAGCAGCTCAGCAAACAACAGGAAAAAAAAAAAAGGGGGAAAAAAAAAATCACATTCCAGTGGCAGTATTTTTAACTAGCATAGTCTGTGGAAGACACAACTAAAGCCCCGACTCAAGCCCTGCCAGATTTGCTGTGCTCAGCAGAGATATGCAGCACTGAAATGCTGTTAAAAACCAAATCCCAGCCCAAGGAAGCAGGTGAAGGAGCTTTTCTGCTCCGTTCCCAGGCGGCACAGCGTGGGGCTGAGCCCAACCCTCCTCGGGAACGGCTGAGCCACCATGGCCCTGTCCCGCTCCCAGCTGGACCTGCTGCTCCCTGCCAGGCTGAGAGCGTGGGTCTGTCCTCCAACAGACCAGACACAAGGAGAGAGTGTGGAAAAATACACCAGGATGGCTCATGGCCCTGCAAAATCGGTGATGGGAAAAGGGCCAAACGTGCACGGAGGTGGAGGAGCTGAGGGCACAGCGTGGAGCATCACGCTTGGCCTTGCCCAACATCCAGACAGAGCTGGGGGGATCGGAGCATGGAGGACACCAATCCTGCTAGGGAGCAGCACTGGCTGAGTGACCCAGTTAATCCCAGTGCAGAGTGGGATTGGGTACAGGGCAATGAGGTGAAGGGAGGGAGTACTCCCAACTCCCAACAGCCACATGAGCTGCACGGCCCAGGGCAACGGGAAGCAGAAAGAAAATGGAAAAAAAAAAAAATCCAGGCAACATCTGGGTTTAAAGAATTTATTTCAAACAAATATTCCCCAACAAAAAGTCGTACAAAAAGAATAGAGACAAGGGTGGTCATTACAAAAGTGTTCACAGATACAAAAAGTCGCCTGAGCAACCCCGAGGGAGCAGAGCGCGGCCGCAGCGCGGAGGCCGAGGCAGGCTCGGCCCCGGCCGTGCGTGAGCAGCCCCGCGGGCAGGATTGTCTCAGCGAGGGAATGCAAAGGGCCTCAGCACCCAAACTCTGCTCAGGTGACGCCGGAGCGAGCGGGGTCAGCCCCTGGCTCGAGCGGTTCTTGCTACAACACCCGGCTCTTCGGTTCCCACACCGGCGAGCGCAGGGCGCTGCTGCGTCCTCACTGCGCCGGGGACGCTGACCCCCTCTACGGGCGCAGGATGGAGCCCGTCCTGAGCAGGACTCCTGGCCCTGAAGGACTCATTTCAACTCCATCAGCGTTTGTGGCTGTCACCAGCCTTGGACCGGGCTTCCTTCTCCTCTCCTCGGCCTCCCAGGAGATGCCAGAGCCACAGCTCGAGCACCCCCGTGGTGGTACGGCAGTTTGGGGGTTGGTTTCAGCCCCATCACAGGGGAGGCATCAGCATATGGTGCAGGTTTGGCTCTGACACACAAGAAGCAGCTTTCCTGTTCTTGGTAAAGGGCACCAAAACGCTGCCACAGATCACAAAAAAAATCAGCCCCCGAGTCCTCTCCCCTGGTAACAGCCCATGGAAGCTTTTCCAGCTTCGGTATTTAGCTCAAACCATTCTCCCTGCAGGCATCACCAGGCTGTGGCAAAGATTATCAGCCGCAAATGAAGTCTCTGCTTCATATGGCCAAAAAAAGGCCTTTAACTTTCACCAGGAACTGCAATCCCGGTGAGCTACTGCAGGAGAAGGGCTGTGCCTGCATCGCCACAGGACTCAAACCCCAGCAACACTAAAATACTCTCTAGTAATCCCGAGAAATACCTCCAAGCTCCTGTTTTCCACGATGGGAGTTGTCAGAGTACGACCACTGCAGGCAAGGGGAGAGCAAATATCCCCCTGCTTCGAATCCCAAAATCCGGGGGCAGTTTTTAACCCTCGGCGCCTTGCCCAAG
Source organism: Athene noctua (assembly GCF_965140245.1). Classification (NCBI taxonomy): domain Eukaryota; kingdom Metazoa; phylum Chordata; class Aves; order Strigiformes; family Strigidae; genus Athene; species Athene noctua. The sequence continues at coordinate 6,072,893 of NC_134063.1, read as the reverse complement.
CCCACGTGGAGCTGCTCCACGGCGCAGGGTCTCACGTTCTCCTCCCATGCACGAGCCCGCGGCACCGCGCTCAGTGTCGGCCCGTAGGACAGTCAGGACAGGAGTAGTTGAGGGCAGCGAGCGGAGCCGGGGTGTCGGCGCTGCAGGAGCTCTGGGCTCACGGCCGCCGTGTCTCCGTTTCCAGCCCCAAGTGCTGCGAGGGGACAAGCTTTCATCCCGAGGGATCGCCACGCTGCCAACCGCAGCCCATGCGCTTCTCTCAACAGGTCATGCAGCGCGGACGGATGTTGTCTGAAGGGGGGTTTGGATCAATCTGCAAAGTCAAGTTTAGAGTCAAAAAAAACTCAGCGGTGGGTACAGCCCGGCCGTGTCCACCAGCCCTCCCAGCCCAGGGGGATTTGTTACCTCTGAGTAGAGCGGAGGTGGTCGGAAGCGAAACTCCTGGATGTAGGCGAAGAAGGGACCTTCCAGGATGCCGCCGAGTTCGCTGCGGCATGGTGGAGCCAGGCTCTGCTCGGCCTCTGGGCTGGACACAACTGCTGAGTATTCAGGGGGAGCTGAAGAGAAGAAGAGATTCATCAAGCAATAAGAAACACGCAGGTGAAAGGACTTCATATCCACTATTTCCCAAACCCTCCCAGTTCCCTGGGGAAGGAACCCAGGAGGTGCAGCACCACAACCAGAAGAAAAAAAAAAAAATAAAATAAGTAAAGCACCAAAAGCTGGTGTTGAAGTAAAAGGCAGAGTTAAGAACTTGCTCTGAGGCTCGCTGCCCAGAGCGGGTCGAGCAGGGGGTTCTGCAGCACCCAGGCAGGCCCCGGGGAGATGCTCACCCTCCGGCTGCTCCGGGATGGCGCTCAGCCAGTCCAGGTTGACGCTGTACTGGCTGCTGACGCTGGACGTGCGGCTCCCGAACGGATGCAGCGGGATGGTTCCGATGACAAGCGGCAGTTCAAGGAGCAGCTTGGACGTCCCAGGAATATCCACACAAACCTTCAGAGACAGGAGACAACAGGGAAGCTCAGCTGTTGGTGTTTTCCCAGTCCAGAAGGGCAGATATCTTCCCCAGAGCACTGGCTCAAGCTGGCCAGGAGGGAATTCTTGCAGCAGGGTGCAAAGGGAGATAGTCTTAGACTAGATATTAGGAAGCATTTCTTTACAGAAGGGGTTGCTAGGTGTTGGAATGGGCTGCCCAGGGAGGTGGTGGAGTCCCCATCCCTGGAGGTGTTCAAGAGTCGGGTCGACATAGCACTTAGGGATATGGTGGAGTTGGGAACTGTCAGTGTTAGGTTAATGGTTGGACTGGATGATCTTCAAGGTCTTTTCCAACCCAGACAATTCTGTGATTCTGAGATGAGAACGTTCCTGCACGAGCCCTTGTGCTGTGCATGAGGGGCAACAGGGAGAACCCAAGGCCTCATACAAATCACCAGCCCCCAAAATCTCTGCACTAGCCCAAAGCAGGCACGAGGAGCACAGCTCTGGTGAGAAGGAGAGCACTCAGCACCGAGCTGGGCCACCTGGGGGGTCCCTCACCTTCAGGGAGTATTCCACCTGGATGATGCGGCACTGGAGGATGGACGGACCCACCGGGGGGATCTTCAGTGCCCGCCCGTGCCACACTTCCCGCTTCCCCGCTGCGATGGAGTCACCAACGATGCTGGTCACCACCGACTTCTTCTGCTTCTTAGTGCCCCGAGCGATGAAGGTCTGAGTCTGGATGATGGCTGCCTTGGGCACCACCGCTCGGGTCGTGCAGTTGTCGATCTCGGCAAAGATAGGGATGACCTCACCTACCAAAACAGACACACATGTGTGAGGAAGGGAGATGGAGCCCAGTCCTGCCTCAAGAAATTCTGCATAGGATCACTGAGGGTTGCTCAGGCTGTCTGGCACTGCAGGCACAAGGTTTAAACTCGGCCTGAAGAGTCTGCACACATCAGGTCCACACACTAAAGCTTTCTGACTGGTTTCCTGACAGAAATCAAGAGCCCAGCTCCCAACGACCCCAAATCCCCTCCCATTGGGGTCTACCCCAGGGCCCGCAGAGGTTCAAGGGCACCAGCACATTGTCTCACCTGGGGTGTAACCTTTTCGGTCAATCTTGGCAGTCACAGAAACCTGGCCACGATTGCAGTACCAGGCACGAGCAAGTTTCTCCTTAGCACCTGCCTGGGGAGCCTGGAGACAGGGAAATATTTAAGCTGTTTAGTTTAGAAAGGATGAAACTCAAAGCAAGCACCTCCCTGGCACTGAGATCCTATCAGGGAGCATCAGCAACTTCTTAGGTATCTGATGCAAGATGCTGTCGCAATGTGTTAAAGTTTCCAAAAACTAAACACGCACAGATGACCTCTGCCCGGTCCAGGTGACACTGGAGGGCACAAATATTCCCTCTGGAAGTCAGGCTTGCTTTGTAATGCCGGAGGAGAGGCAGACACCTTCCCCAGGGGCTTCCCCGGGAAGTTTAGGGTGCTGCTGCCCCGAGGAGGAGCAGGGGGGAGCTCACCAGCAGCGCAGGCGTGTTGATGTCGATGGGTTCAATCACTGTAAACTCCTTCTTCACTTTCTTCACTGTCGACCAGGGTCTGTGCAGTTTGGCTTTCACCCAGTAACGCACGCTGCCGTGCTTTCCCTCGAAGGAGGTAGCCAGAGTCCTGCGTATAAGCAACAAGCAGTTTAGAAAGGATTTGCTGAAAGAATCTCATTTTCGAGGTGCCCTGTCCCCCCTCCCAGGATCTGTGTCACACACCAAGCAGCTCCTCTCCCCCTTTGCATTAAGGCCACAAAAAAACCGTCAACTTACTCGGGGAGTTGGAAGGTGAAGGGGAACTCGTGCCTTCCTGCCTGCAGGATGGTGACCTCACCATTGTCTGTGGGCAAAAAAGATTTAAGACTATTATATCTCTCCTGCAGAACTTCCTCTCTGGGTAAACTGGTGGCAGAGATGTACAATACACAGCAAAAAAGCAGCATGATGGCACGGGCAATATTTTTGCCAGGGTTAAACTGCAGCAGCCATCACACAGCCATGACATGAGAGCTGGGCACGTCCCGTGGGTGGGCGATGGGCACTTTCTGCTTTCCACGTGTCTCCAGGCACACAGCACCCAGGGGCAGCTTCCCGGGGGGGGCCTCTGCTTCCTCCTGCAGCCACCCTGCGCTGTGTGGCTCGGGAGAAGGAGCTTGGAGATGCCCGGCCAAGGCCGAAGCAGCTCTGGGAAGGTGGCCAGCCAAGTTCCCCCCGGGTGTGCACCCCCATCCTGCCTGCATTGCACAGAGCAGCTGGAGTCTGAGGGGACATCTGGGGATCATCTGGTCCAACCCCCCTGCTCCAAACAAGCCCCTGAACCTCCCCAGGAGTTTTCCAGCACTGCATCCCTGCCCGGGAGCACCCACAGCGAAAGGGGAGCCGTGCGTGGGGCCAGTCCCCAAACGGGGTGTCCTGCACAGCAGCGGGGTCCAGCTGCGCACCCCAGGACCCTCAGGGTGCACTCAAGCATCTGAGGTGTCGAGGGGGCCCTGTGCACCCAGTCCCCAGACCCTAAAGCACCCAGATTTTAGCTAGCTGGAGTGTCACACACGCAGCAGCCGGCGTGTCCCAGGCACCCACATTTCAGGCGGTTGGGGTGTCACACACCCAGCAGCCGGGGTGTCCCAGGCTGTCCCATGCACCCAGATTTCAGGCGGTTGGGGTGTCACACACCCAGCAGCCAGGGTGTCCCATGCACCCAGATTTCAGGCGGTTGGGGTGTCACACACCCAGCAGCCAGGGTGTCCCAGGCTGTCCCATGCACCCAGATTTCAGGCGGTTGGGGTGTCACACACCCAGCAGCCAGGGTGTCCCATGCACCCAGATTTCAGGCGGTTGGGGTGTCACACACCCAGCAGCCAGGGTGTCCCAGGCTGTCCCATGCACCCAGATTTCAGGCGGTTGGGGTGTCACACACCCAGCAGCCAGGGTGTCCCATGCACCCAGATTTCAGGCGGTTGGGGTGTCACACACCCAGCAGCCGGGGTGTCCCAGGCTGTCCCATGCACCCAGATTTCAGGCGGTTGGGGTGCCACACACCCAGCAGCCGGGGTGTCCCAGGCTGCCCCACACACCCCCTAGTTGTGCCCCTGGGGTCTCCAGGACACCCTCACCCCCACCCTCAGAGCACCCCAGGGATGCTGCAGCAGGACGAGGGGTGTCGGGGGGGGGGGGGGGTATCGGGGTGCCCTACCTGGGGGTGCCAACAGCGTGTCGCGGTGGCTGAGAAACTCCACCTGGTCGCTGTAGCTCTGCGTGTAGGCGGTGCTGGAGCCGGCGCTGCGGGATTCGGTCCAGTGAACGCGGGCAGCGCCCATCGCCCGCAGCCTCAGGGCTCCGAGCCGCGCCGCCGCCGCCAGCTCCAGCACCACCCGGCCCGACACCGCCTGCCCGGGGCTGAAGGCGGCCGGGGAGTCCCGTTCCGTCCCTTCCAGCACGATCAAAAACCGTTTGAGACGATCGAAGATCATGGCGAGAGCTCGGCCCGCGGCGCAGCCCGGCCCCACCGCCGCCCGCCGCGCTTTAAGTGCCCGGCGCGCCCGGGGGCGGCCCCGGTGGGGCGGGACGGGACGGGACGGGGCGGCCCCGCCGGGCGCTGCAAAACAAGGCAGCGAGCATGTGCAGGCCGCTCCCCCCTCCCACACCTCCTCTTCCCGGCTCCGTGGGGTTGGGGGGGGCTCGGCCCGTGGCTCCTCAGCTCCTGGGGCAGCCCCGGGACCGTGGCGGCCCACGGGGACGTGTCCGGGAGCGGGTCGGTTCCCGGGGCTGTGTGCTGCCAGCCCCGCCGTGGGTGACCCCGGCTCTGTTACGGCGTCGCTCGGTGGTCCCCAAAACCCCCCGCCGGCTCCCACCCCGCAGTCCCATCCCATCCACAGCCTGGGCTCGGCACCGGCCAAAATCTGCGTTCCCGGGGCCCCGGGCAGAGGCCGGTGTGTCCCCGGGAGCAGCGGCCCCTTCCCCTTCAGCTCCCGCAGGCCGGAGCCGCAGGCCGCGTGTGGATCCACAAGCGCCGTTCCCGGGGGTCGGGACAGGCTGCGACTGGATTTGGGCTCCTCGCACGGCGCGGCCGGGCCAGCTGGCGACGAAGGGAAAACTGGTCTGGGACATGGCTTCGCTTATTTCTGAGAAATCAAGAACTGGCTCCTGTTCAGCTTGTGCAATTACAGAGGGAGCGATGCATCCTCCCTGCGCTTTTTAACCAGGCGAGCGCTGCTTTGCTACCAGCTCGTGCTGAGGTTTGTGGGGTGCTGCTTCAAAACCCAGCGATAAAATGACACCTGCGTGGGCAGGCGCGGCGTGGGGACTCGATCCGCCAGCAGCATCTGCTGCTGCTGGTGCCCAGACAGGGTAAAAGCATAAAAACTGGGAATCGGTGATTCTCAGGGTGGACATCACCATTAGCAGCACCCCGAAATGTTGTAAAAGGGAGGAGAAAAGGGTCTACGCCCCCCCCCAACGGGTTAACGCAGCTTTAGAAATTTCTGCTCTAATCACAGTTGTCACATTTGCAGAGCACCAGAGCTCTCCACCCCGGGTACGGGCTGGGGATAAGACAAAACAGGCATTAAAAATGTTACTCGGCACTTGGCCACCAAAGTTTTGAGGATTTTTGAGTTGCTCCCAGCTGTGCTGGGCAGGACCTGCTGTGCTGAATTGGGTTGATCTCAGCCACCGAAAATGAGCTGGGCTGAAGCTTTGCAAAGCTTTAGCTGCCTCCAAAGGCTGACTGGAATTGTCTCTCTCCCTCCCCAAGGGAAGGGGACCGTGTTTTATTTTATGTGCGCGACCATTTGCTGCCACAAGCAAACATGAATCATAGCAAACGCTGTAAAGGGAGCTCGGCAGCAATGGGAAAGAAGGAAGGGAGGCATGTCACAGCATGAGTTAAGGGGTGATGCCAGCTCTGGGAAGGTCCCTGGTGTCCCTGTGGCCATACACGGTGACATTAGAGGTGGTGGGGCTCTCGAGAGGGGCTGGAGCCTCAGCTGGGCTGAGGCAGCTTCATCCTGCACTTGGCATCTCCCTCCTCCTGCCTGTCAGCACACACCCCTCAGCCCGTGACTCAGCCTTCGCCCACGGGATGAGAATCTCTGCAAACCTCCCTCCCGTGTCAGCTGCACGAGATGTCCACAGTTACCCCTCGGTGCCTCCACGGGGGGTGGGAATCCCCTCTCTGACCTCTTTGGGACCCCAGCGCTGGGAGAGGGTCTCTCCTCTCTCCCGGGTCTCCAGGTGCAGGGGCTGTGCAGCCACAGCAGGGCTTTCCACTCAAGAATACTCCTGGGCTCCCAAACCCAACTAAAACCCAGGCCAGGCTCAGTGCAGGAGAGATCTCCAACCCTTCAGCCCCACCTAGAGTCTGGCCAGGCTTAAGCTGGTCTCAACAGGACCTGACACCCTGCCTGGCTCAGAAGGGGCTTCTCCTTCCCTGACCCGCTGCTGGACCTGGTGGCTTCTCCCCACTGACCCCGGAGCCGCACAGGGGTCCCTGGAAAGCCAGGGAGAGGGAGATGCAGCAGGTAAAAAAATGGAGTCAGCAGCTCTACCCTGACCCGATACGGGGACAAGATGGGACAACACGGAGCCTTGCACAAGCGCACGCTCCCGGCTCGGGGAATAAGCTCCGTCCCTGCCGGATTTGCGAGTGTTGCGTACGTACGAGGATTAAGGTGCTGATCGAGGGCCACCCCACAATGGAACAGGAGCCTGACATGCTCTGAACCCACATGCCATAACTCTCCTGGATGTCTCCATGAAAATAAAACGGCTTCTAGATGTTTGCCTCTCGCTAGGGCAGGACCTGGACCCTCGGACAGAAGGGATCACTGCACAAAAAGCAGTTCTGTTTCCTAGGGCTCTCACATCACCTCATGCAGAAGAGTCCAGGACCTTCCTTGCCTTGTTTTTGCCCATTAAACCCCTGTTTTTCTCTCTCTTCCTGCTCTGGATCAAAGAGGAATATACAATACACATTTAATGTCCCTGCCACACAGCCTGAACATCCTTCTTTCACCCCTTTTCTTGTCCCAAAGCACAGCACCCCAGTGCCAGCGCTCACCACCCTGCCAGGAAACTGCAGATAAACTCGCAGCTCAGGAGAGAGCAGAAGGGAGGGCTCTTATCTCTGCTTAGCTTCCCTCCTCTGCACTGCCTTGTTACCATGACAAAACCTGCATTTTTTAAACACCACGCAGACACAGCTGATCTCACTGAGAAGCAACAAGAAGGGAGCAGTCACAGGGACCTTCACATGATGGCACGTTTTCAGCAGCTTCTCGCCAGCTGACATCAGGAAGGTCCTGACGCTGCCGTTGGGGACAGTGGGACAGAGCAGGACCCAGCGGGATCCAAAGGAAGCGATTTTGGCTGCAGAACAGCACTTCTCCCCAGCCTGCAGCTTTCACCTCGTGTGATCACATGCCCGTGTCCCTCTCACAAAGCAGAAAGGAATCTGCATATAGACAGAGACAATAAAAATCCCAGCCCACAAGTTCTGGCGAGGCTCTCTGCTCCCCAAGGAGCCCAGTTCAACTCTCCCCGTGCAGCAGGCGAGGGCCAGAAACCATCAGCTCTGAGCTACGGGAGTGCAGGGTGCTGGCGAGGCCGAGCAGTTCGTGCAATTCCTCCAGCCCCTGGCCAAGAGCCCTTCTCCAGGTGCCTCCAGGGGCTTCTATCATACACAATCCCAGCAGAAAAATCCAAACATGCTCGCAGCAGCTCGTGGCCTCCCTACAGACATTCACTGTGGGGATCACGGAGAATAAAACTCACCCTGTAACCTCACAGCTAACGTGGCCACCATCCAAACACTGCGGCGACCAAGTGCTCAGCACCTTCTCTGCTGGAGTTCAGGGCAAGGGTTTCTCCCAGGTCCTTAATTGTAATCAGGGCACTTAGCAGAGCTGCAGCTGCAAAGGGGCCATCTTTAGGCACAGCACGGCAAGAGCCACTGCCAAAAGACAGAAACTCCAGAGTAATGCAGGTGTTTGGAGCAGATGGCAAGGGACAGACTTCCAGAAATAGAGAGTATGACCCCCCAGTGCGGTCCAGGGACAAGAACACCTCCAGGAAGGCAGCTCACATCCTCTTTCCATCACTCCGATTTCTTCCTGCAACCTCCACATTTGCCAGCTAGGGCTGGCACTGCTTTCTGTTGCACTTGGCCACTGACACAATTAAATGCCCTCAGCAGGAGTGAGAAGTCCTACGGCCATCTCCAGGGCTGGGCAGCACATAGCACCATGTCCCAGGCAACACCAAGGCCGTCAGAAGCAGGGCAAGGGGGCAAAAAAGCCACAGAGACATAACTGTAATGCTATCGCTGGAGGGGAGGATAAAATACATGCACTTCCCTAAGAAAAGACAGAGTTAGTGAGAGGATGGACAGCTGTCCCATATCTCTCAGCTCTGGATCATTTCACCCCAACCACACAAAGAATTCGAGTGACTTGTCCTCTTGCAGTAGATCTAAGCAACGTGCCAGCTGGGCATGCGGTCTCAGCATCAGGAAACTGAAAATAAATATTTACTGAGCTGCTAAGTGCTCTTTCCACACTTGCGAACAGACACTTCTATTTGCACTTCCCTGCACAAACAGACCAAAAGCCACAACTTTCATGCTCACCCGACCCGAGTTTGCAGGCAACCTCCTCGAAACAAGCAGCAGAGAAACCAAAGGTGAGAAGAGGGACAACCCTGCTTGGGTTGATAAGCACCCACGGGGGCAGAGGTTCACCCGGAGGGGGTACCTACAGCCTAAGGGGGGGTCCCAAGCCCACGCCCTGGAGCAGAGAACCACCCCCACGTCCCAGCCTTACCGGGGATGAGCTGGCAGCGGCGGTTCAGGAAGGTCTGGGAGGCCGTGTAGTCACAGTAGACAATGTTGAGCCCCACGCTGTGGTTCTCCAGCCACTGTGCGAGGGCGCGTCCGCGAGCGTAGACCTCCAGCGCCCGCAGGCGCAGCGCCCCGCGTAGCTCCAGCCGCACGCGGCCTCGCAGCACCTCCCCGCTGCAGTAGGCACCGCACACTTGCCCGTCCTCCAGCTCCACCGACAGGCTCCTCACACGCCCCGGGGGCTGCATCGCTGGTGGCCTCGCTGCTCCAGCAGCTCCAGGAGGCTGGTCGCTGCCTGGGCTGAGGTGAGCGGGACAGGCGGCTGCGCAGCCCTCCAGGAAGGGGAGGAAAGAGCAAAGGCTACACTGAAACCCCCCTAATTCATCCCTGCCCCTAACTGGCCCAAACCTGCAGACTTAATCTTCCCCAGGGTTGGACCGAGACCCTGTTTTGCAGCAACGTTTTGGCGTTGACCTCACGCGTGTGAAGGTTGATGCCGTGCCAAGGCTGGGGCCGCGGAGACGAGCGACGTGTTTTTAAACCAATCGAGAAATACCGTGACTTCATCTTATCTCTGAGTCACAGACACTGTCGACGTGCAACTGGTACGTGCTGGTGTCTCCGTCGGCAGGGAGGGGTGTCACACACCACCAACCGTGCTGGCAGATTTCACAAAGCTGGGGGAACCGAAGGAAGGTTGTTTGGCCTTCCCAGTTCAGGCATTCCTGGGGCATTGCTGGAAGGGGTGGGAGACAAGTTTAGAAAGCAAAGACCCTTGTTTTCAGAAGCCAGTTTACTTTCTGTGTCTGAAGTTGCACCAAACTCCACATGAAAAAGAAAGTGAATAACTACAGGGTCCTCCCAGTGACAGCTCCCCAGCCAGCTGGTTCCACCAAAAGGGTGACGTCCATCACTTATCCCCAGTGAACCGCGGCTGTTTCTGCGGTTGCACAGGTGGCAATGCCACCTCAGGGTCATGTCAAAGTGATGGGACAGACTTGTAGCGGATGCAAGACCCTGTTACTACACCAAATGATGCAATCTAGGTGTTTGAATCGAGGTGTTTGCAACGTGCCAGCGGAAGATACTGCATTTGCAAGATGTGAGTACGTGCCTGGAGCGAAGACTGTCCCTCTCTTGAGAGACACAGAGTCCAATCCCAAGAGGAGAGCACGAGGGCTCATGGGCCCAGCTCACACACAAACTGCAGCAATTGGAAATGGGTTAGTAACCCGTGCTCAGATGCTCTGGTGCTGGCTCAGGGCACATGTGAATCAAGCCCATCTGCAGCGAAAGGCTGAGAAGAGCTTGTGAAGTGGCAGCTGTGACGAGGCGGCAGCTGACCCTGCTCATTCGGCCTCCCAAGGCGATGGGGCAGCCCAGCCCACACTGATCCCTCTTTAAAATACCTACATCCCAAACAGAGATGGTGCAAGCTCAGCATTCAGGAAGCCCACGTGAGTTATCAACTCAACAAAAATACACAGCTCACCTCTAGGAAAACAGCCCACTCATCATAAGCTGGGGAGAGCTACCTCTCTGCCCTAATGTTCACTGACCTTTGCTTTCAGGCCTTGACACCAAAATCCAAACAGATAATAAGGGAATATTCCAGCCCACACACAGCCCTGACAGAGCCTCTCACTTTGCTTCTGATCTCTTGCCCTTTCTCTGAGCTTCCCCCTACCCCATCTGCTTCCTCCTGCCCCAGCACCTGCCTTGAAGCACTCAGTGGGTCTCGCAATCTGGAGAGATGTGTCACCCATCTCTCGAGGCTAACCTCCCAGTGTTTATTCTTGCTGTCACAACACCTTCGCGTGTCCTCATTCAATCTGAGAAAGAAATGTTCCCTGTAATAACACACAGTTGGGCCAAGAGCAGGGCACCAGGACGGCTAACAGGTAACACAACGTGCAGGTTGGGTAGCGAGGTCTGGGCGGTCACCAAAGAAAGGAGAACAACACGGTGTGAAGGTCACCTTCCTCTGGGGACAGTATTTTTTCTCACCTTCCTCTGGGGACAGTATCTTTCCAGGGGCCCCAGGGGGACACGGCTCATTGGGGAGTTTGCCTTTTGGATTTCTGCTGGGCCTCTGGACTTGCGTGTGAACTCCTCTTTCTGCTGGGTCCTGAAGAGGTTTTGCGCCCTCCAGGGTAGCCCCAGGTGTGAGCATTTGATCTGAGGAGAGAGAAAAGCTTTCAGCACACGGAGCAGGGGAAGAGGCAGGTGGTAATGTGGAACCTGGCAGCCCCTACATCTGAGGGCTCACACCCCTGGGCAGCTGCAGTCTGTGCCAGCCTGCATCCTCTCTCTCTGGCAGGTGCACAGAGTGGTGCAAAGAGATGTTTACCCTGGCTGGACACCTCTAGCCATGCCAGTCTTCCTGCTTTGATCCTCTGTGAGGGACCAGAATCACCTTCCCCCTCCCCACAATGCTTCTTGGCTTAGGGATTTGGTTCCCTGTTCTTCCTCTCCCTTCCAAGATTTTTCTCAGCTATGACTCTGCTCCCCACAGATCATTGACTTGAGCCTGGAGGCAGACAGGATCTGACACATGGCTGTCCTGTCTCAAGTAGCTCAAGAGCACACACTAAAACTGATGATGTTAATGGGGAGGCTACAGCTTTGCTTGGTATAATCCCGCTTCCCCAAGCCACCCCGTGGTAAATCCAAGCCCATTAAGGCTGTACCTGCTGTAGCATGTCTTCGGAGAGTCGTTGTTTCTGCTGTCTGTGTGGAACCAGCATGGCCTGCGTGGTTGTGACCAAACTTTCATCTGCCGACAGGTGGAACTGAAATAAAAATTAAATTCAAGCCAGCAAATTAGGAGGCAGCATCAGAAAAGCTTTGCAGTTTGACTTGCAGTCACAGAGCTGCATGCATTTCCATTAACGAGAGGAAAAGCCAGGCTTTGCCGTCAGCATTTTGCCGAAAACCTTTGCCCAGACAGAAAACAATTCTCAGGGTGAGGAGGCAAATGAAGAAACTCACATGGCAGTTACAGGAATATCACTCCATATGCTAGTTCTGGAGCTGGTCCAGAAGCTTGGGGCCAAGGAAAAGATCGATTCAGCTATGATCTGTTCCACATTTAGTAAAACAAATGGCTTAGAAACAGATACATGGCATGAAGGGACCTCTCTCTTAGCTGCAGAGTACTGGCCATCAGAAACAGGAGGCAACGTCAGAGGAGGATTTTCTTAATGCCTTCCATGACCAGCTCTAACCACATCCCTTCCTGAGGTTGCATAAGCACAGCTTTTGATTGAAATCCTCTCCTTCCTCCCAAATACGAATGCAAAACAACTTCTAAAAACAAATGTAGCAAGGGAGGAAGTTCGAGCCGCTGGTTCACGTCCCAGAAAATCTTTCACGTCGCCTGAACACGCTGAACGTTGCTGCGTGATGGCAGTGAGTGCCTATGGCCGGCACAGGCATCAGCGTGGCGAGGGAGATGGCACTTGGGGAGGTGAAATCCCTCCTGAGATTAGGAGCCGCTGTGGGAACCAGCAGCAGCAGGCACGGGGCTGAGCACAGCTGTCCTGCGTGGGTTTGGGGTAACAGTCCCATTTTCCTGAAGACCTGCTGCTGCATTGGTGCCTTCCTGCCATCTCCAACCCGTGATGTCTGAGCTGCCTCCTTTCCCAGAGCCCCGGGCACTGCTGCCCCTCACCCAGAGCCAGGAGAAGAACCTCGGCGGGCACCCCAAGGGTCTGAGCGACGCGGCCTTATTGTGGTAGTGGAAGGGGATGTGGCTCCCGCGGTGGCTCCTGCTGTCTGCCATCACCCTCTGGCTCCGGAGGGCGGCTCATAGGCTGCCTGCTGCATTGCACTGAAGAAACAGGAGCCTGAACACTCATCCCCCAGGCAGAGGTGGCTTTGATGTTTCTGAAGTAGCAAGTCAGGTTCCGTGTGAGGTTCTACCTGCCAGTCTGGAGAACACAAGAGCTGCTTTAACAGAAAGAGGCGGTAGCTGGGAAAGGCACATCACACCCTGCACAGCCCCGAGTCCAGCACTGCCACACGCTGTGGGGAGAAGGGACAACCACATCGGCTGTAGGTGCCAGAGCAGCGTACGTAAAAGAAAAGAGGGTCCCCACCAGAGAAACATCTGCACAGCAAAGCTGGGAACAGACCTCTGGGTAGGAAGAGCTGTGTCATAGTGGTTCTTACCAACGCTTGGTTTCTCTCAGGGTCTTCATCACCTCTGGGGATGGATGAGGCATATTTGTTGGGATGAACAATAGTTACAGGCTCTGGTGAAAGCAAAAGTGAAGGACGTCAGAGCACTCTGGTCTCTGAACAATCTTTAGCTACAGCAGCTTCTCCTCCTGCAGTAGAGCACAGGAATGAATTCAGCGATTTATCCTGCCAGGGAAGTGGAGCGAGAATGAACCTGGGCCTCATGGTGATGACACTGATGCTGAGTATGTAAAAACTATAAAACATTCAAAATATATAATTATATATCATATGAATGCGTTATATCTTTATCTATAAGTACATCACTAAAAGCAACGGATAAAACCTACTGCTCAGCTCGTTATAAACCTCAGTAGTGGTCCGTACACGTTGCCTCTGTGTCACAGACTCCCCCTGCCTAGATCGTGCACTGGGATGAGCTCTGATGTCGAGGTGGAGAATCGGGTGCAACCGTCTCCCAGCTGCGTGTTCGTGCAGTCGATCTGGGAGGCAGCACGTTCCTTGTCACAGACTCTGCGAGATACCAGATAGGAGCAGCGTTCATCAGAAAGAACAGTTCCTGGAGATGCCCATCAGGCTCTCCTGCTGATACCTGGTGTCCTCTTGTCTGGGGCACTGTAGGCACTTTTCTGCTCGCACAAAGATCCACTGCTTCTGGGATCCCCAAATTTAATAGTAGACGTGTGCGGAAGGGAAGCCAAGAGAGCTACAGAACAGCCACTTAAAGCATAATCCCTTTGTTTCCCCTCTGTGTCTCTCCATCCATCTGTTTTTCACTGGCACAGATCCCGCCCCTTTCAGGACAGAATTCAACATGGGAACGTGCTGCCCTTTAGCCGTGTCTTGGTCCTCCCCAAAATCATGCTGTTACCTTTTCACTCAGCTTGGCGGGTGTACTCTGTTCACCCTTAAACTGTGCTTGATAAGAAGTGTGATAACAGGACTGTCCATCTCCTTTAATAGTAGGAACTCATCCTGCCAAACAGCCAGAAGGGGAAACGAATGGTGTTATTTCTAAAAACACTTTATTTACCCTTGAAAGGAAATATTAATGATATTGAAGCTGCAATCTCGAGGCAGTTGCTCTTTTAGCATTTTAGTACCACTGAATCCATTTCGTGTAATGAAATGGCAAAGCAGTTGACACCAGATTGTGGTAAGGTGAGCTGCAACGCTCCAGAACATGGATGAGGTGCATCAGAAGCGTGAAAACTCCAGCATGTGGGGATACAGCAAGTGGAAAGGCAGCTGGAAAGGGTGCGCAGCAGAAGCTTGGTGAGTGGCTCTGGTTAGTGCTGTTAACCTGTTTGATGAGCATCAGATTGATTGACTCCGCTCTAAAAAGAGAAAGCAAAATATCCAAATAGTTCTAACAGCTTTAATTGCTTGCAGCACGACTCTGAGCCAAGCCACTGAACCCCCTGGACTGTGGGGAAGGTCTGTTGGGGATGGACGGGTCTGTAAAACAGCTCACCCCTGTGTGAGTGCCGTGGCCTGGTAGGGGGCTGGATCTCCCGTGTCGGGTACGAGAAGGTGTAGATGGATGGAGGGAGCCTTATTTTCTGTCACCACATGGAATGTTATCCTTCCATTTCTTGGCTGTGGGCAGGGGGGTCTCTGAAGGGGGGTGTGGGGACAGGGGAAGCTCTCCCTCGTCCCTGAGGTGAGGCCATGGATGTGGGGGTCTGTGTGCACGTAGACATGCGACTCTAGGGGAGCACCTGGGGCCACCGGTTGCAGGGGCCTCTCTGGAAACGCCAGCCGAGTTTCCGAGGAGGTTTCCCCGCCATCACCCCCAGCCAAGCCCAGCCCCTGCCCACGGCGGGGCCGGCGCCGGCCTGTAAACCCCCCAGAACGGGGAGAACTGGGCGTGAGAAAATGGCTGAGAGGCGCTTCCCGGCGGAAGTGGGAGGCCTTTAGGAAGGGAAGGGCCGTCAGGGCGGCCGGGATGGCCGGCACCGCGCCGCCCGCCATCGCCGAGGCGGCGGGAGGCCCGGGCCGGGCTTCGGCAGCCACCGGGCCGCGTCGCCATAGCGACGGCTCCGCCACCTTCCCGGCGAGCCCCGCGCCCGCTTCCGGCGAGCCGCGTGTCCCGCCCCCCTGACGTCACATCCGGGAAGCGTTGCCATGGCGGCGGGCGCCCTCAGCGGCCTGGTGGCTGTGCTGGAGACCTACCGCGGCCGCGACCGGGTGGTGAGTGGCGGGAGCGGCCCGGCGGGGCCCTGCCCTGCCGGTGCGGTCGGGCCCTCACCGGGCTGTGCCTCCGCAGGTCCGTGCGCTCTGCTATGGCTGTCAGCTGGCGGGCGGGGCGCTGGCCGGGCCGCAGGCCTCGCCGTCCGGGCTGCCCGGGAGCCTCCTGGCCGTGTCGGCCCAGCTGAGCGCCTGCCGCACGGCCCTGCGGCTCTTCGACGACTTCGCCATGCTCAGCTACAGCTACGCCTACGGGCTGGGCCCCAAGGTGAGCGTGGGGCACGGGGAGCACCGGCAGCCTCCCCGGCCACGCCGCAGGCTCCAAGGCGTGTCCCCCGTGCTCCCCGCAGGACGAGGACAGCCTGGTGCGGGGGCTGTCGGTGCTCTGCAACCTGGCCAGCCAGCTCTACTACCCCTGCGAGCACGTGGCGTGGGCGGCTGACGCCGGCATTGTCCCTGTCGGCTCTCGGAAGTGGTGGACTCTGAGCACGACGCTCTGGGCCGTGTCCCTGCTCCTGGGCATCCTGCGGTAAGGCTGGCCGGGGTGCTGCAATCTGCCGTGGGAAGGAGACGGGCAGGGAAGGAATTCCCTGTAATCGGGCTAAAATGAAAGATCCTCTCAGCTGCAGAAGGGTGCTTTTCCTCATGGATGCAGTTAATGCTAGAGATAAAAAACCCTCCCCCTTGATGCTACAGGAGAAATAACTCTGTTGTCTTGTTTTCAGATCCCTGAGGATCTTGTTCCAGTTAAGAAGAAAGCTGAGGCAGCACAAGCGGTATGACTGGGGGATGTGGGGTAGGGGAGAACTTTGTAGAGTCGGGCTGATGGTTGGACTCGATGATCCCGAGGGTCTTTTCCAACCTGAATGATTCTGTGATTCTGTGACTTCCCTCCTTGGCTATAGATCTAATTTAATCCAAATATATCTGTTCTCATTTGTGAGCTCTCACTGATTATTATTCCATTATGGGCTATCGCTAATGTTACTTTTGCTTCCAACAGTACATCATCTCCTCAGAGTCAAAAGGAAATGAAAGCCCAAGTGAAGGCTGAAGTCTTGAGCATCCTCACGGACGCAGCAGATCTCGCCAACGCAATCCACTGGCTGCCTCCGGGATTTCTTTGGGCTGGACGTTTTCCTCCATGGTTAGTAGGGCTCCTGGGGACCATATCTTCCCTGACTGGTATCTACCAAGGATCTAGAAAAGGAAATTCTGAAGCTGTATAAAACATAATTAAGCTTCAAGAGCCAAATTTTTACATGGCAAAAATACCTTTAGTGAGGCAGGGTGTATTTTAACTTTCCTGGGTGTCAGTGGTTGTAATTTCACGCATCCTGTAATTGGGACTGTAGTCAAGATGTCTATTACAGAGAGGATTGTTTGAGTTAACAATTTTATCACTCTTCCTCAGAGAAATCTTTCAGGCGAATCCTCTGAAAATCAAGAAATCTTCTAGGATTGGTAAAATAGAGGGGAAAAAAATTCAGTTCCTTCCTTCCTTCCGCTGTCCCAAAAGACAAATGCAATCCTCCGGTGTTCGCTGTCACTTAAAAGAGCACAAAGTCAGCATTAGGTGGAGAAACGGCCACAGTTCTGTCACACAAAACTCCCGAGGGATGGGTCCTGTGAATTTGAGCTCCGGACTCTGTGCTTGGTGCCTCACCTAAACCAGGGAGGTGACCGGTATCGTGGAAACTTCTCCATCAGATATTTTAGTGTTCGAACCCGGAGCAGGTACCTCAAAGTGCAAAGAGGAGCAAACGGTTATTTTGTTTGTGACGGTTGTGTTTCATTCGAGGCGAGAGGGGGAGGAAATAGCAACTGTCAGCAGTGCCTCGCGAGGCTCTCTTCTAGTCTGTCTTGCTCCTTTTAAGGAGAAATACTGGAAATTGAGACTTCCCGGGTAAATGAGAAGCAGCACTGAGCCTCCAGCTGTGCCTTTACGGAAAGCCACCGGGTGGAGCTCTTCCACCAGGCTCTGGCAGCAGCCAATGCACTTTTTTTTTTTAAAAAAAAAAAACAGCAGCAAATGTATTAATCACCTTTCAAAGGACCAATCAAACCAATGCCAAGATGAGTTTTACGGTTGTATTTCTAGGCAGTGCCAAGAATAAACGAGGTGAATGCTTCAAAGGTGGCCTTGAGTGATCATTCCTTCTGATAACTGGGCAAATGTTCTTTGTCTGCTTCTAGAAAGCTCCAAACAGCGCAGAGGCGACAGAAAACCTTTGTGCTGCGTTAGCTGCAGCTCCCCATCTGTTACCAGCCTTCCTTCTCCCGAAATAATTCAGAGCACCTGACTAACTGTCATGGAAATGCTTCTTTTGAAAAGGGTTCTGCTTAGTCTGCGTGGTGCTCGTGCTCCCCGCAGCGCAGTACGGCACACGCTGCATTTCCTGGAGGTTTTGTTGTTGTTTTCGGCACTGACAGGGGAAACTATCTCCTGCCTGTGGTCAAAGAGCAGCGCGAGGCCTTGATACTCTTTATCCTTCGCCCTGTCCTTGCTGTTTTTCTGGACCTTCACCCCATAAAGGGCCCCAGAAGACGCCTCCCTGACTGCGCTCTCAGAATTTGGTGTCAGATTTACAGGTTTTGGTACAACTCGGAGTGTAGGCAGGTGTTATCTGGAAGAGACTATTTGTTTTTCCTCTACTCCTGCTGCAGGTCTTGTGCCTGTCACCACTGCCCAGCCCTATCACTGTAATTTAGTGTTTTTTTAAGAAGAAATCGGGTTTATCTCTTTGTATTCTTAACCTCGTTAAACCATTCCTTCAAAACACCCTCTCCTGCACAGCGTGGGACAAGGTGTAACTATATATATTTAAAAATACAGATTTTTTTTTTTATATATAACTATATCTATTTTACAAACCACCTACACACAGCTCTGCTGCCAAATTATTCAAACCCTAAACCACACTTTTAACGTAGAGAAAGGACGCTGTAAACCGATCTAAGTGCGTCCACTTCATCCCATTCCTCATCGAGTGATTTAATTTAAATCACAGCCAGCGAGGCTCGGGACAAACTGAAACGTGCAAAGATACAGCAAAATCTGCTCATTCAGAATTTCTGAAATTTTTCTGTGGAGTCGTTTTAGTCCCTGCTGACACACAATATTTAAGCACTGACGGTGGCTGTTGACCGTCCAGGGCAGCACTTGCTCTTTTTTAACACAAGACCCGGTGCAGGCAGACCCCATCCTCCCCAAACCTGCTTTTATTTTTTGTTGTTGCTGTTTTTTCTCTTTTCTGCTGCGGCCATCAGCCCAACTCAGCTCCTGCTTTACCCCACGAAGGAAAACATTTGCTGAGCAGGGATGGTTTGTTGAGGCCGTGACCTCCCTTTGTCAGCAAGCCGGGATCAGCTGAGCTGCTGAATCCAGCCCAGAGCCTCGGTTCCTGCCTTGACGGCCGCTTTATGGCGGGGCGGCCCCACCGCCAAAGCTCCAGCCGGGCTTTGTGACTTCGCCGTTCCCGCTGCCGGTGCCGAGGCCTCGCTGCGGGAGGGATGAGACGCTCCAGCCCCGGGAGCGCTGCCCCGGTGGGGTGGGGGACACAGAGACACAGAGACACAGACACACACAGAGAGACACAGAGACACACACAGACACACACAGAGACACACACACACACACACACAGACAGACATACACACAGACAGACACAGACACACACTCTCACACAGACACACAAAGACAGACAGACACACACACACACTCTCACACTCACACAGACACACACTCACACACACACTCTCACACTCAAACACACACACTCACACACACACAGCCACACACACACACACAGAGACACCGACACTCACACACACACACACTCACACACACACACACTCACACACACACACACTCACACACACACAGCCACACACACACACACAGAGACACCGACACTCACACACACACACACTCACACACACACACACTCACACACACACACACACTCACACACACACACACACACACACACACACAGACACACAGCCCCGCTGCCTCCGGGCAGGGAGGGGTTAACCGGCGGCGCATGCGCACTGCCGGGCCGCGGCTCCCATTCACAAAAGCCCGGGAGGAGCGCGCTGATTGGCTGCCCGGCCGCGGGGGGGGGCGTGGCCGGCGGCGCGGGGGCCACGCGGCGGGGCAGCGCGGGCAGCGCCGGCAGCGACCCCCCCGCACCCTCCTGCCGGGACCCGGCGGGCCGCGCCCCTGCCCTCGCACCGCCGTTCGGGCCGGGACCGCCCGGAGCCCCCGTTACCGGGTTCGCTGGGCGAGCCCCGCCCGCTGCGGGACGCTCCCCCCGAGCTTCCCTTCGCCGTGGGCCGGGCACCGCGCTGCCAGCGCACCCCCGCCGGTCCCGGTCCCCGGTGAGCGCGCTGCCGGGCTCTCCCCGCTGCCTTTGCGGTTTTCCCTCGGCGAGCAGGCTCAGTGCCATGTCGGTCAGCAGCCACGAGAACCGGAAATCTCGCTCGAGCTCCGGCTCCATGAACATCCACCTTTTCCACAAACCGGGCCACGCCGACAGCCTCCTCACCCACCTCAACCTGCTCCGCAAGCGGCGCCTCTTCACCGACGCCGTGCTGCGGGCCGGGAACCAGACCTTCCACTGCCACCGCGCCGTCCTGGCCTCCTGCAGCCGGTACTTCGACGCCATGTTCAGCGGGGGCCTGAAGGAGAGCAGAGACGCCGAAGTCAACTTCCACGACTCCCTCCACCCCGAGGTGCTGGAGCTGCTGCTGGATTACGCCTACTCGGCCCGGGTGCTGATTAACGAGGAGAACGCGGAGTCTTTGCTGGAGGCTGGGGACATGCTGCAGTTTCAGGACATTCGGGACGCTTCGGCTGACTTTCTGGAGAAGAATCTCTACCCTGGGAATTGTTTGAACATGTTGCTGCTGTCCGATGCCCACTGCTGCGAGCGCCTGCTGGAGCTGTCCTGGAGGATGGCGTTGGCCAACTTCACCTCGCTCTGCAAGACCGAAGATTTCCTCCGCCTGCCCAAAGACAAGCTGCTGGAGCTGGTGGAGAGCGAAGAGCTGGAGGTAGAGGATGAGACGTTGGTCTACGAAGCTGTTATAGGTTGGATCCGGTACGATTTGCCCCGACGCCACGAAGTTCTGCCCGAGCTGCTGCGTTCTGTCCGCTTGGCCCTTCTGCCCGAGTCCTACCTGCGGAAGCAAGTGGCCTGCGAGAAGCTGGTGACCAGCCACAAGCTGGGGGAGGAGATCGTGGCCGACGCCGTACGATGCAAAATGAAGATCCTGCAAAACGATGGTCTGGTGACGGGGTGCTGTGCCCGACCCCGCAAGGTCAGCCAGGCCCTGCTGCTGCTCGGTGGCCAGACCTTCATGTGTGACAAGATTTACATGCTGGATCACAAAACCAGCGAGATCATCCCTCGTGCTGACATCCCGAGCCCTCGGAAAGAGTGCAGCGCCTGCGCCATCGGCTGCAAAGTGTACATCACCGGCGGGAAAGGCTCCGAGAACGGCGCTTCCAAAGACGTCTGGGTTTACGACACCCTCCACGACGAGTGGGCGAAAGCTGCTCCCATGCTGGTGGCGCGGTTTGGCCACGGCTCCGCTGAGCTGGACCACTGTCTGTACGTGGTGGGGGGTCACACGGCCGTGAGCGGCGCCTTCCCGGCCTCTCCCTCCGTCTCTCTGAAGCAAGTCGAACACTACGACCCGCAGTTGGACAAATGGTCCTTGGTGGCTCCTCTCCGAGAAGGCGTAAGCAACGCCGCCGTGGTGGGAGCCAAGATGAAGCTCTTTGTTTTCGGGGGCACCAGCGCCAACCAGGAGAAGCTGCCCAAGGTGCAGTGCTTCGACCCCTGCCAGAACCGCTGGACGGTGCCCGCCAGCTGCCCCCAGCCCTGGCGCTACACGGCCGCCGCCGTGGTGGGCAGCCACATCATTGTCATCGGGGGGGACACGGAGTTCTCCGCCAGCTCTGCTTACCGCTTCCACAGTGACACCTTCCAGTGGTCCAAATTTGGGGACGTCACCGCGAAGCGCATCAGCTGCCGTGCTGTTACGTCGGGTAACAGACTCTACGTGGTGGGGGGCTACTGCGGGGCTCAGCGCTGCAAAACGCTGGACTGTTACGACCCATCATCCGACACCTGGAGCAGCGTCACGACGGTGCCTTATTCCCTCATCCCCACTGCCTTCGTCAGCACCTGGAAGTACCTCTCTGCCTGAGTCATGGTGTGCCGAAGAAACTGGGAGGTAAATAGTTGGGGGTCAACCCAGAGCTCCTCTACGTAACTTTGCGCTGCACAAGGGTTAAACCCTGAGGGGTGTGTGGATCTGGAGTTGTCCTAGTGAGCACCAGGGCCAGAAATGTGCTTCCAGGCTGGTAGTTTGGGAGCTAAAACCCTGCAGGAGAGAGGGATCCGTCTCCTTAGGTGCTGAAATGCTGCGGGGAGAAGATTAGTATAAATAACGAGACGCTTAACCTGGCATCCGAGCCCTTCCACTGAGCCTTGGCCTATGCAAAGATTTTGGGGAATGCTCTCTGCCAGGAGGATTGGGTGTCGTTCCCGGTACAGAAAGCGCGTGGGGTCGGTCATTATGTTAAGAGGGAGACTGGCTGCAGGAGCTGGGGGAGACCCCGCCATGCCATGGGGGCCTGGCTGCTGCTTTTAGCACAGCCGCCTCCTCCCGGTGCCACCGTTAATCTGCTTGTGGCACCCGAATGTCTTGTGGGATGTGAGGGATGTGAGCTGGTGCCAGGACAGGATTACAGCTGGGATTTAGTCCTAGAATGGTTGGTAATTGCATTTGTAAGACAAGCCCTGTCTACATACAAACACGGGGTTTCTCCGCTTCTAATTATTCTCTGGTGTCCCTTTCATGCCATTTCTTTCCTGTTACACAGCAATTAACTTTTTAGAAATTTGCAGCTGGAATGAAACCTTTCTAAAGGCTCTTGGCAGAAAAGATGCCACTGAATCACAGATCCCTGCAGGTTTTTTTTTTTTCTTTTCCCCTTACAAGAGATAAACCACCCAAATGGACTTGTTTAATGTAATAAAATAGCCTGCAATACCTAGAGAAAATTCCTGATGTAGGGGAAAACACGCAGCAGTCGCTCCGTGATAAGAGCGTTGGGGGTTTTGAGGCCTGGGGAGTTTTCTTCTGATCTCACCGTTATCTCCTTCTGCTTTACAGGCTGCACACCTGATTTTGCCAGTGTCTCACCTCACTGAGGACCCAGCCCAAAGACACGGGCAGAAGGAGAGTCTCCTCCCACCACGGGAGCCTGTGATCTGGGTGCCAGCCCCGGTGCTCAGCAGGGCCCACGGCTCCATGGCTTTGGCTTCAAACCGCTTCTGTAAATCCCCTTCGTTCAGACCAGGGCGGGGATGGGGGGACCTCCTTGGGCTGGCAGCTTGGGCTGTCCCTTGGAGATGGTAAAAGGTTTCCAAGTTTTCTCCTAACTCGTGTGATCTCAGAGCAGGAACCAGAGGAATATTTTTTACTTCTTTCACTGATTATTTTGTTTTTAAGTGATATTTACCGCAAAGGAAGCTCCTAAGTAACCAGCAGGACTGTGCTGCTGTCTGCTGTGACTTGGAATGCCAGCAGCACCAGAGGCAGTTGCCTGAAATGCCTTAACACGTGACAGTACTTTGCCCATGGGCTAGTTCTGTACATTATTACCATTATTTTTTTTTTTTATATACAGGAGTTGTGTGTGTTTATTACTCAGCCTGGAGCTGCTTCAATAAATCTGAATAAAATCCACCGTGTCCCTTGACTGTTCTGTGTGCTTAAGCTGCAAGTTTTCCCAGCCCACACCTGGACTAATATTTAGCAAAATAGCAAAGAGTAATCCCTGTTTATGATTCCAAACGTTCATCGGCTGGAGAGGGCTCAGATCTTCCCATAGCTTTGTAACATGGGACTTAGGAAAGCTCAGGTCCTGTACTGCCTTCCAGCTTTGAAGGACACACCGATCTATTTTAAAACTATTTTAAAATTAAGCTATTCTCTGCCCTTACCCTGGTCATTTTTGCAGAGCTGGGTTTCCTCCCTGCGAAAAAGAATGGAGGAAAGTGCTGCCACATCTCTCCCCGAGGGCTGGGTGCTCCGGGCCCTGCTGCAGGTGCTGGTGGGGGCAGCGGTTGGGAAGGAAAAGCTGTTCGGGGTGGGAGGTGCGGGACAGGAATCAGCACGGTCAGAGGAAACAGGCATCGAAGGTGCAACCAACTGTCTCACCACAGAAGCATGGTTTGGGTGTGATCCATTATTCAATTTCAGAGTTAAATAAATCAATGTCACAACCCTTCCTAGCTGCTAGTATAGGCAAGAACTGGCAAGACTGGAAGGAAGCAAGCTGCCCTGCTGCTGGTGGCTGAAGCAGATAAACTGATTTAATTTCCATCCTGTTTTCTGATCTTCTGCCATTTTCAACCCCCAGGCTGAGCCTTTTTTCATTTACCCTTGTGCCGACTCTCCATCACTGGCTGAGCCCAAGGGGAGGTTTGTGCACCAGGGTGCAGGGACACGAGCCCAAAGCCAACCCGGAGCACCACAGGCGGCAGCAGCCGGAGCGTGGGGCAGCTCCCAGCTTGGCCACGCTTGCACACGCGGGAGGCAGGTGAGTTTGCAGCCCACGGAAAAGTCACAGCACAGGACACGGACTGGAAGCCTCTCCATCCCCGATAGATAGCGAGCAGGGAGCTGCTTCACCTTTATCATGGGTACAGCTATTCCTGAGGGTCGGACAAAGTCCAGCTTTGCTCAGCAAGTCCGAGGAGCGGAGGTTTCATTCATGGCTGTTCGAGCAGCAGCTGTTTTATTTATGCTGCCAAGCAATCGAGGTTGGCTCCCAGCCACATCCGCCTTTTGCACCAGGGACAAAGTTGCTTCTAGCAACGTGGGTCTGTCTGCCCCCTGCTCCCGGCGCTGGGGTGTTATCTGAGCCACCCTCAGGGCCCTTTCAGCCCAGGGAGCAAGTGGCCCTGCTGCTGACGCCTTTGTGAGGGTCTGGGAATTGTTTCTTCATTTCAAACTCCACTTAGAGCTCGCGGGGAAAACCGGCACTTCAAGCACACCTGGGCTTGGCTGCTCCGTGGTGGCTCCTCACTGCTGGCAACAAAGAGAGCCAGAGCTGCGCTTCATCGCCTTCATCCTCCTTCACCTGGCAGAAAGCCCCGTGCTGTCCCTCCAGCTCCACCTCCTCCTGGCAGGAACCAGCTCCCGGCACAGCGGGGAGCACCCCTGGGCAAAGTTAGACACCTTTTACTCTTGCTTGACTTCGTCCCAACAGACCTGTTTTCCCAGTTTGACATTTCCACGCATCGATCCACTTGGCTGCTTCAGCGCCCGGGCCAGAAGATTTAGTCCAACTGGGCTGCAGGTGAAGTTGCTTTAGGTGTTCATTTGGTTACCAGGAGAGAAATCCTCCTGAATTAATAGAATTCACTTAGAATCTTGACACGGCTCAAACCTAGGCCTCTCCTCCTAGCCCAGAACCCCACTTTGTGGCTGCACCCCTCCAGCTGCAGGAGCTGGCCCCCAGCCCACCGCTGGAAGAGGCACCACGTGTGGGCACCTTTAGGCTCAAAGCCCAAACAATCTGTGTGCCATCGCTCTCCCAGGCGATGCTCCTCTTCTCACACAAAGCCCACAAGCCACCACGGCCAGAGAAATACCACCTCAGCCTGACCCCCCTCCCTCCTGGCCCCAGGACAGCCAGCCTTGGTTTTAACACTTCTCATTTTTGTAGGTGCTCAGCAGCCCCTGTGGATGGCCAGTGATTGTTAATCACAAAAAAACCAGCACAGCATTAACTGAAAAATTCCCTTTTCTGGCTGAGATCGATACAGACCGTTCAAATACTCTGTAGAGCCCCCAGCACACGGCTAGCAAGGAAACAGAGTCCACACTGCTGTTACAGTGACAATTCATGGCGGCCCAGGAAAAACAAAGCACTAACGACACACGGTGTGATTTTTGTCCGTGACTTCAGAAGCTCTAGAAAGGAAAAAAAGGACATTACACATCTAGCTGTCTGAAATCCCCTGGAAGAGCTGCATATCGTGTCACTGACATCAGGAATAAAGCTCCTCAACGCTGGGTTTCGCAGTAACGAGGAGGCATTCCTTTATTCAGCCGGGGCCATGAGGGAATTGTTCCACCTAACCTGTCCACCGTCTGCTGCCTCGGCCAAAGCTTGGATCACTCTGTTAACACACATATGCATTAAATTTCTCAGAACTAATTATCATATCTACATTATCTACATATCTACAAGTCATTACACTCGGGTCTCCAAGGGGCTTCCACGGGGCCTTTGGCGGTCGTTAGTTCCGTGTGTGACAGTTCTTGATTACGCATCTAGTTCTGAGAGTTTTCTTAAGCACCAAGATACGGCTGCTTTGCTGAAATGGCACAAACTGTCCTTGCTGATTAAATTAGTGACTATCTTACAGCAATTAATCAGTCATCTGGGATGGCTTCAGGTCTGCGCCCCGTACAGTGAAAAGGCACCGACTCTGCTCTGCCGTGGGCGAGGCACAGTCCCAGTGCGGTGAGGATTTTTCGTGCCCCCGCGTACCGGAGCTCGGTGAGGAAGCGATCCCGGCCCTGTCTGAGCCTCTCCCGTGCGTGTGACACCGTCCCAGAGCCAGGGACCGTGCGTCGCACGCTCCAGCACTGCCAGCTCCCAGAGGGTTTGGCTTTTATCCTCTGCCAGATCCCACGGGCCCAGAAGCAGCAAACAATGTCGGCACCACACAAGGCCAGGCCCAACAGCCCCTGTCTCTGGAGCCTTGGGCCGGCCCCGGCGCTGGGATGAGAAATTAAACCGGATTCGAGTCACAGGGGTGAGGAAAGGGAGAGGCAGAAACCAGCACATTCCCACTGTCGGGCGCGCTGCGGAGCCAATATCCTTTGTGCATGTTCATCCTCAAGCATCTGGTCTGCCGATGAATCTCAGATGCACGTATGGGAACCATCAGCCCTGTCTCACCCACATGAAAGAGGAAGGTTTAGCATAAAGCTGGTCATTGCCTATGGCCTCCGAGTGATTCATCCAAATAGAAAGAATGTGGTTTGGGTTTCGGGTTAATTAGCTACAGATTTTCAAGGGAGACAAGGCAGGGCGGAGCTGCTGGAATACTGGTATGAGCAAGTTACCAGCTCTGAAGGCACCGCCACCCGTCCTGAAATCACACCCTTCTTGTGAAAAGCAGAGAACGTGTCTCACAGAGGAGCCACAGCGTTATCAGTGACACTGTCAGTCAAGGTGTTTGCCATCACCGAAGGAACCTCTGCCCTGCTGGCAAGAACCAGAGCACAACACAGAAACACCCCCACTCCTTTGAACACCGACGGCAGCAGCAGCAGCACCCAACTTCCAACAGATGCGAATTCTGCCCAAGATTTAAACTTGCCCCCGCTGAGCTCTGGGCTGCTGCAGTGGGGCAGTTCCCTGTGGGAATCTGTGCTGCAGGGATCCCTCTTGGCCACGTTAACCTGGGATCTCCCTGATCCTGGCTCTTCTGTCCCTGTAGAAACAATTCCTACGGGTCTGACACACGGTTATGGCTGCAGGAAAGTACAGTGCAATTAGAAAATAAAAATTAAACCCGCTGCTGTGGAAGCAGCTCCTTGTAACTTTGGTCCTAGACTGTCCCTCTCAGTTGTCCCCCATGAAATTACTGTGATTCCATCTCTTGCTGCTGAGAAATATTTAGAAATGGACGTGGAGTTACTCGCCCTGTGACAAAGCCGGTGAGGTTGGAAATCGCACAGAGGCAGTGACCTCCAGTGGCCACTGCAGCTCCGCTCCCTGGGAGCTGAGCAGAGCAGAAGCAGATGCAAGAAATCCTCTTAAACGTAGTACAAGCAAAAATTTCTACACACACACACACTTTAAAACTTCATCTGCTAACACATCAGTTCGTAACTTCTCATGAAGATCAAGTATTTTAAACGCTGGTGCACGTAGAAGTTTGATTATTTACATGCGTTGGAAAAAAGTAGAAAAACTTGTGTTTTTCCAATTGAGTTCCAGTTTGTGCCGCAACCCAGATGTCAACTGCACTTCAGAGACTGAAAAACACAGCCTGTATTCTACCAACTCGTGGACAGAAGGAACCTGGGTCCTTAGAGCTGCTTTGATCGACACAAAGACGTAGCGCGGCGCAAAGCGATTCCCAGACCGTGCCACTGGTGCTGTCACACCCACAACTGGCCGAGGGTTTTCCTCCGCTGGCTACAGCACAGGATCCTGATGATAAAAACCATACGTCTTCCTCAGAGAGCACTGACCTGCGTCTCAGTTCTCCCCCTCTCCGCCCAGTTTTGCATCTGTTCTAATCTCTAAAAATTATTCGAGGCCATGGCTTTTGGGGTAGCTTGTCAGTGTGCCACAAGTGGGGATTTCACCAGGAAACACAACTTGCTGAGTGTGGAGCTGGGAAGCTCTGCACCAGCCAGAGGCTATGGGATGGTGCTGGGAGCAAGGGCTGCCAAATTGGCACAAGCACTAGGGAGAAAGTTTCTATTTTTGTTATACTTGTTCCAAATGGGAACCGATACTGTCTGGGACAGAGCCAGGCATGTCTCAGGCTGGCACCGTGCAAACTACCTACAGGCTAATAGAAGCAAGTTTAAGCTCCCTCTCTCACTAGTGTGCTGAGTTCAGACATTTTGAGACCAGCTGGTTTGTTCCTCAGGTGCTCACCTCACGGGTAAGGTCTGCAGCTACTGGTGTTCTCCACCCAACACCTCCTGTGCTCTGACCCTTCCTCTGGAAAACAGGCAGAGTTTTGTTCCTATGGCACGTTATTTCTGTCCAGGGTAGAAAATGAGAAGCATGTGGGAAGTGGCTTCTGCTTTGATCTTCAGTTCAAATAGAAAATAATAAATAATTATATATATATATTAAGGCAGTCAGTTTTTAAATGTTTTTTTTTTTTTTTTTTTTATTGCTAGAAGTCGGTTTCAGTCCTATTGCAGCTCTGAAATCCTTCAGTGGAGAAACATTGCAATCATTGTAAAAATCATTTGGTGTGCTAAGATCAAGTTTACAATTAATTAAGAGTGCACAATTCAACAGAATATTAACATTTAACCATCAACTTTACAAATAAAATAGACTACAAAGATGCTGCTACTGCAGTATCAACAGTAAAGGAATTATTTACAATGTTTACACCCTAACAAAAAAAACAAAACCAAATGCTTCCCCAACAAAATGGTCAATTTAACCATGGACCATGATTATTTATTAAATCTTTACAGTGCAAGGTGGGCCTAGAAACCAGACCTAAGACTAAAGAGCATCAAGAAAGTTCACAGCTCTGAGTGAGATGCACGCAGTTACGCCAACAGGATCTACTTTCATGAGAGATTTCCTTCCAGGTACAAACAGAAATGGAATTTGAAATAAACTTTTCTAAAGTGCTCCAATTTCTTTCAGTACAAAAATATAAAAAACTGATTTATAAACATGGCACAAATGGTATGAACCAGAGCTCACACAAACGGTATCTGATGAATAACATGCAGATGGTAAATGATAAAGAGCCGCCAGTGGTTACAAAGATGTTGGGTCTGGCCTCGAAAGAGAGAGCAGGGGAAAAGGCTTTTCTTTTACCTATTCAGCAAGAGGGTCAGGCAAGGGTAGCACATGTGTAACCTGGTGTTAAGACGACTTTTTTTCTTCTTGTCAATGAGAGAACTGCTGGGGAAGACAACAAAACGCTCCAAATTCCCTTGCACAGGGGCACGACACACAGGGACTCCACCGAGCAGCACCGCGGAGCCTCAGCTCCTATTCTGCAGAGTTGAAAGTAGAAGTGAAACAAAATACGTATTTTTAACCCTTTCCCAGTTTAAGTTTCAACTTCCATTGGAAATGCAAATGGCAAACACCAAGTTCCATGTATGCAGGATCATCTGACTATTACTCAGAAAGACGAAGCTGTCCGCAAATTATTTAGAATGACTCCTACTTTTGCAGGAACGCTATTACCTTGATGAGCAAGCTTCTCTAGAAATACCAATTCTTCTGCCTCACACTGGGAAATGATTAGCGATCTCAATTTGTGGGACATGCCACAACTACAATCCACAGATAGCACAGCTCAAAACTCGGAAAGCGGTTACAGTACACACAGGGCAGATGTGCTCAGCGCTAGTGAACGTGGAGGGATCCTCAGTCTGGAACACAAAATTCCAGATGGGAAGGGAAAGAGGAGGCATCCTGTACACCAGAGTTAAAACTGAAAATCAGAACCATAGAAACAGCCTCTACGTTGCAACGTCACAATATTAAAAGGACAAACATGACAGTCATTTTAAGGCTGTGACACAAAGCAAAGAAGGCAGTTCAAAGCTCGTGCTGTAAATTTCCTCCACACCCCAGCTCAGAAAGAAGCCACAAGGCACCTGGGAGGCACAGAATTTTGAACTGTCTAATCCTCAGATATCACTTAAAAGGAAACATTTATCTGAAGTAATCAAAAAGTCAAATGGAAAGGATATTACTCAGAATCAATTAGCCCAGGACACAGCAGTTATTTTGCAATCTAATTTGCCTAGAAAAGTTATTTTTCTAGGAACGAGATTTGAGTAAAGAATCCAAAACTAGTTCACTCAACTGGAGTGATTTGATAACAATTTCACACCTTCAGTTTTGCAGAAGCGAAAAGATGACCCGTTATTCATTTAAAGAAAATCTTTCACTTGCTTCCCTCAGCCTTCTACAGATAACTCTATCATACTCTGGTATGGTAAACTGCACTAGCAAGGACGTGATCAAGCATTTGCTAATTCTGAAACCTTCTCCAGGCTGGGTATGGTACTAACAGGAAGCCACATGAAAACCTGGTATGGCACTTAAATTCTGACCCAGGAATTTAATTTAATTTAGCTGCAGTCTCTATTCAGGGTGAAAACAGTTTTCACAAAGCTAGCTGCAGCTAGACACGTGTACTGAGGACAGGTAACGACTTTTAAGGTAATTTCTCAGTTACAGATTGAAGACCCATATTCCACAGAGCTTCTGGGGTTGCTGAAGCAACAGCCTAGCTTGTAACAGTCCTGGGTCTGACAAGTTTGGATAAGTTCTAACAGCCAGAACTTATCCAAAGCACTGCTGACAACAAGTATGAAAACAAGTATGTTAAAGTTAAGACATTTAAAGAAATGAGACCTCGCTGCAGACTTTATTTTCTAGCTGTCACTGTTCTATATCTGAGTTTCTTCATTGCACAGAAAAAGAAAGTAGTCAAATGATCACCTTTAGTCCATAGAACACTCTGTCCCGTACTTTAGGACAGGCACAAAATTAAACCAAATAAATGTTTCCAAAAATTGTTTTCAAATACCCAGAGACACCCCTCTGGTTGAGGTGGTTTACTCCACTGGTATAACCTCACTTTTAGGCTAAAACTCCTAAAAACCTGGTACTTTAAGGCAATGGGGGCATAGTTTTCAGTAGGAGTGGCCCAAAGCACAGCACGAGGGGGAGACCACACTGTGCATTCTTGCTGCTTCACTGTATGTTTACAGGAGAAATTACAGGGCCATCAGAGACGACTGGAGTCAGTCCCGAAGAGCTGCTGGATCTCACACGCTGGCTTGATCAGAAGTTACATTGATTTTCAGAAGAATTCTCCTCCAACCTAGCTTTTAGGAATGCACAAAATTAATATAATGTAGAACTAGGTTCTAACCATCAACATCGTATCACAACAACGCAAAAAAATCACTATGTTCCCCATAGTGTTTCCTGCCAGTCTCACACTGATAATCTGTCAGTTCTGCAGTGCTGATGATTTAGCAAGCAGCCCTTCGGTATCAGTGAAGTGTGTCCAATTTCACAGCAATCATCTCTTGGGGGTGGGGGAGCATTTCCAGTCTGGTCACAAAACAGACGGTTTGTTGTTTCCTCTCACCGAACTCAGTGTCATTGCTTCAGGTTGATACCATTATCACTTAGCAAAGAACAGCCCCTCAAATCCAAGACCAATTCAGTATTTTGTAGCGTACCTTTCCCCTCGCACGCTCACCAGTAAATTTGGATTTTTGTTTCGTGTCTGAAGACAGTAACCCGAATTATCATCACGTGACAGCAAACTCTGTATCTTCTGCTGAAAATTTATAATGTTTCTTGCACTGTATCTACTGAAATAATTTTAGAACTTTCAAGCAAAGTGAAGTTACAGTCTTAGAGAACATTACTAACATCACACAGGGCCTGACCACTGAGACAGCAGGACTTGAGGAGACTGTGAAATTGCCATTTGATGCCGTTGCCAGGCGGCTGGATGGAGAACTGACCAGGCATTCCATCCACTGGTGCTAAAAATCACTTTAAGCCAGAGTTAAACGTATGAAAAAACTATTATCATTCACGTTCTCTAAGGTATTAACCCAAGTTTTTAAGCTCTGAGATACTGTTTTCTTTAATTTTGTAATAATACCCTCTAAACAATCTCTCTGCTGCACAATATGTCTGACTGCTCACATTCAACACACACGGGAATACACATCCGTAGGGGATGTGTGTAATGAAGAACAGAGTGAAGTAATACAATACAACAAAACGACTGTGCAAATTACTACAAAGGGAAATAATGCCTTTTGAGCAGA
The DNA here is from genome assembly GCF_965140245.1 of Athene noctua. NCBI lineage: Eukaryota > Metazoa > Chordata > Aves > Strigiformes > Strigidae > Athene > Athene noctua. Next base: position 6,040,998 of record NC_134063.1, on the reverse strand, counting down.
ACACTTAATATGTCACCACCATTTCATGATTAAGAACTGACCCATTTAACAAGAGGTATCAAAGCTGGTTTAGCTGTAAGCAGCTAACCAACACAGGTTTAGCTAAGAGGTTGGGTTTTTTTTTTAAAAAAAAATTTTAAAATCAAACAGTTCTTATTCCCTTCATTCCAAACACAGTGCTGCAGAGAATCCTCTGCAGTAACAGCAGCTTTGATATCTTCTGGTACTCCAAGTCCCAACAAGTTAACAGACAAACAAAAAAGATGCAGAAAATTTAGGATTAAACACGACAATAAATTACTGCATTCCAACGCTTCTTATACACATCTTTAGCAAAGAACAAAATCCAAGTCTCTAAGTTCATTCTGAACCAACTCATGAGTTTTGCTCGGAAACCTGTGCTGCTCTCACCAGCGTGGAGAGCAACCCAACGTGTCCAAGGAGACGGGTATCCCGCTGCAAGCTGATGGCCAGTGAAATGTGCATTTAGTCCAGCTCTTCATTTACCACTGTACATCCTGACATGTCCAACCCTTCTCACGCCCAAGCAGGTGGAGCTCCTGACCCCCTGAAGACTCCCTTAAGCAGCTTACCTTCTCTCTTCCACCGTACCTGGCACTGAGCACGTGGCTCCACTGAATTCACTAAAACAGAGAGGCTGCTCTGGCTCCTCTGAATGGGTATCACAATGTCTGTCACGCCTGGCTGTAAGGAGACTGGCTTCCTAGTCAACTAGTTATCAACACACTGTTAGCATAATCCATTCCTGACCACGTACCTGTGAAAAAGGATTTAAAAATTCACAGCCATTTTGAGGCACACTACTAAAACTTTTTACATAAAAATCCGGGCGGTTCAACATCAACCATAACAATTTACATGATGGTGCCCACAAAGAGTGTACATTCTCCAAAAAGAACACATTACAACAAATGGCAACATTTTAATATGCTCTGAATTTATATATCTATGCCATATGTCAATACATTTCCATGTTTGGAGAATTTAAAAGCAAAATATTACTACTATGCCCTCATTCTGAGCTGCTGGCAGAGAAGCCAACAAAGTAGAACAGTAATCCTGGTCTGGTACTTGCTAGTAGGAATGGGGTGGAGATGAAGAGGAGAGAGACATCCATGTCATCATGTTTCTGTCACGTTGAATACTGAAGCCTGAGTTCTTAAAACAGTATGTTAGAAGATTAATCTTTAAATGGAAACAATTAGAAGAAAATGACATCTTCTTTGCTGGTATCATCTTGCACATTTAGCAGACTCGGCTGAGAGGTCACCGGGGTCTGAACGTGACCATTATTGGGCTTGAATAGGTTCACTGAGGCAGAGGAAAGTGCTTCCGGCTGAGCATCTGTAGGGCCATACAATTCTACGGAAAAAAAAAAAGGAAGACAACATATTCATGACACTGCACAGAGAGCCATATTCATGACACTACACAGACAGGCAAGTTGGTGATGACATACCTGGCTGGAACGCAGCGGCCTGGCTGCTGGGGAGGACTGGACTTGCTGATCGTCTGCCTCTCAGAACACCCTCCTCTCGTGCAACAAGCCTGGGGGGGAGTAGCTGCTTCTGATCAACAGATGCTAAAGAAAATATTTTACAAATTAGTATCTGAGGCTAGAAGTGCTTCACGGATTTCTGTTTCCCGCTGGGGCCCACAGTGCTGACACCTCTGCCTACCCGAGGAAGCTGCTGTAGCACAAGGAGCTGGTGCTTCTGTCACAAGTTACTTAAATCTTCTCTTCAGCTGTTTAGACCATGAATACTTTCTCTCTCCTCTTCCTTGAGGACTTTAATTCTGTTACTAGCAGCCCCTGACAACCACAGATTTAAAATCTAGTATTATACAGCCCAGCAGAGAAGAAAAAAAAAAAATATCTGTCCTTAGCATTCAATTAGCAATGGCTATCTGTGCTACTTTTAACACGCAGAACCGTGATGAACTTTTGTCTCTGCTCTCCATCTGTCTCGCAGCTGCTCAGCAGCAGAGGCCGTTGATTCTGGTGTTACAGCCCGTCAGTTGCTTCATTTCAACAATAAAAGCAATTCATGAAACGGTTACTCTGGATCCAAAGAACTACTCTCCGTGCACATTCCTTACCCATCACAAACCCCAAAGTCAATACCCAGTATTTTGCCTCTGGTACAGAAAGTCTTGTTCCGTTTTATTCCAAGATCTACATGTGGGCATAACAAGCATGCATCCCACTAATGCTCATGAGAGAATAGAGACCAATATCTTTGTGTTTTTTCTGGAAGTTATACGAAAGGTATAAAACACCATTAAGTACATTTCCACAGCAGAGAGCATTATGTAAGAGCGATTAAAAAGAAACTTGGGGGAGATGTGGTATTAGAGCTTTATTTTCCCATTTACCAACATTTGGTATTCAGGGTAAGAGGATATTAGGCTTCATTTATGTGCAAAAACATAAGCAAGTTTGCAACTGTACTAAACTTTAGACACAACAGAGACGGACTTTTCTACAGTGAGCAAAAGATTTTCCCCTTCCCCTCCCTAGACAGGTTTGGCCCTGAGTCTGCTATAGTAGCACAGGCCCAAGTGATGGGTAAACTTGCCAAGTCTGAATCCTACACAAAGCTAAAAAAGATCATTTTGTAACTTAAAATTATAGGTCATTCTCCTAAGCTGGCAGTAAGACTATTTTAAGCGGAAGAGAAAAAGTGGGTTTTCCTGTGCCTGTCATTGGCAAAGATCACTACTTTAGTACTCAGCAGTTAGCAGCAGAAATTACACTATGACAGGGTGATTTTATTTTTGCTCGCTTCTATTTCTGACAAAATTAGGCCTTTTCGACTCTACAACACGCACAGCATCTCAGTTCTGGCCAGGAAATCTGTATTCAGTGACTGACTTGTGCTAAGAAAGGTATTGCATCCTAGGTCATTGTAACTCTGGACAGAGAGTGAGAAAAGGTTAAGTCAGTCTCAAAACATTTCACTCATGCAGAACAAGATTGCCTTTTTTTTTTTTTTTTGCTATTTTCCCTTAACACTACACTTAGATGAGGAGAGTTTACATCCAGGTTTACAACCTCTCACCATCGTTCTGTCCCGTTGGGATTACAGAACTCCGTTTTCAACATTATGCCTTTGGGCTGTATTTTCAATTTAAACAGTAGACGCGTGTAACTCCTAACTTAGGATTTTAAGAGCCTACTAACTGCAGTAAGAACACTAACAATTTGGAGCATATCTGGGATCCACGTGGGTAGCCAGAGGTTTAAGCTGCAGTGTTCTGTCTCCCTGTGATGCTGGCAGAGATCAGACAAGCATTTAAATACCCTTACCTGAACTGTCTGTCCTATGAGATGCTTTGTTCTTCCCACCTTTCTCTTTGCTTCCTTTTGTAAAAGTGGCCAGTTTAGTAGGAATCTGCTGCTGGACTGCAGCTGGCTTCTGTATCTGGTTAGTTGCACTCAGGAGATGTATTGGCACTTCATTCTTCAGTGCAAGAGCAGGGCGGTTCTCCAGGGTGGTGCTGTCCCTGCGAACCAAGTCCGGCCGTTCCAGGTAATCCATCCCGGAGACGCTCACTCGCACAGAGGCTTTCAGGATGGGTACAGATGGTTCCACCCCTTCTCCATTGAAGCTGACGGAATGACCTAGCATCTGGTTCTAGGTGAGGGGAAAAAAAAAAAAAAGCATTCTAAGTCAAACGGGTAGTTTTTACTCTCTCGGATACAATGAGGAGAGACAACCCTCGGCCCTGAAAACATAAAGCACTTTCTAGTGGAAAATGCAACAGGTTAGACGAAGCCCAAAGCGTGCTGGCAAACAGAAGAGCCCTTGAACACTGAAAAGAGCCTCAGCAGCTCTAGACTGCTTAATATTGCACCTAGCAAAGGAACACAGAAGCACACTGCATTAGGTGATGGCAGGACGGACAGAAAGCAGGACTTTAAATGGGCTCATTTGTTACTGTCTTAATCAGAGCCAAACCTTCACGTTTTGAAACACAAGAAATGTTTCTAGAATCAACTGTACAAAACACTATCAAGGCAGCACACCTGCAATCACCTGCCTGCCATAGGGCAGTTCCTGTACTTAAAAAAAAAAATATCCGCAGACAGCCTTCTCTGTTGCTATCTTTCTAAAAAAATTTCTCAATATATAATATATAATATATAATATATAAATAAATGTCTGGGTGGAATTTCACAGAGTGGGGAACTGCCAAGCTCTGGTCTCTGACAGTAGCCATCACCAGCTATTTCAGATGATGGTTCAAGGAGCCCGGTAAAAAGCAAACATGGGTTAGTGCTGCAGAAAGGGGCAATCAGGTTAACAGAAATAAAACTCCAAGAAAATGACTTCCTCACCTGTCCCATTTCTGGGGAGAACGTGCCTGACACTGTGTTCTGCTTCTTCAGCTTCCTGAGCTGATCTAAACGCTCCTTCTCTTTCTCAACTGCTCTCTGAGCTTCCCGCAGCCTCTCTAGGTCATGCTGATAGGCCTCTCGCTGCCTCTCCAGCTCTTCCCTCTCCTGATTCAACTTCTCCCTCAGCTGCCGAGTCTCCTCTTCACGCTCCTGCAGCTGAGCTTCCGTGCTTTCAAATTCCCTCTGCTGCCGACTCCTCTCCCGTTCCAGGTGTTGCTGCTCCAGCTTCAGCTGGCTCTGGAGTTTCTGCACGTTCATCAGTTCCTCCCTCTGTTTCTCGAAGTTGCGCTGTTTCTCCTGCTCTAGCAGCAGGTTGCCTCGGGTAGACTGCAGCCGGTATTGTTTCTCCCGGTCTACCATGGTGGCTCGTTGCATCTCGATGTAGCTGTCCTGCTGAGATATCACTGCCTGGAGGGAAGAATTTCAGCATGAAACACATGGGTTCAAAAAACACGCAGAGTTAAACAGAAGACAACAGCATCTACCAGATTAAATCGCAGAGAATTCTGCCTTCAAGAGCAGATCTAACTTCCAGCTTGTACTGCCCATCACGACTGACATGGTACTGAAGATGGCTGAGCCAATAAATTCTGCTTCCATATGGCAAAATTAACATTTATTGCACCTAGAATTATTACTCTGAATCCAATCAGTCAAAATATTGCTAATTACAAGGTTACAGTAAAAACAACTAATACACACACACACACACACATCTCAACAACAGTTTTAAGAGGAAGACAGAGCAGACAGAGCTCAAAGCAGCAGAAGAACAGCATTTAAGTGAGCAGGAAAAAGGAAACAATTACTTAAGACAAGAGATCTAACACTTCCTTCAAAATACCAGACACAGTGTTTGTTTCCTGGAGTCTCAGGTCTTAAATTCTGCACTTCGCTCTAGCTTTAGGGGATATTTTCAAGGTAGCTCATCTCCACACTTGCATAAATTTTATTACATTTAATGCCTAACAAACCGCGTGGATGGTAAATAGTGGTTTACCTGAAGACTGGAGAGCAACTGCAACAGTGTTTGTATCCTCTGGACAAGCTGAAGAGGAGGGGAGGCACGGGGAGGGAAAAAAGACATTAGACACTTGAACAGAGCTCTGCTTTGATGCTTTAAGGCTTTTTTTTTTTTAAACCATGAACATAATCAACAGTATCTGTACAAAAATACACACAATGGAAGCACAGCTACTCTAACACAGCAACAGCCAATAAAGCAATCAGCCAGCACGATGAATTTTGGTATGTTAGTCCTTGCAGTGATGTAAATCAGCACCCAGCAAATCTCAGTGGGATGCCAGGGAGCAATCTTCATCATGTTTTCTCCACACAGTGACTTCTTCCCATGCTCCAGCACTGAACCACTAAACAGGTACAGCACTCACGGGAGATTCAGAGGCCGGTTCTGTCAGTGAGCTGAGACCATGCAATCCCTCCAAAGATGTAGGGGTAGCGGTCAGCCAGCTCTCAAGCGTGTGTCTACGTACCCAGAACCCATCTGTTTTCTAACGGCACTTTTATCTCTGCATTCGTAACGGGTACGAGTCATAAGGCACAGGCTGTTAATGTGCCTGTGGTTCTACAATAAAAATACTGAGCTTTTTGGTGGGTTGGTTTGTTTTGGTTTTGCATGTTATTATTATAATACAGCTATTTGCCATTAGATTTCCTACCAGCAGAAATAACATACCTGAGACTCTATGGTGGGCTGAGGACCGCTGCTGTCATCCGGCCTCGTCACATCACACTAAAAAAAGACAAAACCAACACCTGCGCTAGAGACACTTGTTGGGCATTGGAAGTGCTGCCAGAACAAGGTGGAAAGGTTCACCTCATCAGGGAACAGCGTTTACGGCTGGAGCAGAGATTGCTCCCATACACTGAAGGACACTTATCAAAAATACTTAAATCAGAGCCCAGGCTGAAACAGATGCATGGTGATAAAGCTAGTGTTAATGGTACAGCAGCAAATAAACAGATATAAAACCAAATTATCATGCATCTCAAGTGCTAAGCTATCAGCCTGCCCCATAAAACATCCTCAACTGAGTCGAGTAATTTGACAGCCCTCTGTTACAGTTTCACCCTACCAGCTATTATGACTTTAACTTTGTGAGATTTGTTCTGCCAACATTAGTATGAAGGGGAGAAAATGCATTTATATCACGCATAAGGCAAACATACGGTTTGAGATCCTTCTTCTGCATCAGAAGGGAGGTCGTGGAGTTGCGCATCTGAACCTACTGCAGGGCCTCTCCAGTCCCACTGTTTCTGGTCACCACCACTGTTCTTCCTAAAGCTACCAGCTGAAAGAGGAGTGAAGTATGAGGAGTGAAGTATGAGGAGCTCACACCGGCACCAAGCCTGTGAAAACTCATTGTATTAACAGAGCAAACAGTAAAAAAATTGTGACTTTGAGGTTAGAACCAATACACAACTGCGTGGCTTCTCCATGCTGATTCCAAGTGGAAGAGCAGACAACACTGACAAGTAGGACTGCTCAGAAAAGTGTAAAAACTCGAGAGTGGGTTAAGATAAACAGGGAGAGTAAGTTCAGATTATGTTATGCTATTTTAAGTGAAGCAACCACAATGTCTGCATGAAAATGATTGTCTGTGGCTACCAGAATTGCAAGCTTGTAATATGGAATTCTTGTTAGCAGAAAAATTCTATTCAAAGCAGCACCACTGTAAGTGTGGAAGGAGGTAGAGGGAGACAGAAACTGAGGTGAAAACCACACCACATGAAGAGCCTATAGTATAACAAACATATATAGCCTTTCAGAGACAACAGAAGGTATTCTGGAGATTAACAACCAGTGAAATAAAGACAATTTCTCATAAATGCATAAAGCAAAAATGGAGATAAATAGTATCTAGTATTTCCACTCACTTCATTAATTAACTGATAAATCATCTGTGCCAAAAGGACAATTTCTATTATCTAAGGATTCATCAACCCTTTAGTGACTGTGCAGATACAAAAGAAAGTGGAAAAAAGTTTTCAAGATTCAATAATAAAAGCAGGGAGCTGAATTTAAATTTTCTAGGTTTGCAGGTCAAGCTTATTTTTTTTTTTTCAACAAAATTAAAATTCTGTGTGGAATTGTGATAATTAGGAAGTATGGGTTAATGTAATGCTCTTAGCGTAACACAGAGCCCTACTCTGCTCTCTAGCGTTGGCATTAGAAGCAAAAGATACAACAGGCTAATACACACTAGAAATATGCTCTTGTCCTCCTCCTTTCAGAGCCTGGTGAAGCTTCCTTTTATCAGAGCCTCACTTAATTCATTGTTCTTATCTCATTTTCTGAAACAACAGTAAAGAGCTAAGCAGCTCAGAAGAATGCTGAATCTTCCCTTTCTTACTTTTATTTGAAATTGAGGGACTGCAGTCATATCCTCCAAAGGTCTCTGCTCTCCTGGGGAGTCCCAACCCAGAGCAATCCTCAGGCTGACAGGATCCACTGCCTAAGTGAGTGAAGATAAGGTTCTGGAGGTTTTCAGCTAGAAAAGAGGAAAACATATCATGTAAACAGCCATGTCTGTGCAGCGAGACAAGTGCATCATGGTAACAAGTTAAAAAAAAATAAATTCAACCATCAAATACATTAAAAGATTGGGCAGTTTGAGAGATTTCCTGCAGTACAGGTGAATTTCCCTTCATGATTAGCTCTTTATGACAGGCTCTGCCTATTGCACATAAAGATGACCTCTTCCTTGATTCCAAGTTAGATTATCGAGTCTTGAATGTTTAGTTTGTTTTTTTTTTTTTCCAAAATAAAAGTTAATGTTTGTGCTTATTTTCTTTTTAAATATACTATCTTTAGATAGGCTATTTTAATATATAACCCTCATACAATATTATATTTCAGGACTGGTGTATTATTAGGGCACTCCAGTTACTCCTCTGAATAGACTCGTCCTAAGACTCCACCAGTTGATCCTTAAAGATAAAAAAAATCCAAGGTGTGAGAAGATCCCCTACCTAAAAACACGGGTGCACTTTACCTATCTTGCAGATTGCTTCTGAAAATAAGGATGTCTGAACAGCGTTATGCAAAAGTATTATGCTACTACAGGATGATTTTCAGGACCTGTACTTAGATCCTATGTGCTTATCCCCACCCCTGCACCCGAGGGAACGCATTCCCAAAGCGCATTTACCTTCTGTCACTGCGGACTTCAAGATCACCTCTCCTTGCAGATTTTCTGACATATCCCCCCGAAGAAGTAGCTTAGATCGAGATCCTTGGGTATGGTCTTCAAACCCATTCATTTCAGACATTTCTAGATAAATCTGTTGCTTCTCAGTTAGGCTTTGCAAAATCAGGTCGTCTTTCATGTTCAAACGCTCTAAAGAAAGAAACAAACTCAGTTTTGCCTTCCTAATCACTGTCAGAGGGTGATGTTCAATTTGGAAGATTATTATTCATTTTATGGTCAGAGCATCAAATGCAGAGATATAATTAACAGTTAAGGGGAAAACTCATGGAGCATACAAAGCTTAGACTTATTTAACTTAACTATTTCTATATAATCTTGCACTACCTTGAAAGACGTATGAAGGAGAAACTTGATCATGTGATAAAAGAGTAAGACAGTCATAAATCACAAGTGATGCTGAGAAGCAGTTCGGGGAATATATAACTAAGTCATTACCCTGAAAATCTTTCAACTTAGCAGCTCTTGCTTCAGCCAGCCTCTTCTCTGCTTCAGGTTCATTAAATGTTCCTCCTTCTTCATCAGGACAGCTGTGCAAAGCAGGAGACAGATACAGGTTTGATTTGCACATTAGAGAACTTAAAACCATCTCAGGATTCAACCTGAAGCTTTTGCCTAGGATGTGGTTTATCTTGTGTGTCAATCTTCCTCCCTTATCCAAAGCCCTGTGGCATTTGACATCCGTGTATCAATTTTTTTTTGTTGTTGTTTATTTTTAAAAATAAAGCAGAATAAAGTCTTTGGCTGCATTTTTTTTTCCATCTTTATGTGTGGCTTCTTCCCAACGAACACAGAATCACACACTTTGGTCTTACAAAGAAAGTTTCGGGATAGTCAAATGGATTTTTTACAATAAATTCACACCTATGAGTCTTACGAAGAGAGACAGATGAGCGAGAAATCAAACCCTCCCACGTTCACTCATCATTTACCTTTCTACAGCTCTGCGGATGTGTGTCATCCAGGAATTCCTCTCCTCTTTTGAACTTGTGTGAATTTCATACATTTCTGGTCCTTTTAAGGAAGCGCTAATTAAGAACATTGCCTTTTCCTCATTAGCTACTTCTCTTACAATCAACTTTTGCAATGAGATAACCGGTGGTTTAGAGTCCTGTAAAACAAAATATAATTTATTGCACTACATTATATACATTCTTTAGGGTTTGTGCTTCCTAGCTTCCTGTCTTCCTACTTATACAAGGCCACCACGAGCCATAACATCACGACACTATTAATTTTATTGCTATTGGCTCTTCACATGACACTTTTGACATTGTCATTGTCAACCACAGCTAAAACATGGAATGAAGAATGTACATTTCAAAACCAAGAGGTCTCAGTACCTGGTTGAGTATTAAAGCATGTATCAATTTTAGGGCCTGAGATTCCCACTAGGTCCCAGAAGTCAAGAACAGGCTCAAAAAGTTTGCTCAGAAACAAAATTTGAAAATCAAAAACCTTAATGACACAAGTGAAAGAAGAGAACAGAAGGAAGTGTTAGAAATTCTAAGCAGAAACAAAAATGTGACCGAGAGGTGTTACAGCGTGCCATCAGGCCCTGTGAATAATAAAACAAGGTGACAGATAGTATTGTCTAACTAAGGATTAACTGGATTAGCTGTAAATCTTTGCACTGAAAATAAATTTACAGGAGGGATATTAGTTACTAAAAACCTATCTATGCTTCACACAGCATAGGTCCAATACATGCGACCTAGAAAGATCCTCCCCAGAAAAAAAAAAAAGCTCTTTTTAACTGTTGTACCCTCACAACATAATCTAGCGATGATAAGAAAACCGAGCCGTGAAACAAAAATCAGGAACGTCAGGTTTTGCCAACTGCTCTGAGCCACTGTACTGCAATTCAAGCCATCGACAGAGGTCACTGGAAAAACAAAATCACCGAGAAGATCCATTTGCTCCTGTTGCTTGATTTATGTATGGAGAGTGATATATCTACATTTCAAATAAACTGTATACCCACAAAGATGCAAAAAATTGGTAAATCTACAACTGTAGAGCATGTTACTGGAGGGATAAAACCCAAGAGATCAGCTTTTAGGGACTGTCATAAGCAACTGTATGGCATGTGCTCACAGAAAAGTTACGAGGGGACACACAAACCAGGGTTTATACATTCCACCTGGCAGTGGAACAGCTCTACTGACTAAGAACACACATGCATGCTCTTATTTCTTGGGAACAGTGCTTTAGCCTCGATGTAAGCTACTCACACTTCTCTCAAAGCAACGGCAGTCATATGGAAAACTGCCACAACAGCCGAGACACTGTACACACACAGTTATGGTTTTCCCCTCTGTGAATTTGCTCTTCTGCTCATAGCTCAGATGCGTTTTTTGGAAAACAGAGCAGGATTAGCCTATCAGAGTCAACGTCATAAAATAATGTTCAAAGATTCACCTAATGCTGTTCAAGAGGAAACAACTTCCAACCATCCTGATTTGTGAAAGTATCCCCATTCTGTGCATTAGAGGAAGGGTAATTTGAAAAGCAGTTGCTTTTACAGCCCTGAGGTCACCAAAATAGCTTTTGCCATTAGAATTCAGCTCTAATGTTAATGTCTTGAAAAAAAAAAATACACCCAAGAAAATAATTACATAAAATAGTTTCGCTGTTATGGGTTCTCTTACAGCCATAACTGAGCTAGATTAGGACAAAATGTACACAACTAACTGCTCTGAGGACACCTGTGGATATGCCCTAGAAAAGCAAGCAAACCCACTGAGTGTTCTAGAGTGCTGCAGTAATTACATTTGCATTTAGGGCTTATTACATTTACTTCAGGAAAGTTCTCTGCCCCCAGTAAAGACTCCTGTGAACCTGATTACCACGTCCCCAACTGAAATGGAAGATTCTTTCCCTGTCCATTAACAGACAGCAGCAGACCTTACCTGTGAGTGCCTTTCCAAGCACAGTTTTAGCATGTTTAACATCTACGACTTGTATAAAACAACAGCCTAAGAAAGTTCAGTGAAAGGGAAAGCCACAGCACAAGAAAAGAAATAGTGAACATCAGAACAAAGTCAAGGCCCCAGAATACCACAGATGTGGCAGCTCAGCTGGCTGATGCACAGGAACACTATTCTGCACTTAGAGACAGGGGGAGGCATTCAACAAGTACCAGAACTGCTTCAGAAAGCGTGACTCTAATAGCTTATTAGCTATTAAAGGTTTATTAACTTCATTTTCCTTCTGAACCTACCATAACAAGTATCTAACATCTCTAAGTGTATTTCTTCTGTTGTTACTGTCACTTTCAGAAATACTCTAAGTGAATGTATTGAAAAAGGAGAAGAATACCTACCACTGATGCAAATGTGTATTTTTGGTCCTTTTCTTGTAAGAGCAACAGCACATCAGTTAACAGGACTGCCAGGATATCTACAGTAGCAACAGACAAGGAGAAAAAAAAAAAAAAAATTAAAGCCGAAAAAAATGGTCCAGACTGAAAAAAAAATCACTTGACTTAAATTTCCTGCGGGTCAGGGAATAGCATGTCAACATTTGCAATACTGGGTCTGCTACTGCCTTCCATTTGGGTTGTCCACAGACAGCTTGCAGTCATGCAGAACCAGCACAATACAAACAGAGCTGATTTGAAACTTGAAAACTCCTCCACAGGCATCCCACACTTCAACTCAAACACTCAGGGGGGAACACGTCTCCCTCAACAGCAGATTCTTCTGGAACCGCAGCCATTCACAGTACCACCTACTCCTGGCTGCATTTCATGGGGCACTGAAGCTTCTCTGAACACCTGAGCAATGAAGCTGTTGAAAAATTCACTAATGGACAGTTTTGATTTTCTGGCAAAACAGACATTATGCAGAATGAAGGTGTCATGGGGTTAACATGACATGATCTTTTAAAGTGTGAACCTGAGCTCACACAAGATAATGCCTTTCCACAGGAGACTAAGTCAGTATGACTCAAAGCTTTGTCATCTATCTAAAGACCTCCCTCTTGAACTGGAAAGCAGATCAGACAGATAATAAGCAAACAGCATAAGGAACTTATCATGCACCATTACAGAGATGCTTATTGGACAAGCCAAGAATAGAACAAGTGCTATTTCCTCCAATATCCTATTAAACAAGTAGGTTATTGTCATCTTATTTTATACTCAATCGATCAGTAATAAACAGTTACTAAAAAAAAAGATAAATAAATCTTGCTCCTAGTTGTACTTTTACCTTTGAGTCGCCCTGATGCAGCTTTCCAGTAGAGCATCCCATCCAGCAGAAGCCGCCTCTGTCCCATGTCATCTTTCCGGAAGAAAAGTCCATTCTTGCATTTCCCAGATGATTTTAGCTCCATTTTATGCATAATCTCTTTAAGGCGCTGTCCCTTCTCATACTCATTTACCATGGCATCTACATGAGTGATGGTGTCCTTAATTAAACTAAGGGCCTGGGTCAGGTCTTCATAATCTCTAGTTCCGGCTAAGAGAAAAGAGTAGCAGTCAGTCACAGTTTCAACTCTGGAATAGAAGATAGGAGCCATCCAAACATATTTTAACATGAAGGTTCAATACTGAACATGTAACAGTATTTCTCAAGAGCTTTATTTTAAAAATAAAATAAAATATCCCCAAGCTCTAAATCTCTATGAACTGACATGCTTAACTATTATGGCTTTGTGGTTGCAGACTCGAAACTGAAGGCTGCTCTCGACCCTCTGATGAGGTGAGGCTGATCTGGATCTGCATCTAGAACGGCATCTTCAGCTAATGAAGAAGCAAGAAAGCAGGTGTAAGGCAGTACCAGCCTGCCCCTCCTTGTCTGAAGAAAGAACATGCAAAACACAGGAGAAAAAGGATCAGCAGCCAACCGCGAGGCCTCCAGGAAAGGTTAAACCACCCACCTTCTGTATTCTGAGTTATGCGTTCCACCAAGACTGGGTATTTGGTGATGCGCTGTGTGACCAGGAGGATACACTCCTGAACACCAAGTCTCCTCACAAGGGAACAGCTGCCAATTTTCTAGAAAACAAAGAGAGACCCATCGCGTCCATTGCACACCGTGTCCTTCAACTCCCTCGCCTCCCCATTCACACATTTTTCTGTCTCAAAACATTTTTCTACAGTTAGGGACAGCACCACTAAATTAGCCGCAGTCTTTTAGTAAAAAAGAAAAACTCCTGGTAACATTGGAAAAATTGCTTTTATTACTGGAAAATATTTTAGGTATTACTTTCAACTACCGTTAACTAAATCTGGAGCCAAGCAGAGAAAGTTCCAAATCTGAATTGTTTGTCTGCTTATTTGCTAACCGATTGCCTTTTACAATAGGACCAGTCCTTAAATACATAGAAAAGTATGATGTTTTTAAAACCAGACTCAACCACCTAACAGACAAATTGGGTCAATAACAAATAAACTAAGTGTTTATTTTACTACTCTATGTTCACCAGTAAGCCCATCTACATTTCTGTTTAGGAAGGGAAGACTTTACAGCATGGGAATCCCACTTGGTTGGTCTGACTGCTGGTACAGCACAATCCTGGCAGCAGAATACAGCACCAAGATCCTTCTTTCCAAGGACTGGGGTTATATATTTTCAAACTCTGGTCACTTATTTAGTTCCTTGAAAGTAAAGGGTTCGCACTTTTAAAGACATTTTGCCGAGAAGAGCTGTAAGTATAGAGCTGTGTTGGAAAGTTCACACAGTATCACTTACTGATGACTGGAAAATGAGAATACTTAGGACTGTGCAATGCCATCGGGGATTCAGGTTACAGCTTCCACTCTGGCTGCCTCCCTTCAGCCCTTCCTATTAATTGCACATCACAGTGTACAGCAGATAAACAAACCACCCTGGAGCCAATCTTCTAGTTTTGGAAAGATGATGTAATGGACAAAACTTGACTAAGAGTACCTGCCTTTCCTATAGTGGTTCATCAACAGCATTTATCATTGATTTATAATTTATTATCAAGCCAATTTACAGAGATGGTGATATAGCAGGGAAGTCAGTGATAGAGCTATGAATAAAACAAATATTCTGTTCCCCAGTTCTATGTGCTCTCAAGATCCTGCCTCAAATTTAACCCCTGCTAATTGTGGCTCCGTGTCCAAATGATCAAAACATCTAAAACGCAAGAAGCTAACAGTCCATCAAATAACGAGAATACGCCTCTAACCCTGCTCATTCAAATTTAAGAGATCTTCAAGTACAAAATAAAACCTAAAGTAGTTCAGTATATTTTGCACAGTCAGAACAGGAGGCTTCTGGTTGTTGTTTACCTTTACTAAATTCTGGAACTTCTTATTGCTTTGGAGCAGGTCTTTATAGTGAGAAACAGCTTCATTGTGTCCACAACAGAACACACCGTATTTTTCTTTCATTCTCTCTCCATTTTCACCTGAAAACTAATTGGAAATAGAAGAATGAAAGACATGAATTGTTAAGAGTAAACCTATCTCCACTGTAAGACCCAGGTTTAACATGGTTTTATGGTAACTGATTTCTGAGACATTTCTTCAATATTTCATTTTCTTCTGTACCACAAATGAGAGATTTACACAGTGTGACATCTGAGAGCTTGGAATACCACAAGATAACCAAATATTAAATGATAGTTATCATTATGAGAATTTTTTAAAGGATCTCTGGGCCTCTGCACTTAAAAAACCTGAGGACTTGTAAAAGGTGAAGGGCAAAAAATGGTCACGATATATGAAAGCAATCGTTGCATCCACTCCATACCAATAGAGGTGCTAAAGCTGTAATGAGTTCAAAGGCTCTTTACTGCATTTTTAGAAGGTCGGAACCAAGAAGCTCAGCATTAAATGCAGGAGAGCCTTGTCTGGGATGGATACCAGGTATGTGATACTTCTGGAACAGAGAAGAAGTAGAACCAAACCATCTGCAGTGGCATATCCTACAACATACGTACACACATGTCCAAAGAACATTTAATGAACATTTCATACTATTCATGACCAGATATGTTCCTGGGAGTCATGCTCACACATCACACTGGAAAGATAAATCTTAAACCCAGTATTAAATCAATTTTTATGTAACATAATTTTAACCTTACTGTTAGCTTTTTAGAAACTTAACAATGTCAACAAAATTGGTAGAATTTAATTCACACCTGTTTTACCAAGAGGTCTCCAATGTTCTGGATTATGTAATTTCGGTCACTGCCTTCTTCCAAGGATTCCTTTCGTCGCTCCTTTAATTGGAGCAGAAATTGCCCGTGTACCACCAGCAGCTCATCCACACAGGGGAAAAGCTTGTTGATGACTGCATTTGGGAACTGCAGTTCCTCTCTCATGGCTTTGGAGTATACCTTCAGCATTATTTTCAGTGTCCTAACATGGTGCATTTCAGTCTGCATTAGTTCTGAGCAAGAGGAAATTAAAAAAAAAAAAGTCATTTATATGACTAGTGAGATATAAAAGAGCAGGCTCCGAAAGCCACCTTCTTCACCACGATCTTTGCATCACTGATGTGAAGCTCCTAAATTTGCCCTGTTTCTCTCTCAACCAAACAGTGACTGACCCTACTTATTTAACGACATCTCCTAGTTGCAGTTGAGCTATTCCCTAATTGTATAGCTGGGTTTTGCTGCTAACACAGGCATACTGAAAACTATAGGTTGCTTAAAATCATTAATAGGAGGACTTAGGCACACAAAGAGAGGTAACAGACTTGACATTCGTCACTTAATTTTAGTTTTCAAGCACGAGTAAAAATGGGAGCCAAAAAAAAATTTCTGCTTTGTTTCAAAACAGTGACACTGTGAAAGAGAAGAACAAAAAATATTCTTACCATAAATGACATCTTGCCTTTTTATAACGTCTTTCTTTTGTCTTTTTGCATAAGACTGTTCCACTGCAACACTCCAAGACTCTGCCTCAAACTCATGAGCATCTGTTTCTATTTCACTTCGGAGGGATACACAATATGCATCTAGACCAAAAGCACATTCAATTTCAATTATTATTAAATTGTTTCCCACCATATCCCTCATTACCATAATTAACAACAACAACAACAACAGTAAAAACATCTCAGTGCTGCTTTAAGACTGTAAGAAATTGCATAAAAATCCTGAAAAGCATAGAAATTCCATACCTTCCAGAAAAATGGAGTCTGCTGTTGAAGGTGCAAGCACGACAACGTCATCTGAAGTCTGCTTAAATTTTATAAAGCCTGAATCCCCTTCATCCATGTCTCCTGAAATTAGTCTAAATGGTCAAAGAAATTAGACCAAGGGACCAAACCAGAACATTAACATTTTTTAAGTTGCTTGACAAAAAAAAAAAAAATAAAAATCCAACTACTTGAACAAGCATCTTTCCTAAACTCTAGTGCAATTAAAATAAATATATAAAAGCTGTCCTTGCACTCCAACTTTAAAACAGTCAAACCAATTTAGCAACTCCATCACTGAAATATTACAGTTTTAATTAGAGCAGCATGAGCAAGTATGCAACTTCTGGTATGACATTTTAAAAAAAGACATCGCCTGGTGACAAGCCACAGCCGGTTCAGAGTACAAAGGGCACTTTCACTGAGAAGGAAGCATAACCGTAGCACATAAAAAGTAAACAACTACTTCAAACAGCAGAGAGCTTTGAATTTGTCTACTATTTTAATCAAGGTATCCTGCAATTTAAAACACTGCTGTCTCCTACACTAGTCAGAACTAGCACAACCTAGAATAGCTGAACTCAGATTACTGAATTTCAACAAGTCTGAAGACAAATATACCCACAAAAACCATAACCTAGACAGAGATACTCCAGTCCTGCCCTTTTTTATAGGATATCTTTTGTGACATAGTATAGAGGGACTAAAGGCAAGGTGATTTAAACCAAAAAAAGAGAAAAGCTTACTGTGCAGGGAAATTAATTTCAGCATTAAAAGCTCAATAAATCTCTTTTGAGCTTGAAAACGAATGTCATTATTTCTTGCTTTAGTTCTGTAATTGTTTTTCTTTCCACATAGGGGAGGGGGGGGTGGGTGTGGCAGCAGAAGCTAGTGAATTAGAAGAGAAGCAATTTGCTTACCCAAATTTATTAACAGCTCCAGGAGTATTCAATGAAGAC
The DNA here is from genome assembly GCF_965140245.1 of Athene noctua. NCBI lineage: Eukaryota > Metazoa > Chordata > Aves > Strigiformes > Strigidae > Athene > Athene noctua. The sequence continues at coordinate 6,023,261 of NC_134063.1, read as the reverse complement.
TGAGATTTTCCTCTTTGGGCGATAGTCATACCGAGATTCCGTGATAGTACTGGGGTGCCATCCGGTCCCAGGAGAAGACTTTGGGGTTGCTCCTTCAAAGAAGCGGCTAGAGAGGCAAAAATTGAATTGGTACTCAGAAAATGAGGCGTACACTGCAGGTCGCCTGCTCTCAAACCTCTCTCTGAATGAGGACGGAGAACAGACAGGATCTTGGATGTCAAGAGCTCATTGTCCAAAAAAACATTCTCATTCCATTTTCTTGAAAAGGAACCACAAAAAGACAGCTCAGGATGAGCTGGAATTGTATTGCTTCTGCCGCTGCTTTTTGAATTTGTATTCCCCATGCTCACTACTGGCTGCCCTCAGACTTGGCACAGTAAAGTGGCCCCAGAGATGCACTGTTTTTATACTACCTGTGATCCTTCTAGAAATGTAAAGCTGCCACTTAACTTACTGTATTGGCTAAATCAGCAGGTCTGAAGTGCAGGAAATTGGTCCCTACTGTGCCCATTTAGTGTGGAAATTGCAAAGTATCTTCTCCTTGAGTAAAACACCAGAACCTACACACAATTATTCACACTCTACCGTATAAGGGCACAGAACATTTCATGGCAAACAAGAAAAATCTGAGATCACATAAAAACCACAAGTTCTTTGCAATGCTTATTGCTACACAGTGATTTATACCTGCATGCACACACACTGAACATAATAGATACCAGAGCTAAATTTAATACAGCAGCTTTTAAATGCTTTTTAAATCTAGACAGACTGTGAACTGGAAAGATATTTAAAACTTTAATCGCTATTACACAATACGTGGAAGCCTGTAATAGACTTATAAAAAATGGATACAATTATTTAGCACTAATGTCTGTAATGAATGATAAGGAACGGGAGACAAAATAATTCCTTTTAAAAAAGGAACTTCAGGGAAGTCAAAGATGAAGAATCAGCCAGACGATCTTTAAAACTTGTCACTGACAAGGTCTGCAGCTGCCCTTTTTTCAAAGTGCTTTTAAGGACACAGGAGTGGACTAGATCTCACGGATCCTTGAACCCAGGACCCTCCACTGCAAGAAAGCTTTGTCTTCCACCCAGACCAACCTCCTCGTCCAGCACAGTGTCTGGGAGGCTGCTTCAGGACCAGGCTGTTGCAGCAGTTCAAGAGGGTCTCCAGTTCCCAGCCAAGGTTTATTCATTGCTAATTTACAACTTTTCTTGTAAAGGCACTGGTGTCTACCCATCCCCAAAAGTTCCCCTTTCTCAGTCCGTACCTCCACTAACAATTGTCTCTCCCTCCACTTCTGCCTTGCTCAACCAAACAGCTAAATCAAGGGATTCATGTTTCTTCTGATGAAACAGGTTTTTCCACATTTCTCAGTATCCCATACTTTAGACATCTGCTTGTCTCTCGTTTCATCTTCCTTGAAACAGTTGACTAGAATCACATTAGGGCTGCAGGGGAGGTTTCATCAATGACATTTAACAGAAATTATATCACCACATCTTTTCCTGCTGGAAATACCTTTCCCAAAACTTGTTTGGGTTTGAAATCTCCTGGCTACACAGGGAGCACATTCTCAGTCTACAACAAACTGGGTAAACTGAGTCCTCTTCCATCATCACCAAGTGATGAGCTCCAAGCCCACTGGTCCAGAGGAGGAGACTAATTAGATATTAGCAAGATTTGTAAAGGTGGATTTCTTAAAGGTTTAATAATAAATGTCCTCCCGTTTCCATTGGGAGAAGTATTGAAATCATCTGTCATGAAGTTCTTCGTACTCTACAAGTCAAGAACATAAAGTTCTGGTTCACAACGTTAGGCCAAATCAAAAAATCTCCAGAGGCAGAACGTGGGGAGAGGGACGGAGGGGACGCGAACACCCCTGTTTATACCTTTCTTAAAACGTCTCTGACACTGATACAATACCCTTGGCTTTTTCTGCTGGGCACTGCAGCCTGCGGTGTCATACTGTGGGTAAAGACAACCAGTGCCCATGCTATTAGCTGCTCCTTTAACTTTCAGCTTCTGCTTTTGACTATGGAAAAATCAGTCCCGGCTGCCTAGCAGAGTCTGCACCAACAAAAAGCCATTTTCTGAGTTCAATTAGCACTGCCTGCACACTGCTGAGAGTCCCTATCGATCGTTGTTAACCTATCACACCAGACCAGACTGTATACCACAGAGCTGTTTCAACGACGAGCCCTACAGCCAACTTTTCCTATTTTCATTATCCCTTATTGTTTCCTATTTTAGCCTCTGCACTTTCCCCTAAACGCACAAAACCATTCTCGATAACGCAAACAGCCACTTATCTTCTTAAAACAATTATTCCTTTTGCGCTACCTCTTGGTAAGAACTGTTTCATAAAGAAATACACCTTGCAATGCAAGTCAAACAATACAAGAACATAGGAAATACACATAGAATACTTGGACATTCCTGTCAGCTGCGTTTCTTACAGCCAAAGCAACTGCAAGGCAGGAGATAATTCTGCTCTAGTTACCATCAGCCACCTGAGAGCCAAGAAGCCTGTTCTGTTAATGCAGACCTTGTAACATCTACAAATTAAAATGCCATTTAAATTATACACCTGTGGCCGTGATGGTCTTTTTCCAGCAGCAAAAGGTTATTTCAAAGCCTATGCTGCAATAGAGCTCCTCTTTCTTCTTGTTATTTTCTCCCAGATCCCTTTTCCCACTTTGTGGCAAAAAAAGATTTATGTTCAGACCATTAGTGCTAGCTTGTCTTAGAGATTTCTAGCAACCACTAGCTGCAGGCAAGTTTTAAATAGACAATTATGAAAATCTGATGTAAAACAAAGTTCACAGTTCTAGTCTTTTCAGAGGCCAGAGAATAGACAATCAATGAAAAACTAGCTTATTGATCCCTTTTCACCATGATATTTTGAGGTTACACAGCAAGAAGGTATAAAGAAAAATAAAAAGATAAAAAGATAAAAACACACAGGAGATTGCTAGGAGCCTCTAAGCCATTCCCAATAGAAAAAAAAATGAAGCCATCTTATTAAAAGAGACCTTTTCTATACTTCAATAACACACTGTGTATAGCCTTTAAAACATATTAAAGAAAAAAATACAATTGAACAGATAAGCCTTGAGCACAGAAATCATTCTTTAGTACAAACCTGGGGAAATGCACTGGGGCGAACTTTGTGGAGATCCAGAAGGTCTGTGCTGCAAATCTTTCTGCTATAGGAAAAAATACAATATTCTTACACACACAGACCAGACTTTCAGTTCAAAATGAATCATGTTTCTCCTACCATACAGCACTAACTGTAAGTGAAGCTGCACACCGAATATATAAAAGATTTCACATAGTAACGATTTTGATTTTTTCACATTCCAGAATGGCATATAGACATCAACACTCTGTATAAAAATCCTGTCAGGCATAAATCAGACTGAAATAGAACCAAAACTGAAGTTACAGCTGAATTAAAGCTATGATAATAAATAATTTATTAAATGAAAGCAAACCCTTTAAGTAGACACTTGTTTGTTACCATTTAGTTCACATCAATAACTAACTAAACCAACCCAGCCAGCCAACAAAAAAATTAGACTGCCTATTTAAAATTGCATCTTTGGTAACCTGTACAACTTTTGCGTTCTTACAACACTTACAATTCATTGAGATAGACTTTATGGAAGGTGCAAAGAAATTTAAATAAGTAATATAGTCTGGCTTTTGGGGAGTCTTGCTTCACTTGGAGGATCTCATTTCTGACTTCACTCCTCATACCATTTTGTGCCACTGCTCCCTCTTTGCTCTCCTCAGGAGAGGTTTGTCAGCGCTGATTCAACCACAAAAGTTTGGGAGATGGTAAAGAATGGAAATGAAACTATCAGAGCAAGCGAACATTTTGGTTTAAAAGAAGAAGTTTAAAAGTACGTATCAAAAACCCCACAAGAACATTTCTGCCCTCAAAAGAGTTACATTCTAAATCACCAATGGCTGAGAGCACTTCCCCTAACCTCTAATCGCCCGGCTTTGAGCTGTTCTGCTCTCTCTTTTCCCCCTCACAGTAGTCCCTCATCTGCTATCAGTCTCTGGAATCATCAACACTTGCAGGTTAACAGAAACTAAAACTCCCTCAAGTATAATTAGTTATAAGGAGGAGGAAATGATTTCCAAAACCAATACCAGAAGAAAAAAACCCGACAGCTATCTGAAACCAACCTGTGACCTTAGATGAAATTGCAGCCACCATGACGGCACAGATAAAAAATGAATAGCTTAGCAAGATATACAGTTCATCACAGTTCAAAAATGAAAGAACTTATTCTGCATTGCTCAGCTTATAAATAATATGCAACTGTTATAACCAAATTCCCCTCCAGCTCTCTCACACTTCCATCGGCTTTAAGATGGCACAACCTATTAAAATACAGGGGCATAAAATTCAGAGGTACCATATAATTCAATTACATTCCCCAAAAAAGTGATAGGTTTGAGCATTTTTATAAGGGTTAGTCACAGTTCTGACACACACAAGCAGCGGTAAGTCATTTTCAGTACAGCAATAAAACATTTCACTTTCTTTTCCCTACATATATTGTCATAAATTACTATAATGGCAAGTTAATAACTATTCGATGTCTTGAAGATGTAGGGCAAGATTCTGTACTGATGGAAATCAAAACACTCGCACTAAATTAAATTTACTATGTCAAGCACTGTTGTTATAGAAGAAGAACAAATTTTAAAACCCACCTTGGGTCTGATGCTGCTGCATTCAGCCAGTAAACCCTTACAGTTCTTATGGACATTCACTGCACAATCTGAAACACACACCAAAAATTTATCTTAAATTATTCTTGGGACTATCTAAGGAAAGAAAGAGTGACACATTAATTTTGGAAGAGATACAGAGTAAACTCAGGTGTTTCAGCGAGCATCCTTGTTGTGCACGTTCTGGTCTTGATTCTACACCAAATACTCAAGCGTTTTAAGACTCAGAATCATTGATAACGCAATTCACACATGCAAGCACAAAGAGACACTACTGAATGCACCAACAGTGTTCTGCCTAATCCCTGCTCAACCACAGCGCTGCTTTCCTCATATTTGCAAAGGTTATTTCCATGCCTCACAATTCATGACTGATACCATTCAAGGCAGCAGCAATTCATTTGGCTCCAGAGGAACAGCTGCCTTTCTGCAGAGAGTATTAGAAGGGGCTGAAGGAACTACAGAAAGTTCAAATCACATCACAGTAGCATCAGCGTTACCCACCAGCAGAGCATCACCACTTTCCCACCTTCACAAAGGAACCGTTTCCAGATAAAGGAACTGCAGCAGCCCTCTCTCACTCAAAAGGCATAAAAATTAATAGGATAGTAAAATCCAACCACTTTTTTTCCTTATAATAATTACCGCTTGAGAAAACAGGATGACAACTATAGCGTCAAATATTTTCTACAGTCTTTCTACCCATCTACAAAATCAGTTCCTTTATCAAAAGCAGAAGCAGGACACCAGCAACTTAGTAAAGGAAACCAAGATTTGTTTCTTCCCATGTATTTCAGGCATGCCTGTTTAAAAGAGAAATAGAACAACACTGGGAAGATGAACACCCTATCTGCTAGGGAAAAGCCTGTTTATGTTTAAAGCACAGAGGACAAACTATTTAAGGTCTGTTCACCCAAACAGAACTATCACCCACGCCTGGCGCCAAGACTGGTGATCTGCTTTAATGTTCCTGGCTAGCGTAGAGAAATGCTCGCTTATAAATGTTTTCCATAATTACAGTAAAACTCTGAGACCAGGAGCAAAACGTTTACTTGGCCTTAAACATAAATAAATTAATAAAGATGTAAAAACAAGACTGAAAGACTGAGTGCACAGACCCAAAGGATGCTTACATGTTATGCAAGTGTGGGAAAAGCAGAATACTGCACTGTGAGCGCCTGCCACACACACAAAAAATCCACAAAAACAATCATATTTAAATGCCTCCACAGAAAAAAATAAAATCCACAATCACCTCTCATAAATTCTCTCTTATTTGTGATATTATTTCTACTAATACTGCACCCCATGCAACAGAACAAAAGGCACTGTATCTAGTTTCAAATGTATGTGCCTCTGCTAACGTATGATAAAAATGTATCAGAATTATTCTTGCTAAAACTACGTAGAGAATAACAATAACATTAGCTATTTCAGCATCGATAAAGGTCCACCTATCATCAGAAAACGAAGAGCTTGTTTTAACAAGACACACCAAAACAACAAACAAGGAGCTGAGAATGGAAACCCCTTTCCTCCTGAGACAATGGAGCAAAGTGTAGGACAAAAATCTCCCCCCAAAGGAAACAGAACAAATTCTCCATGATGTCAAGCTGGGTCGGATTCAAGTTTAGCCTCCAGACAGGTTCCCTTCAGGCACACTGGTGGAGGGAAGTGTTCATGCGACATCTGCTCTTGAAATCCACTTCATTCATCTAGAATTGTGTAATACAGTCACCTATGAACATTTGTGTAATACAGCCACCTATAAACATTTTGTTAAACTTTAACTAGACATTCATATTCCCTGACATCTATGCATCTTCAGTGATTACGTTTGAGAATTATCTTCCTACTAATTATTAGGACCAATTCTACTTCAAAAGCCTCGGTACCTTGTTAAGCTAACTGTAAAAGGGATATTAACGTAAAAATGTATTTCAGTTTTGAAATCATGCACTTGCTCTGTTAAAGATAACAGCTGATATCACTCTCAGGGGGTATTTTTCACTTAATCAGCTGACACATCTAGTAGTGCTGTGCATTAGTTTCCTATGCTGCTGAAAGATTCTTTATAAACAGGAGAGAACATACTAGAAAAACAGGAAAATGCTACAGAAAAGCCTCAGAAAACTGCAGTTGGATCCAAGGATTTGACTCTCTAAGGGACTATGTGAAATACAATTAACTTAGTGATTTCCAAGTGGCATTATTTTTGCCCACATAAGAGAAGAGAATTTTGAAATCTGGCAGAGGAATCAGACTGTTTTATCAGCATGCTTCACTTTTATAAAAATATGCTCCAGCTTTCCCTGTTCAATACACTTTTGCAGACAGTGCTGAACCAAGTACACTCCAATTAAGGACGCGAAGAAAACATTTGAATACTAGTCAATTCAATTTCCTTTTTCTGCATGTAAGATCTGTTTGCATTCTTTATTATTCTGCACAGCCTCTCTGAACAGGGTAAGAGAGAACTGCAGGGGTCAAGAAAACAGCAAAGAGAAGCAAGAAGGACAGAGGGCAGTGAAGATGTGGTAGGAACCTGCACACATTGAGACTGATATTTAAGAGCGGAGATGCACATGAAGGGTTGTTACAGGTGTACAGAAGTAATATATAAACTAACCTTAGAAAAGACAGACTGCTGAAGAAAAGGAGCACTGGTAAACTCAAAACTGACAAGGAGTATTTTTGTATGTACCATCTATAACTGGTAGCATCTGGTCTTATTCAGATCAAGGATTTGAGAAGGTACAAAGCCAGAATGGACAGTTATGTTGGCTCTTCTCAAACTGGAGAGGCACAGAAGGTATTCCTGAGAAAGACAGAGCTAAAAACTCAGAGGACTGCCACCCAGGCTCTTCCCTTCCTCTACCCCATCTTCTCCCTCAATCACTCACTGGAACTGCAGGAAGATTAATTTGGCAGGGCAAAACAGATCCTCCAGAGGATTGGCATTCCAACACTGACCACACAGAAGGGTTGTGGCTCTGGCTGGTGCTCGGAACACCAGTTAAACTGCCAACACACCCAGTAGGTCTGAGGATCTGGGTGACTGGAGGGGGACAGGACCACCACTAGAGCTAAAGGTACAACAGCAATCGACGCCACACGCAGCATGGAAACTAAACAAACCCACCCTGATTGCTTCTGGGCTTAAATCAACAGTTTTGGAATTAAGACTGAGAATTCTGGGCGCATCACATTATCCTACATCTACTTACTACAGGGACTGTCACTGCCACTGAAACATTTTGCAGGGGCTAGTGCCAGCAGTGCCCTATTGCTCATTGATAGACTAACTGAAACAGGGGCCATGTCCTGCAAAGAAATATTTAAGAAGCTCATTAATATCATAAAAGATCGTGTTCACGATTGGGGGTAATGAAATTGCATCTGGTACAATAAAAAAAAACCCAAACACCTTCCCTTATTAATGAGATGCTTTCCCAAAGGCTCACAGAAACCAATTTACAACTTAAGAGCATTTTATTGGAAAACACATTACAATGCCCCAAAGCCTAACACTGATTCACAGCGTGCAAAGAGGGCAATGAAACCAGCTGAAAAAGGGCAGGTGAACACCCTTCCTCCCCAGCTGGAGTACCTTCCAGTGGATCAGACACTGACAATGTCCTATAAATGTCTTCCAGAATTGGATTCCAGAACAAATCTATGACTCACCAGATATTATGAGTATTATGACCCTGACCTTTGGTCTGGAACGGTACTGCCCAATAAAATAACTCTTAAAAGGCCATTTGCAAACAACTACAACTAACATGCTGTGATTAATCTGAAATTGAACTACTGACTTTTTTTTTTTTTCCCTTAATCATACGGTTTTTCGGTGTTTTTTAAATGGCATATTAAAAAAAAAAAAAGCTGAGTTCAGGCAGGGACACCTTTTAACAGTGATTCTAATGATCAAGGAGTTCAAGCACTATTTTAATGCTAGGGATATATTCACCATCTATTAAATCCAACTAGCCGAAAACAGCCACGGACAGAATAGTTTTCTGGTGAAACTAATAACTTTTGTTTACAAATGTCCAATGCTTCAAGGATCAAAGAATCTCTCCCCCCTTGCACCATACAAGGTAATTCCTCTCTCTTGAACTCACGAAGGAAACAACTTGCATATAAATGATTAATACAGCGTATAAAATCTGAATTTATACATAGATACACAAAACACAACAGCTGAGAAGCATTCAAAGCAACTGCAGCATTCCAGAAAAAGCAGACTGACTTTGTGATAAATCTCCTCAGGAAAGAGGAGGAGTTTCAGTGGAACATGAAGAAGTTTTTGTATTGGGTAAATCCAGGTCAGGTATCTTCAGGAACTCAGGGCAGATTTAACTTTGTCCTAGTGGCTTTGGTGACAGGTGTTTACTTGTTTTGCTAACTCGCCTAATTACGCAGAGGCAGAAACCAAAAACGTGATGAGATACTTCACATTCTGAAAGAGAGACTGTCCACGCGAGACAGCAACAATGCTAAATTATCAAGTTTCAGCTTCCCGGTTAAAGCATTCCTCTTTGTCTCCAAAACCAACCTATAATTACTTTCTCACTGTATCTGGCTTTATTGCCAAAATATCAGATAGACAGATGGAGGGGTGGGGTTATGTCATTCCCAGCACTGCAAGTTCTGGTGGCCTCAGGGTTTTCTTGAAGCACAGAAACCCAAACCGAACAAACGAACAACTGATGCTTCTGGTTTTTAAACAATGCAGAGTAAAATTAGCATATTATCCTAAAAGAAATATGAGTACCAGCTCAATTCTCTGACGCCGAACCCTTCCCCCATTCTACGGGAACCAAAGCAGCAACTATGACAATCATAAAAGGTATTTAAAATATTTCATAGGTAAACATTAGGTGGAACTACAACACACAATGTCTGATGGCTTCTGTCTGAGAGCCCTATTTCATGGGTTTATTTTTTTTTAACCAGAGAGAAACTATAACATTATCTTTAAATTTTTTTTAAAAGTGCCAAATAAAAAAGCCACCTACAAAACTCTCTCTTAAGAGGGGAGTGAGAAGGAACTGAGAAGCAGCCATTTCTTCTCTGTTTTTTTTACACAGAAGACACAGACACTACAGTAACGAAGCCACGGCACAAAATCTTCAAACAGTATTCCCAAGTTTTGCTTATTTATTATCTCAGCAAAACCAAATACAGTACCAGAAACATTCAGGAAGTGATTTGTTTGAATCACTCCCTGTTTCCCTCCACCTCCTCCAAAATCCATCACTGCTCCTCGCTCCTTCCAGCACATACAAGCTAAGCCTACAAACCGATGTTATCTCCCGCTCTTCTCCGGAATATGCCAGGACTGTGGTATATTTAAAAATGGGTCAGTCATCACGATCGTGGACAAGAAGTTTTCAACTTTTTTTTTTTTTTTTTTTTTACACCCCCCCCGGCACATTTGAGGTCTTTTTTATCTACATCCCAGCCTTTCTTCACTGCTGCAGCACTAGTACTACGTGTGTAAGCAACCAAGAAGATGAGGCGCGAGATTTCATTATCATAAGGATGCTCAGACTCAAGCTGTGGCATAAAGTGAACCAGTTTCACACTGGCTACATCAGGTCACCTCCCTAACGCACACTGTAATATTTCAGCTCCTTTTTTAGCCCCTAAAAAATAAAGACTGGAGCTTCATAAGCTACACTCCGTCTCCTAGATTAAGCCTTGAGCTGCTAACGCCGGGACGCCTTATAAACCCTGCAGGATTTGTCAAGAAAAGGAAAATCAACCCGCTGCTCCGGCCAAGCTGTGGCTCTGTCCGCGCTGCCGCGGGCCGGCCGGGTGTAACTGCCCGCTGCGGGACGTTGCTGGGCGGCAGCGGCCGGCGGGCAGGTCCCCCCCCCGGCTCCCCGCTGAAACCCCCTCAGCGGCCGCACCGCGAGGCCCCGCCACAGGGCCGGTCACCGGGCCGCGGCCTCCCGCTGCCCCGGGGAGGGGGGTCCCGGGGCCGGGCGGGCTCGCTAAGGCGGGAGGGGATGGCGCGGCGGGGAGCCGGGGGCCGAGGCTCGGGGCGCCGGCGGGCGCGCTGACACCCCGGTCTCTTACCGGACTCCCCGGGGAACCGCCGGTCGCACTCCCGGTCCCGGGAGCCGCCGCCACAGCAACAGGAAACGCCCCCACGGCCCGGAAGCAAAAGGGAGACGAAGGGACGCGCCTGCGCGCCATGGCCCGGCCGAGGGGAGGGTCCCGCAGGGGGCACGGCCGGCCCCGGCCCGGGCTGTCCCCTCCGGGAGGGCGCGATCCCCCCCCGGCCGCTCTGTCCCCTCAGCCCGCTCCCGGGACGGGGGAGGCGGCCGGAGCCGGGAGCCAGCGGGCCGCTCCCTACCGAGGGTCCCTGCGAGCCGCCGCGGCCTCTCCCCAGCCCCAGGCGGCGGCTGTGACCCCCCCGCCCCGGCAGGGAGCTCCCGGGGACCTGCCTTCCGTCAGCAGTGGGAGCAGAGACCAAAGAGGCCCTTAACGGATGGGCTGTAACACCCCGAGTGACAGCTTTAACGAGATAGTTGGTGTGTTTGCGCAGCGCCCAGGCCTTGCTATAAATACACAATTCGTTATTAGAAGCCCGGTGGGGTTTGCCCTTCAGAGGGTGCTGAAGTGTTGGCGGCTGGGCTTGGGGGGTGACGGTTCCTGCACGCGCCTGCCCAGGCCTTTGCTCGTGACCCCTGTGCACATACACAGCGAAAGCAAAGGGGGTTTACCTTCACTCTGGGCACTGACTGGTAGAACTAAACTGCTGGAGAAACCACCTTTTCCCTGGCATCAGTAAGGTTTGGGTTAGTACTAGCACTGGGCTGCTCGAGTGCTCTGTGCAGGGAGGGAAACACAGACAACCTCACGACCTAACCTCACCTCCTGAGCTATGGTTCACTCTTAAGGACTGACAATAGTGACCTCTGTCACAAGTCTTTGTTATACTTTGAATCATGCACGTGCAAGCAGCCTGCTGAACTCCAAAATGCAACGCACACAGTTACAAAACAAACTTCCCTCTCAAAATCCACCCCGCAGCTTTCCCACGCTGCTCTGAAAGAACCTGCCACCGTTTGGGCTGGAAATGTGCTGAAATCCCAGACTACCACGGGACCAATATTGTCTCTGGTTTCCACGCTGCAACCTGTTTAATCGATTTTCTTTTTCTCTTCATCTTATAGTTGTAAGCTTTTCAGAAATGTTCCCTTTTGTGCTGCCTCTGTACAGGACTAAGTACAATAAGGTCCCAATTGCTTATTGGGGCCTCTCAGCACTACAGGGAAATAATCATTAAATAAAGCGGTTTGGGGGTAAACAGCTGGCTGTCACTTGGTGACAGATTAATCCTTAGACGTTTAAAACTTTGTGCTTTGCTCTAATATAAAAGTAAAGCATTGCAGATTGCCCAACTACAGCTGTCACGGAAAGAACGTGCTGTGCTTGTGCGGCTGGCCTCAGGGCATCTCCACAAAATCTGCAAAATCTGGCACAGCAACCAGCTGAAAGACTCTGTAGCTTAGAGCTAAGGTTTGGATTGCAAAGAAGAGAATAGCACCAACTTCCTAATCCTGTGTAATTCTATAATAACAAAAAGATTTCTGACTGAATGAGTTGCAGGTAGATTACTGTCATGCAGCCTTATGCATTTGTCAGGCCAAGTGTACAAGATCCTGAGGTCTTATCAGGGAATGCAAGGAGCAGCACCCTGGAGATGTTCCAGATGAAGGCAATATTGCCTAGATATAAAGAAAGTGAAAAGGAGAAGCACTGAGAATAGTATATTCTTCAGCTTCCTTTTCTAAAACCTGTAGAGTTTGGCTGAGCCAGCTCTATGTCAGCAGACTCTTTGCTCAGTCAGTGTTTCCTCTGAAACCAGCCCTGCAGACCACTTTCACATTTGCTTTAGATCCTGCTTCATTGGTTTATAACCACATTAACCCACAGCCTATCTCAGTCGCTCTGGTTTCGCCTGTTTTATTTGGACTCCTGTCAGTAATCATTTACTCCAAGTGGGACTCCCAGTCCGTTTATCATTGTCGTCACGTTACAGCAGCCTAGGACAAGTGGGCAGGCTGGTGTCCAGCACAGCCTGCGTTATTCAGGAAGATTCATTAAACTGAGCACCTTCTCTTAAAGAAGGGGATTTTGCCTGAAGCCTGCCAAACGCTTTGGTTGCAGCTTTTCCTTCCAAAGAGGATGGTGGATCTGACCTGCCTATGGGGGCCAGGGCTCTATCTTTTCCATGAAGTAGCAGGGATGTAACTCTCAGCTAAAGAAGATGTAGAAGACCCACCTCTACCCCAGTGCTCAAGCTCGGTCGGTAGGAGGGAAGCAGTCCTCCTGCCATCTGTATTCCACGGCATATCCTTGGCTCGCCTCCATGGCACAGCCTGCTTGGAGAGCTCTCCTCCTGTCAGGGCTTTCCTGGGACTCATCTAACTCCTATTGCATAAACTCTGGAAGCATGTTTATAAGAGAGGATTAATTTAGGCACAGAACCTTCTCCACCCTTGACAGCAAAGGCTCAAAAGGAGCTTTCTCCATTTCCAGGTGAACAATAAACCTAGAGACTCACAGCTCGAAGTTTATGTAACAGTGAAGTTTGGGTGGCCACTGTTGTTGAGATCCCAGCGACTGCAACCATTCCTCTTTGTTTTTCTTCCCTGCCAGGCTTCTAACATCACATCCGTGGGGCTCTGAAACTGGAGCTGCAGCAGCTCTCCTGCATCTCTAACTCCTGACACACACCGCAGCCTCCTTCCCTGGGAGACGCTGTGCCGCGTGGTGCCAGGATAGATGGGAGGAACCAGGCGGGAGAGGGAAACAAGTTACCATCTGCCGGGCCACCCATGCTCTTCCCGTGCATGTTTCTAGCAGAATGATGGTTCCTTGTTCTGAATTAAAAGCAGAATTCCTCCTGCTGTAACTTTTTCTAATAAGAAGAGCTCTCGCTCCTCTATTTCATCACAGCCATGGAAGCCACCAGACTTTTCGTGTCTACTGCACAGTGAAAAGACATCAGGCTGCCTAATCATTTCTCCATCCTTCCTTCCCCTGGCTTCAGCTCACCCCTTTCTTTAACCATCTTTTCTTCTCTTTTCTTTCTCTGAGCCTGTTTTGTCTCCTACCACGTGGTGGTGCTGCCGTTAAAAATACCACGGCGAGCACACAAACAGCAGCACCTGACCATGAGATGGACCGAGAGCTGGCCGGGGGCCAAAGCGTATAGATGGTGAAGAAGTGTGAGTTCACGATGAGAAAACAAGAGGAGCAGCCAAATATCCTCAGATCCTGGCAGCAGCTACAGCTCAGCCTGAGCCCTGACAGAGCAGTTCGTGCTTCTGAAAAGCAGGCTTGCCACTCTGGCTACACCGTGGCCCGAAGCTTGCTTTTCAAGAGCCCTATCAGTGACTTGTCAGGAGACCACACAGTGCTCCGAGCTGCAATAACGGGAATTAGTGATATCAACTATCAACTCTGCCGCCCAGAAGCAGCTCACAAAGGTTTCAGCCCAGCATAATCCAAATATAGGCACTCTCAGACTAACAGCTGTCACAAAACAAGTCCCAATCCAGATCTGACAACAGACAGGCCGTTAATTTTAGTGAACATCTCAGAACCCTGCCGTATTGTTCAGCCTCAGTTCAAGCCACCACAAAGGGAACACGCAAAAATGAGCACATTAGCCTGGGCAGTGTATCCCTGAGAAACCCAGAAAACCACAGAGCCCCAAACACAAACCAGCTTCTCAGCCACCTCAGAGTTTTTCTATTGAATGTTAGCAAGACTCAGGAACAAAGATTCCTCACCAAAGGGCTGAGAAACAAGGTAAAAGTTACTATAACTCATGTCCAATCCCTGCACGTTTATGATGGCCGATACATTCTCCCATTTTGACAGCTAGCTCCAGCTCCTTGCACTCCAGATCACACATCTCCATAGTGGTTGTCTGGAGAAGAATCACTCACACCACCAAAGACCCTACAGAGCATGACTCCAAGCTCTTGGTGCACTGGGGATCAAGGACTGTTTGTATCCTCTCAGGTTCAGATACTTTTGTAAAGCAGAGGCAGGACTGCAAACAGAGCCTCAGACAGGAATGACGAGGCATAACTCTGCCTCCTCCCGTAATATTTGGGTTCTCTCTAAATACCCACAGAGCACTTGCTCGTATTCAGCTCCCTGCTTCCTATTTTTTTGCTGTGACACCTGAAATATATTCACTAATAGCCAGGCCTGTGGTCCTTTTCAATTTCCCTTCAGCTGCCCTGAAGGGAAAATATGCTTCTCACAGCACATATCTGAGGGCAGCCAGTTTGTTTATGCCCCAGGAAGGTTTTACTGACCTTAAGAGCCTCTGAGAGACCCTTACTGGAGAGCGAGCATTGCCTGAGGATACAGGGTAGAGAAAGAGAGCAATTCTCTCATTTCCAGAAGATTTTCTCTGCCCACAGACAATCCCTTGGGAATTAAAATGTTCTTCAGTGCCCTGAGTACCTGCCCCAAAGAGGAGGGACGGGGTTTGTCCATCAGCCAAAGCCATGCAGCAATGCCACAGTGAATGCAGTAGGAGGACAGAGTCCCGTGCACGCTGTTTGCCATTCCTGTGCACTACTTATATCTGAAAAGCAACAATCTCACCCATGCAGGTCCTGGGAGACAATTTAATAAAGTTTTGAATGCTCTAGAAATCCCTGTGCCCGGGCATAGGGCAGATTCTGGGCTGACACATCACTGCAGCTGTGAAAAACAGCCTAAAAGATCCAGCTTCACTCAGGCAGCAGGGATATTTGCTTGGGCAAAGCAGAACTTGGTGAAGAAAAAAAAAAAATATTAAAGGAAGAGTTGACCTAGAACCCTCCTTGGGGGAAAGGGGCAGGAAATGGTCAAGTGGCCAAAGAAAATGAGGATGAACTATTGCCAGGCAGGATTTAGGGATCATTTAGACTATCTGGAGAAACAGCCAAGCCAGGCCAAGCAGGGTGATGGGGTGCAGTCAAGCCAGGCAGAGAAGTGAAGCAATCCATGAGGCTGATTTAAGCAGGGGAACGGCCGCTGGAGCCCGAGAGGAGGCTGGGGAGCGGGTTGCAGCCAGGCTGGGTCAGGGCCAGGCAGCGACAGCCATACTCACTCAGGCACTGCAGACCACTTTTATTTCCAAGAGGCTTGGCACACAGCGAGCAGCTGGTGCAACTGGAGAAAGCCCCTGGCACAAGCTGGTGCCCATTGATCTCTTTCCACCTCTCTTTTGGCTCCTTGGTCTCTTTCTCCTTTTCTTTCTCTTTTGGCTGCTCTTTGTTCTTACCCTGGAAAGAGAGAAAAACACAGCTTTATTACAGGCCTCACACTGCCCACACATTTTATTTCCCCGCTGGTAAAAACAAGCATGTGGAAAGCTGGTGAGCAGTAAGTCCAGCAGGCACCTTTGTGCCCAAACCTTTAGGATGGTAGGGATTTTCCCAAACACCTTCCTAAGGCTTGGCCCAGTCCCCTAGGGCTAGGTCTGTGTGTGATGAAGGGCAGGACACGGCACTGCAGCACGTGTCTGTGCCTCTGCTGGCTCTCCGTGCCACTGTGGGTCATCCAGGCAGTCACCCAGGTGAAGCACTTCTCTCTGGGCATGCACAACTCGTGTCAAGAGAGCATGAGAGCAGCCAGAACGTGCCCTGGAGCAAGGCTCAGCAATAACGTGGCCAGCAGGGACAGGGAAGGGGTCCTGTCGCTGTGCTCGGCACTGGTGAGGCCGCCCCTCAATTCCTGGATTCAGTGTTGGGCCCCTCACCCCAAAAAGGCCATTGAATGACTCGAGCGTGGCCAGAGAAGGGCAACGGAGCTGGGGCAGGGTCTGGAGCACAGGTCTGCTGGGGAGCGGCTGGGGGAACTGGGGGGGTTCAGTCTGGAGAAGAGGAGGCTGAGGGGAGACCTCCTGGCCCTCTGCAACTCCCTGCCAGGAGGGGGCAGAGAGGGGGGATGAGTCTCTGGAGCCAAGGCCCCAGCGCCAGGCCCCGAGGGAATGGCCTCAAGCTGCCCAGGGCAGGGTCAGGCTGGCTCTGAGGAAGGATTTCTGTGCAGAAGGGGCTGTTGGGCGTTGCAATGGGCTGCCCAGGGCAGGGGGGGAGTCCCCGGGATCCCTGGGGGGGTTGAAGAGTCGGGCTGAGCCAGCGCTGAGGGATCTGGTGGGGTTGGGAAGGGTCAGGGGGAGGGTCATGGTTGGACTGGAGGAGCTTCAAGGGCTTTTCCAACCCGGATGATTCTGGGATTCTGAAGGTGGGCTGAAAGTTGGGGTCACTGCCCGGTGCATTCTGTTAGAGGTCACAGTGCCTCTGCTGATCGATATAGAGGCCCCAGCCACCCAAGAGCAATCCGACTAACTGGGGTCAGATCCCCTTTTCTTCTTGAAGAATTCAACAATTCCTTCCACAAATTCAGCATCTCTCCCTCACCTTATCCTTCTGCCAGGAGCCGGTGACGCGGCTCCGCAGGGAACTCAGACGTCGCATCACCTTTGTGCCTTTCTCTGCTTTATCGCTTTTTCCACTGTCCTCATTTCTGAAACAAGAGCAAAGCCATTTTAATAAGGGGAAGTTAACTGGCCAAACACAGTTCAGGGAGATCCCTGATGACGTTCCTCTGAAGCTCTTTACAACCCCATCTCTGAGCTTTCAATCTCCTGGAGGATCTGGCCCAGCATCAATCATGTAATTTATTAATGGGGCACTTGCAAAATAAGGAGCTGAACTTTCAAATTATTTGTGTGAGTTCTGACTGTCTCTTGTTTTTTTCAGTTCCATGGAGAATGAGGCCCCGATCCTGCCTTAACCCCTGCAGATACCAGTGTCCTGCACACAGTGTTAGCAGGGCAGTAGAGCTTAGATGAAGCAGGGCTCGAAATCAGTCTGCTCTGGGAACACAAAGCGTGTGGGTTACTGTTTGTCTCACTTACGTGTCAGACAGGAACTCAAACCAGGTGAGGTTTTGCTGGGAGGAATCGCCGCCCTCTTGCACACACGCTCTCTGCTTTGCCCTGTGCAGGGAGAAGACATCAGACACACAGCAAAGGACACAGGAGCAGAACTTTTAGGCCAGCAGACAGGCTCATCTTTGGGGCAGGAACAGGTTTAGGGTTACAGAAGAGGCACGTGAAATGCTCCTTCTTGCAATTCTACCCGAGTTTCACTGGAAGAATAGAGTGGTTCTGGTACCCTGGGGCTTTGCCCCTCAGGGACCGAGTGTCATTTGCCAGGGGGGTCAATGGCAGAGCCATGACCTCCCCACCCACATCCCTCTCCCAGACACACTTACCCATGATAGTGTTTCAGCTCGTGAAGTACCTGCTGGACAATTAACCTACCAGGGATGGGGCAAAAGAAAAGTGAGAGATTAGAAAATGTCCTTGCAAAGACATTCTGCACCCCACAAAGCATCTGGTGCTGGTTTACAACCAACTACTCAGGTGTGCCCCAACACGGAGTGGGCTCTCCTTTCCTATTGCATCTCTAGTCGCTCAGATATACTTAAGAATCTCCAGCACCTCAAACCGGCCAGGACTGACAATACTTACACGTGGTCTGGGGACACGTGGTCCTTCTCCAGCATCTCCAGAGCAGGGGGTTCAACATCTGCAACACAAGACACTCTCAGCAGGGATCCTGGTTTGCCTTTGCAGAACACCATTTACAAACTACACAACTGGACCCCATTAATCTTGCTGGGCTCCCACTCTGCCTTTGGTGGGGAGGGAGAAGTGCTGGGAGCAGTTAGGGAGGGAAAGGCTGCATTGCATTTCTGTGAGGGAGGCGGAGGCTCCATCGCTTTTCTGTGTTACCCCTCCCTTCCCCAGTCTGCATTACATGAACTTCTGAAGATCCTGCTTGCAGCTAGAGGGTAGGAGCTGATACCAGCCCAGAGACCCTTCCCATGACAGCCAGCTTCCTCTCCATTTTTTAGGCTGTGCTCTTAACAAGTCTCTACAGTTTGCTCTGGGGCAGTCCTCACAAGTGGGAGAGGTTAATGGATTCCAGCAGCACAGAGAAGGCCAAAATTAAGTTTACAGGAGCTCGGGTGCCTCTGTTTTTCTAAGGTTTTTCAGCTTTCTGTGCAGAAACCAGAACGTGATAGCCTTGTCCTGGAGCCTGCTCTCTTACCGGTATGCACGGTGGGTTTATTACAGGTGTTGCTGTCAGGAGGGGCCTGGCCCTGCCCGCAGGCACGTATTTGTCCCATTCTTTGGGGTGCAGGAGAAGGGGTGCATTTTTGCCCAGGCAGATGAAGCAGTGCCCTTTGTTTCTGTGAAACCACCTTTGTTTTTTGGGAATAGGAACTGACCAGTGCGCCAGTCACAGAGAGGTTCTATGGCAATGTGTCACTGGGGATGGGCCCATGCTTAGACTACGCTGTTAGCCAGGATCAAAGTCAGCTTGACTTCATTTTAGAGGCTCCTGGGACCATGTAGAAGGGAAGGGCAGAGGATGTCTAGACTTGCAGAGGCTACATCTTCAGCTTTTTATCTTCTTAATCACAAAGACCTTGAACTTGTTTAGTGCCACATATAGTCTATACCAACCTTCCATGGCTGGAAGAGAAGTGTCGAAGCTGAAAGGGATCTGAGGGGAGGCAACCGTCTCACAGGCTGATGGGACAGACTTTGACCTCACTCTCTTCCCACTGCTGCCACATTCCTGGAGAAGTAAAAAGTCGTGGACATCTTTGGTCCTTTGTGCCCGAGGGGAGCCTCTGTCGGGGCACAGTGTGGCTGGCAAGGGGTGAGGCAGGGAATTTCCACTTTAGTGCCAGTGATCACCCCTGCCTTGTGCAGCCACCTACCCTGCGTGCCCACCCCGGGAGCCCCAGGGCTGATACCTGTGGTATGTCAAAACACAGGATTAGATCAAGACCCAAGATATCACTGGGAACAGGCTGACTCCTCACCCTTTCCCTCTCTTGTTTTGTCAGGGTTATGAGGGCAGGACACCGTAAGGCCCAGCTGTTTGTTGGCTTCAGGTGTAGGCTCCAGGGAGCCTGGAGCAAATGACACTTGGCTGAAACCTTCTTAGGCACTTCTCACTTTTATAGGATGCGTAGCACTGTGATGGAATTGTTCTTTTAATATTAATTGAATCCAAAGATATTCCCCAGAGGAAAGCAGTGTGAAAGGGGGGGATGATGATGGTGTCAACCACCTGACAGAGGAGTAGAGAGAAGATGGAGCCAGACTCTTCTTAGAGGTGCACAGTGACAAGAGAAGAGGCAACAGGCCCAGGTTGCAGCAAGGAAAATTCCAGCTAGATATATGGGAAATTCCAGCTAGATATATGGGAAATTCAAGCTAGATATATGGGAAAAGAGAGCTGGGCATCAGCCAGCTCCCAGGGCCTTTATCCTGCATGTCCTGGAGCAGAAAAAGCCCATCCTTGCTGAGATCCCTGCAGACCTCCTGGTGTACCTGGTTGTGACGGTCTGATGAAACCACAGTTAATGTCTCAACCATCCGGTAAAGAACTTTGGCAAAGAAAATGGTTTTTATGGGAACACTAGGGCTGTGCAGGTAATGGCAGGGAGGTGGGGCAAGAGGAGGGGGTCCTGCAGAGGTGGGACCACACTTTTGGAGGCTGAACTGCCCTATCTTGAGTGACTCTGTGAAGAGCCAATAGAGAAGGTGTTTTCATAAAAAGTCAAACAATGGTCACACCTGCAGGGAGGAGGGAGGAAATCCCCACCGACCCCTGCACCCACCGACCCATTTTCCAGAAGGAAATCTGAAGGTACAAACTGCGCATGTACCAAAAGCAAGGAGAATTCTAGAAATATAAACTGTGTGTGATGCCTAATTAGCCTAATGAGTCCAAATGTCCACCTGGAGGAGGGGTAAGGAATTATAAAAGGACACAAGTCAAAGCCTGGGGTGGCTGCACCTTTGCAGAACGGGACTCCTGCGCTGGCTGGACCAACGATGGAACCAGGACTGGTGAAATCTTCCTTTTTGTCTGTCTTTCTCTCTTTTCCTCTCTCCCCTTCTTATTCAGCATGCCCGCATATAAGGCAAGGCTTGTTTGGGTACGTTTAAGGTTGTGTGGGCATGTTTAAGGCTTGTTGGGGTGTGTTATAAGATCTGCCACTAGTCAGTGTAAATTCAATGCCTGTTGCAGAGGATGCAAAGATTACTGACAAAGTTTCATGCCAATTATCTGTTGTGAGCAAATAGAAATTGAGTTGTGCGAATTGGAGAATCCTTGGTGTTCTTTCACCTTAATCCTGACCCGGGAACTGGTGAATCTGAGTCATTGTCCCGAGAAACTGGGACATGTCACTGGTTCAACGGTGGCCTGGAAGAAGCCCAGCCTGCAGCTGACCCCATGTGTGCTGCCTCCCGCTCCCCGGCTTGCCCTGCTGCCCGTGTGCACCCAGCCCTTGCACACTCACCGCCTCTTCCAAGCCAGGGCTGACCGTGAGGCTCGGGCACAACGGCTCTATCTCCACTTTGATCACCATGCCACCCCCACCGCCGCTCCAGGTTTCCAGTTCCCCTTTGGGCAGCTGAAGGGCCACGCGAGGCTGCGGGCAGGCCTGGCTCCCCTTCTCCACATCCTCCTGCTCTGGGTCGCTGCCCATCTCTGTGGCGTCCAGGCTGAACCTAATTGAAGGAAGAGGAACAAGCTGGTTTGGTTTAGCAGACCCGTCCCATTGTGCCAGGCACGGCACAGCCCCTGCAATGTCCTGGCCTTGGGCGGACAGTCCTAAAGAGCTCGTGCAACTGGGACAAGGAGGGTGACCACAGCAGGCACATGGAAAAGGAAATGCCAGGAAACGTCAGCCTGGACACCAAGTCCCGAGCTTGTTAAAAACAGCTTCTCTGGCTGCCATCGAGTTCCTGAGCTCCTTGGTCACCCGGGGTGTTTAGTGCCAGATGGTTCTCACTGATCTTTTAGCAACCCCTGAGACTGAGCAGCCACTCAGACAGCAGCCTGCCTCGCCGGCATGAGAGCTGCTGCCCTGTTAGCTGCAGTGCCAGGAAGGTCCCTCTGGGCATTTAGAAATGGCAGATGTTGTCATTTATCGAATCATCACTGTGGCATCTTGTCATAAATCCTGCTCCCGCTGGGACCCAGCTTCGAGGAAGAAAAAAGAAATCCTCTTCTGGGAACTGAGGGATGGACCAGCTCTCCCAGTGCTGACCAGCTCCCCCAGTGCCCCACAGTTTCCTGAACACCAAGTACTGTTGCAGTGCCAACAACAGAGGAGCAAAATGATGGATAGGGCTCAGTGGAAAATCTTAGTCTCTGCATGGGTTCTGTCTGCAGATCACTGTCACTTCATTCCTGCTGCCAGAGACAGGCTTCAGGAAACTTTTGCTTAGGGGACAGCGGGGTGTATTCCCCTTCCCTGGCCTCGTGCTCGCACATGCTTAATCACCCAGCGAGGGACTGAACGAGCCCCTGCCACTGCCAGCCGCTCTGCGCCGCCGCCGCTCGTGTGCCTGTTACACAGAATAAACTGTGAATGATCCCCGGCCCGTGGAACAACAATAGGTCTAAGAACCAAAGTCTAGGCTTGATAAAGAACTGCCAAGATTTCAGGCTGAGATAATTTTAGGGTACCTTATAAGGAGGAGAGATAAAAATAGTTCTTGCTGGCTTGCATCTCCCTCCCTGTCATCCGGGAGATCAATACATTTGTCAGCAGGAAAAGCATGCCTGTAGGAACCTGGAGCCCAAGGCATCCATGTGGCAGGAGCACAGGACAGGAATTCCAGGCCTGGAAACCCCTCCCAGCCAGAGCTCAGCATCATGCTAGAAAATACACTCTCTGCAGCCGTGGGGAGGACAGAGGGCTGGAGGACACAGGCCTCATCAAACCGACACAGGCAAGAAGAAAAAGGATTTGACAGAGCTCTCTCAATCCCTCTGGGGTGGGCAAAGCTGCCTTTGAGCCAGAGCGTGGAGGCCATTAGGGCAGCTGATACGTTTCAAGGTTTCCTCTAGACAGAAACGAGCTCTCCCTGGATGAGAACTCCTGGCTCCAAGACTGGGAGAAGAGGGTCTTCCTACTGCCAAGGAGACATTAAAGCCTCTTGCTGTCCTAGCATCTGTTCCTCCACATCCCACCCAACACGAGCAGTGGGCGTCCAGCTGCTTTGGCAGATGCTGATGCGGGAGGGGAGACCACCCAGCAGCTCAGGGCTCCGGCCTCGCGCACCATCATTGCACCAGATACATCAAACATTGCTCACAGCCCTGCTGTACCTGCGCTTGCAGTCCACGGGTGATAACGGGCTCTCCCAGCTGTGCCTCCGAGAGGTGGACATAGATCTCACCAGCGTGGGGAAGGACTCCTTGGCTTCCTGCAGGTCCAGCTCTTTGTCTGCCTCTGCAGGACACTCAGAAGTGCTGGTACCATCTTCTGGCACCGCTGCACAGAAGCAAACGGGGCCTTTGTTCAGAAAATGGCAGTCGGCCTCGCCGTAACGTACGGAGCAGGAAACAGGATTGGAAAAAGCAACATCCACAGACATTTTGCTCAGAGCTCCCGGTCTCTCTTCCAATAAGCGAATGGCAGACACAGCCTGGGTTGCTTGTTCTGGCTGCGCTGCCGGCTCTGGCGCTGCTTTGGTAATTGGTGAGCTCAGGAGTCCCAGATCCCTGTAATACTCCGTGCCGTGGAGAGCAGAGTCTGAGAGGAGATCCTCCGTGCTGCTGTGCAAGTCCACCGCGGGGACATCCAGCTCTGTGGAAGACGAGTCCTCCTGCAACGGCAGCGACAGCTCAGCCTGAGCGCACAAACCCTGTCCGAGGGCTCTGCACCCGTCCTGCGAAGGGGACACCTCCCGTGCAGAGCCGGAGCTGCTGTTCTGTCCCTTCTCACGGCAAACAGCCCACCGGCAGCCACCAGGGCCAGGCCTGCAGCTGGGTTTCTCAAGCCAGACTTTCTAATAGTCGTGCTCTCTTACTGCACCTCACAGCCAGACCAGCCCCAGCCCCAAAGCTCGGCTTGCTAAGGGGCCAGACCAGCCCCAGCCCCAAAGCTCGGCTTGCTAAGGGGCCAGACCAGCCCCAGCCCCAAAGCTCAGCTTGCTAAGGCGCTCATGGAGATTGTCTCTAGTCCCTGAGATCTCCCCGTGCCTTATTCCCCCTAACAACAATGCAAACACATCGGTATGATTTTTCCCAGCAGCAGAAGCAATATAACCTTGTATTCCTCGATGATCTGGATCAGTACCCCTTTCCCCATTCTTATTCCACCACGGAACCCTCTGAACACGGTGCTGACCACGTGGTTTGCTGAGGCTGGCTGCTGCCTCGCACGGTGGTAGCAGAAGGAAAGAGGACACCTGCCTTTTCTTCAGCCATGCTGGTGCAGAAGGTGTCATCCTCAGCGATCAGGGATGGGAGGAAGGTTTTGGGGTCGGGGTACTCCAAAGCAGGGGCGCTGTGGTCAGGGAATTCCCGTAAGCAGGGCTTGCAGTCGGAGCCTGCGAGACAGAGAAGGTCACAACAGGTAAGCAGATGGCCAGGATGGATGGAGAATCCGTCACACACAGACAGGTGACATCAGGCAGCACCAAAATGCTCCACGGGGCCCTCTGCTCCCTCACCCCTTGCAGACAAGCACTGCCAGGCAGTCTCGGGACCTCGGCAGCCCTGATCCCATGGGAACCTGCTGCAGGGATTCCCTAACAGCAGAAACCTCATCCCTTGAGCCACAGCATGTGCAAGGGCAGAGACCAGGCTTGCCCCATCCCAGCCAGACCCTCGTAGGATGCCCTGTGCAGCAGAGGCTGTTTCCATGGTAAAACAGAAGAGTTAAACACATTTTGATGGCTGTTATTGACATTGTGGACCTTTAAAGCAAAAATCTATCAGTAAAAATACTGACAGTGATTTTATTTTCATCCATAAGGAATAAAGGATGCCACTGGGAGGCCAAATTGGAGGCATGTTGGTGACTCCAGACAACACTGAATATGCAGAGCGATAGCAGGACCATGTAATTCTCCCCGTACTGGGTGTCTCGTGTGGATTTTCCCCACGCAGAAGTGCTAAGTGAGTGTGAACCTAAGTGTGTGTACACCACCCAATAACTCATTGAGAAACAAAAAACAAGGTCTGGACGAGCTTCGTGGTACAACCGATCGTCCAGCTGACTGAAGCACATTCCTATGCAACGAGACACGCTGTAAACCTTAGCCATGATCTCTAAACCATCGCATGACTCACGGAGGTCTTTTATTCCTTTGAGATACATACAGCTGAGGAGAATGGAAAAAAGCCAGGCTGTTGGCCGAAACACCGTGGTGGATCTCTGAAGATCTCTGAAGGGAACAATAGCAAGAGACTGTAAGCAGCCATAACGATCCAATGGGAAAAAATGGCAAGAAACTCCTCGAAACCCATCGTACTCCAGAAGAGCCAAGTATAAAAACATTCAGATGAGGAGGATATTGTTAAAAAAGCACACTCTTGGAGACCTCGCATCCTGCTGTGAGTTTTAATGCGACGTGATGCAGCCAGGAATTTCGGGACGCCGACTAGAAAAAGGCAGCGAATGGGAGGGAGAGTTTGGGGGTTTGTTCCTTGGATCCCGCTGCACACTGCAGATGCCAGATTTTCTGTTTTAAGGAGCGTTTGGTGTGTTTAAATGTGTGTGGTAAATTGAAATGAAGGTCTACAAATAATGCAGAAAGACGGATCTGTGAAGGCACTAGTTTAATTAAGGGTTTTCGAGCTGTAAGAGCAGGGAAAACTTGAAACAGACTTTCTAGCAAAGTTGTAGGATTTACTTCACAAGACATTTTTAATTGATAGACGAATTCCTACTCAGGATGTCCTTGAGCCACATCTATAATGCTCTATCTGTAAAACTGGCAGAGTTTAGCGAGCTCTTGAACATCACCTTTTGCTTTCCTGGGTTGCCTCTATTCAGCTTGTAATCCAAAATCAACCTTTTGAAGTGAAAACACATTTGAACCAGTGCAGGTTTTGGTGCGAGTTTGTAGGAAACAGCAACCAAAGATGTCAGCGGGCAGTAAAAGCCACTGAACCCTCAAAACAGGTTGGGATGAAGGTTAAGGTAGAACAGACCTAAGGGGAGCAATCAGGTTGTAGGGAAGGGCCATGGGGGACCAGGACAAATGGTTTTTCCCCTCATACAAGTCCAAAGAAGGAAGAAAAAAGGAGATTCCCTGCTTTTGCCATCTCTTGCAGCAGCGAACTGCCCGCAGGGAAAGCAGCAGAGCCCCGAGAGGCAGCAGGGATGTAGCTGCAGGAGCTGATGGGTGCTGTGGCCTGATGGAGGTTGAACCCTGGCCCACAGGTTTAGTTAAAACAAAGAGGTTTTTTTCCTCCCAAGCAGGGTCCTGCCAAGGCTACTCTGGGCCTGCACCAGGCTCCAGGCTGCAGCTCTGAAGTGGATCCCTGGCACAGAGTCAGCTCCTCGGAGGCCTGGAAAATATTCCCTGTGCTCTGCCTGTGCCACGAGGGCTCAGGATTTGGCCAAGACATGGGCTGCAGTCAACAGACCCTCTCCAGGCCCACCCGAACGACTTATATCCTTCTCGGGGAGTTCAGATGAACGCGTGGTAGGTCAGGGTGGCAGTGAACCTCTGGTGAGCTCGGCGGCAGCGGGCGTGGGGCAGCAGCACATGGCGTGTGGGGCTGCGGCCATGGGGAGACCGTTATAGGGAATGTGTGAGCGCCGGGCACGACACAGGGCTCCCCGCATCGAACGCCTCCGGCGGTGGATGCTGGCCTGGCCCCACGTACAGAGCAGAGCTGTGGGGATAACTCGGGCAAGGGGGGCTGCTGGAGGGGGTTACGGGGGAAAAAACACACTTTCAGGCACCACGTTCTGGTGTGGTGAGCAAGGAAGGGCCAGCGGGGAGCATGCACAGGAGGGAGACTGTTCTGGAGGGGCTGTGAACGTCTCTATCCCCACGACTGAGGTAGTCACTCAGATATCAGCAAGCACGGGCGGCTCTGGAGCCCCTCGAGGCTCCTGGGCTCAGGGCTGGAGCCTGTTTGGAAGGACCCGTGCTCCGTCTGGCTGCGGCGTGGTGTAAGGGGACGGGGCACCTTGGCTCCCCGGGCGCTGGCAGACAGCAGCGTTCACCTTTACTCGACTGGAGCTGGAAGTGGGATGACAAAATGACACTTTCAAGAACATACGCTGTTTGCTTTAGGAGAACATTAAGCAGATTAGGTAGTGCAGTTGCTTAATTTGCCTCTGGCCAGGAACCATAAAAGGTTATTGCTGAGGGGAGCAGCCCCATCAGAGGAATTCCCAGGGCAGAGCTGGGGAGGAAGCGTCGCTGGCCGGGCTGGGCAGGTCCCTGCACACGAGTGGGGCTCTGCTGCGCTTTGCCAGAGCTGCCTGGCAGGCAAAACGTGGCGACTCCAGGCTTCTGTGTGGGGAGGAAGGAAGTAGGGACAGGCGCCCACTGCATGTGACAGTCTGGGACAGTCTCAGGGGTTTTGATGCCATGGGGACAGTGGGATCAGCCAGCGGAGCCGGTTTGTCTCAAGAAAGAAAACTCCGTGCTGCTGTAACTGCGGGCAAGGCTGCTGGGAGCCCAAGAAAGGTTTTAATACTTCCAATTCAGGCCTACAATCAAAATTTCCTTCCTGAAACTGCCTCTGCTGAGTCCCCTCGGACGGGCTGGTCACTGGAGACGCACCCACAAGTGTCAGAGCGGGAGAGAAGCCTCTGCCAGCCCACCCCGCTGCTCGGCGCAGGACGCTGCGGGTCCCCGAGTGACCCCGGAGCCGGGCTGGCGCTGGCGGGGGGAAACCTCAGAGAGCTGCGAGCTCTCGCCATGCGGATCACATCCTCCAAGCATCGAAACGCTCTCCGCATTTCCACTGGGGAAAGGCCACACCAAACGCGGCGGGACAAAGGCACCGGGCAGTTCTGTGAAGTGAAACAATCCCAGGAGGAAGGAAAGACCAGAGTGCCTGGGCATTTCCCAGCAATCACGGGTAGAGACTGTTGGGAAACCACAGAGAGCAGCACGGACAAGAAACTAAAATTATTCTCTCTCCTCCTGGCTCTGCACCAGCTGCCCTTTGTGTACAGCCAGGTGGGATGGCCGGAGCTATAGGGTAAAACCTCTGTAAAGCAAGTGCTAAACTCCCTGTGCCAAAATCGGATGAAGCACAGTCCTTCGCCTGGTCTGGGCCCCACATCGTCGGCCGCTGGCAGCGGTGGGGATTGGCTCAGGCTGGAGGAGGGGAGAAGATAAGCCGTCCAACACTAACGCACTCTACAGCGAGCTGCTGTCTTATCGCTGCGTTTGGGGCCTGGGTTTTGGGCGTGAAGAGCTGGAGGAGCAGGGAACCAGCACACCCCGCAGCTGAGGGGTCTCGGTGGGGCAAAGAGGGGTTTGCATCCCTCTGATCCTCTCCCAGTCACAAGAAGGAGTCACTGAGCAGCTTCCCCCAGCGGCTGCCGGGCGCTGAGGGAAGGTCCCACGTGGGCCAGCGAGTGCCACGGTGCAGGCAGCCGGTGCCAGGAGAGGAGCTGAGTGAGACCCGAATGTTTTGTGCCCACAGCACAAGCCCCAGAGGGACAAACTGCTCCGCAAGCACGTGCTGGGGGCAGAGGGCTCCACCCAAGACTCTCCAAGGCAGTCAGTGCTTGTGAGCGCTGTGAGGCTGAGTGATTTATTAGAGAAATGAGCCCACCTGAGCCTTCCCAGGGAGCCCATAACCCCCCCGGCAGGCACGGCACTGGGGAGGCTGGAGTGGGGTGTCCTGGCTGGGGCTCGGGGAAGCTGCTTGGGGCTCACCACAGATCAGAGCCTGTGTGACCCTGCTCCTGCTCTGAATTAACCTTCCTTTGGCCGTTCGGTTCGGATCTTGGTCTCCTGCACATCCACATCGGAAAAGAACTGGGTGGGTGAGGGATTAATGAGGGAGAAAAAGTATCAAGAGCTCTAATGCCACAGATAAAGGTACCCAGAAGCATCAGCCTGAAGACAGTGTTTGCAGGCAAGGGCAGCAGTGCCCAGCAAATGTCCTGCTTCCCAGGGCTCTCACTTCCCTCCTTCCGAGTCACGGCACCGCCTGCAGGAATGAGGCCAGTTCACACAACTGCTGGCGTTTTCCGTCCCTGCCGCCGGACACCGTGAAGCCCAGACGGTGCCACACAAACCGCCACGGCTCCGACTGTGCTCTGAGCACGGGGGCTCTGCTCGTCAGCCCTCTCTGAGAGACTGGAGGAATCTTTTCCCCAGCATCTGCTCAAACACCAAACTCTCAACATAAGGCTCAGCCCTCGCCGGGCAGCCGCGCAGAGACAGCTGTCTGCAAACACTGGGACCTCCAGCTCACCGCCAGCAACGAAACACATTTATTACAAAACCAGAAGGCTGAGATTTAACCCATTACCCAGCTCTGAAAAGCATTTATGTGCCTCGAAAAGAAGACGAAATGGAAGGAAAAGCGTTAACCAACGCTTGGGCAGTGTTCCCTGCAGAGAGGAGCGGGGTGCACCCAACACCAAGCTCTGCCCGGGGACCCCAACCTCTCCCGCCCGCCCGCAGCAGCCCAGCTCCCCACAGACGGCTCCGGCCGCTCACCCCGCACGCGAGGCTGTTTGTTACCTCGCTTAAAGGACCATCTCTTCTTCCAGCGCTTGGAAAACGATGGCCAGGAGTGGTTGAGCAGCGAGTCTGACATTGGGGAGCTCTGCGAGCCCCGTGCGAGGTACAACCCCGAGCAGGAGACGACAGCCCGGAGCACGGCAGAGCTCGGCGCGCTCTAAGGCAGCACTGCAGGCTGCAGCCCAGGGGCTGCCAAGGGGGGAGTGGAGAAGCCAAGTGTTTTGTCAGAAGTATCAGCTGATGGAAGTTGTAGCCAGAGAGAAATTCCTGGTCTCTGGCGTTCCCACCTGTGTGACGGGTCAGTGACTTCCTACAGCAGGGCCCAGGGATTAGTGGCCCCGCAGCACACACAAGCCCCTGAAGGCTGCTGGAGGCTTGCAGATAGAAACAGAAAGCAACACATCATAACCCCCTTCCCCTCCCTGCACAAGCCTCCCTGCTCCATTCGTGACTATCAGCTGTCAGCCTGACAACCGCCACCTTCAAGGCAGTTCTGCAGGAGCAGAACCTTCCCCTGGGTAAGAGTCACCTTCACCATGAGCGCAGGGGAAGAGTTAAGACCACAGGCTTGATATCTGCACCTTTGGCACCGTTTTCAAGTGCCGTGGCAGAGCCTCCGCAAGGGAAGGTGTCTGCAACAGCATCACCGTGCAGCTCGCAGCAGGTCCCGTCCCCCAGCACGGATCTTGCCCCAAGCCCCTCTCAGCTCTCCCAGGCAGGGAGGCAGGTGGGAGCTGTCTCAGCCGTCTCCAACCGGCCCCAGGAGACCAAAACCCCACCCTGAGGTCTCCAAGCCCGCTGCTCCCGGCTGGCACCAGCCCCACAGCCCAGGCTGGCTCCACGCTTTGCTCCCAACCCCTCGATTAGGCTCAAGAAGCTGAGTTTTACCCCTGTGCAGCTGCGGGGCTCCTGAGCCAGACTGAACCTTGTCCCCGCTGTTCAGCTCATGCTTGTGGCCTTGCCGAGTGGAGCCTGGGCAGTTTGGGCACGGCCACAGGCACCTCCACGATGTGGAGCCCACACTGGGCTGCTGTTACGCAACAGCAGATGGCAAAGGACATTTTCCTCGCCTGGCCACAAACCCCAAAGCATCATCTGGCCCAACACAACCCTGCCCACATCCCCTCTGCCGCGATCTCCCCGATAACACGGGTGCCCAGTCCTGGGGTGGGCACTTTGGAGGGGGATTTGGGGGACCAAGCCAGCTGTGGGCAGTGCTAAGGTGTCCTGGGAAACCTTCAGCTGTGGTACAGCAGCAGCAGGAGCCAGAGGCAGCGCCCGGAGGGTGTTCAGCCACCCCAGCACTGCCCCGGAGCCATCCACGGGGACACGCGGGGGCTTAAACCCCGACCTCGTCTCCTCCTCTTTCCTCACAGCAGAGCAAAGCTCCGTGTAGGCTGGGGGTCCCCAGCCCACGTGTTGCCTTCAAGCACATGCAGGGGGGATGCTGAACAAAACCCAGTACCTTGGACTTTTGGCTTCAAGCTGCTTCCTCCCAAGGCCCTGAGGAAGATGAGCGACAACCCTGTTGTCAGGGGATGGAGCTTGTGTGGAGAGCGACTT
Source organism: Athene noctua (assembly GCF_965140245.1). Lineage (NCBI taxonomy): Eukaryota > Metazoa > Chordata > Aves > Strigiformes > Strigidae > Athene > Athene noctua. The sequence goes on along the minus strand of NC_134063.1, from coordinate 5,992,332 downwards.
ACCCTGAGGGCTGGAGGCATCTCTGGTGGGTTCCCCGTGCACGCTCGCACCTGACAGCCCCGGCTGCTTCTCCAGCTGCTGGAGCAAAGCGAGAAGCGGAGGCTCATCGGGGAAGCAGCAGCCGTGCGGCTGATTTGCTCACGGGGGCCTCTGGCTCAACCATCTCACCGCTTCCCCTTTCCGATGGCACAAACAAACCTGCCTCTCCCATGCTGCAGGTCCTTCGACAGCAGCCCCGGGGCTGCCCCGACGCTTGTTCCCACCCGGGGAGGGGTTGGGGCTCTGGGATGCTCCAGCAGAATCGCCCGGGGGGTGTGTGGGGGGGTTTGCACCCCGAAGTGCCCGATGCAGGGGCCTGGAGAGCCACTGAACCAGCGATGGCTGCAAGGACAGCAACTGCCGCAAACTGCTTCCTGTTCCGTTCAGAGAAAAACCGCCCGGGGTGTGCGGCGGGAGCCTGGCACTCACGGGCCGAGCCCGCAGGCTCGTTGCACCATCGGCCATCAGGCTCCTGCAGGGGCAGCGGGGCCTCGCACAGGGCTCCTGCTAGCGAGTCCCTTGTCTTTGCTGCCGGGGGTTGACCTTGGGCAGCAGCAGAGGCCTCCGAAGCCCTGCGGGTCTCAGCCTTACCCGGGGTGAAGCGATAGCAAAGCACAGAACCGCCTGTGCCGGCCACAGTCACCCGGGCAGGTGAGCGGGGTGATGGCCCTGCCCTGCCCTGGCCACGTGTGGTCCGGCAGGCAGAGCCCCGGCACGGCCCGGGCTCAGGTTTTTCAGCACAGCCGTTTGCTCCTTCCCAACAAGCCCCAGCACAGGCTCCTCATCCCACTGCCCCGAGCACACGCCAGCCCCAGCCAAGCCCTAATCGGAACAAGATCCGCTCACACTCCAATTACTCAGAGACCGCAGCCTTGGCAGCACTTGGAATAGCAATTACCCCGTGCTCCAGGAAACCACAAGAGCAAAGAGGAATTACAGTTTAATTTCTCTGAAGTCCACAAGAGCTTGATTAGTATCAGAGATCAGGGCTGCTCCTAAATACCAGCTGCTCCAGCTGATGGGTTGGTGCGTTGTTCCCAGCCTGAATGAGGATGAGATCTGCTCCTCCTGCCCCAGCCTGACACGGTTTGGGGGTCACCGAAGGGGAGCGGCGCGGGCTGCCAGGGAGAGCGATGAGGGGTAACGGCACCGAGCTGCCACAGCCTCCCCCCAGCATCCCAGAGAGCCCAGCAGGCAGCAAACCTCCCGTGACAGCAAGTTCAAGTTTGTGGCTTTGATTAATTTTACATTTTAGGATCCCCAGAGAACAAGTCTGTGCCAGAAGAGGCAACTCCAAAACATCTTAAAATACCGGTTTGTATCTCATCATCTCCTCAACTCTGGCTGGGCTCAGGAAAGGGCCGAGGGCCAGCGGGGCTCCTCGGGTGCCCGGCCCAGGCGTGGGGTGGTGGGCAGAGCCGGGCCAGCTCCCCTTGCCTTGGCCAGTCCCACGTTCAGAGGCACTAGATGGCATCAGCACCGCACGCTTTCTGTTCCACCAGCAACACCTCCTCGCTCCCAGCCCAGCCCTGGGCTGGGGAAAGTTGGGGAATTTGTCAGGGATGGGGATGAGGAGAGCACTGAGGATTCACCTCGACCCCTTCGAGAAAGAGGCACTTTTTGCAAAAGGAAAATCGTGCTACTCGCTTTTATAATAATTAATTGTGTGTGTGTCAGCCGATATCCCTGGCTCCTGGCGAGGGGCAAGGTGGAGAGCAGTGCTCCACGTGGGTCCAGGGCAGCCCCAAACCGCACGTTCGGGTCGGGTGGGAAAAGCCGATGGCCACGGCCGAGGCGCGAGGAGCTCAGGGCTACAGCCGGGCTGTCGGCCGCGGGGCTGGGCAAGTCGTGCTGCACCTGGACAGAGCCGTGGGGAAGGAAATATTAAAGCAATAAAGTTATGAATTCCCCCAGCTGCACCCTCCCGCCCCGCTGTCAGCCCCCGCCAGGAGCCCGTGTTGGCAGCAGCTCGGGCTCACGCGGGCGGTGGCCATCCCGAGGCTACGAGCAAGAAGGCAACGCGGGGATTTTGCTGACTGGAAGGGAAGCAGGATATCTTAACCGAGCAGATAAATACAGCGAGCAGAAAAATAGCAACAGCGAGTCCCCACCTCGGTGGTGCAGCTGATCAGGAAGGAAATCTCGCCTCTGGTGAAAGAAACTTAAGATTTAAGTGAGAAAGATTTTACACTTCCAGAGCGGCGAGAGGGCTCCCGCTGCAAGCCTGGTTACTCAGCGGCAGGACAGGGATGAAACACAGCCTCAGACTTTTAAATTAAAAAAAAAAAACCTGCCTACAGGGAGGGAAGCCTGGGTCCATGCATGTGGAAATAACAGAATTACAGTACAGAGAAGCAGCTCTCGCTGGTTCAGGGAGAAAAAAAATCCCTTTACCAACGTTTACCCGACGGCATCAGGCTGCCGAGAACCCCACGGTGAGGACACAGCCAAGCCATCAGGCAGAGGAGTTCAACTGGCTGCAGACCACAAGCCTGTAATTGGCAGATCGGTGTTTTTTTTTTTTTAATTTTTTATTTTTTTTCTTAACACCATTCATTTTGCAACTGAAAGTATTGCTTATTCCAAGATACGAATTTAGTGCTTTCTCTGCGGTAAAGCAGCTTCCAGTCGCTGCACAGACAGCAGACACAAAATGAACAGTTATTCTTGGATAATTTATTCAGAAATTTAATATAAACAGTTAATTGTTCAATATTCTGACACACAGCAAGATTTTTTTTTTTTTTCTTTCTTAATATTCAAAGATATTTTCTGTACATGTCACTGCTTGGCTCTTATATACGAAAACATTGAAAAAATAAATCGAGGGGGAAAGTTTTTCTTTTTTTTTCTTCCTTAAAAAAAAAAAATCATGGCACACTTGATCCTTTATTTCAAACAAGAGGTATCTGCAATACTATTTGCATTCTGGAACCTTAGATATGCAGAGAGAAAGGTGGGAGCAGCAAGATTAAACAGGAAAAAAAGAAAAAAAAGACTTCACAGAACAGCACCTAACCTGTAACTGAGTCTAGTTTATTTAAGGGCAAGCAGAAAGCATTTGCTTCTGGCTGTGTTTGATAAAGCCAATGTCCAGTACCCCCATCCGGGCAGGTCCTCAAACACAAACCGCTGTGTTGATGCTCCGGGAATAAAATCATTTCCCAAACTGAAGGAGAAGGTGGTACTTTTCCTTTTTAAATAGCGTTCTATCTTTTCGGATTTAGGAGTGGCCTTTCTAAAATTCTCCCTCCGTTTTCATGGGGCTTGATTATAGGAGAAGCATTTGGAAACTGGATGCTGCTGGGAGAATCTGGATTAGCGGGAGTTTTGGTGTCAAGTTCAGCTCGCATCTCTCAGGCAATTAGTCCTGAGCTCGAGCTTTACTGGTGATGCTGGGACTCGGCTAAGCGAGCACGTCTGTGCCCACCTTTAAACTCTGCTGATGGTTCCTCTTCAGCTGCCAGAACTGCCCCAGTTCCTCCCAGCTGGTGAGACCCTGCTCCTACAGGGACATTCTGGACTGAGAAAAAGCTGCTATTTAGGACCAGCAGTTGGAACACTGGACTCAGAACAAAGCAACTACTAGAAAAGAGAATTTCTTACCGATGGCAAATCTGTTGGCAAAAAAATAACGACGCCGTGGGAGTTAATACTAACTTTATTATACAATATTTAAAAAGTCATTTCTCTACCTGTCCCCCTTATAGCTTGCATTGTTAATTTGCTGAAACTGCAAGAATAAGTGCTTACTTTAGAGAAGGACAAGCAATTTCATTGTAAAAAGAAATACACATTTAACGACAGCAGATTTGCTAGAAACGGGAGCTTTAGAATTGCTTTTGAAGAGTCGGGTTCCTCCAAAAGTCAATCGTACGATTGGCTTCACTCTTGCGACGCTCGTGACAAGGCCAAGCCACGACAGGACAGGTTGAACATGTTAATGCTCTTACACCAACGCTCACAGACAGAATCCAAGCAGAGTTAACACAGAGCCAAGCAGAAGGTAATAAAAAGGCCAAATTCAATGAAGCTCATACAAATACCAAACTAATCTTATTCTGAATGTCACGTATTTCTGAAGAAACTATTGATTCCAAATCCATTCAACAGCTCCTCTCCCTGGACCACGTGCACAGGAAACTACGAGGGGCATCGTCGGGGAAAGGGGTTCCCAGGAGCCTTCCCACGGCGGGGGGCAGCTTCGAGGGAGGCGGGGACACGGCGAGAGGATCACAGGGATGATCTGCAGTTTCTTGCTCACTCCAGGCTCTGAACCGATCTCACAGTGGATCACGGGAGCACCTAACACAGCCTTGAGAGTAAGGTTTTTATGGCACGAAGATATTTTACTTTCTGACTTGTAAAACAAAGTTCCAGTCTCGGTATCGGGAATCACCGCTGGCAGTGAAGGGCCCAGAATACCTTGGGGTCCAGCTTCGTGTCACAGCGACGTGAAGAGGGAACTGGATTGCTCCCTCCCTCCCTCCCCTAAAGCAGAGGCTCACGAAGAACCCCCACAGCACCCTTTTTGCTCCTGTCTTTTTCCCATTTGCCTTCATCATCCTTAGGTCAGTAACACAGTAAGAGACTGAGGTTTTTCCGAAGAGAGACCAACATTATACGCAACATACTAAAATTAAGCGAAGTGTCCCATCACTATAATACAAATTTAGGAGAAAAAGAGATACGCTACCCATAAATTAAGAGTACCCTTTAGCAACCTAAGAGCAGCCTCTTCCATACCAACGCAGCTGCTTCACGATCAACAGAAAATATCCTCCTTGCAGCGTGGTCTAGTTCCTACCACCTTTCCCAAGCCAGTGCTGGCACGGTTTATGATTAGCTCTTCTATTTTACAACACAATAAGAGTATTTACAAGCAGCCAAGCAAGACACGTTTCTAACCTAGCAGCCCAAGCTCTGCGATGCTGCGCTGTACTGCAAGAGAAGTACCACATTTGCAAGAGGCGTTCAGGAAGTGGCAATTGATTTTAACGTGCAAACGTTTCTGAGAAACCTCTCCAGTCTCACACGCTTCAAATATTGGCTCAGTGAAAGCACAGCAGAGCCCAGACAGCTGTTGTGTGCCCCTCCCGCTCCACCAGCTTTAGAGACGGCGAAGCTGCGGGTCGTTGCTGAACCCTCCCTGTCCCCAGACCGTGCACAGGAGGCTACAGCAGCTCCGGAACAGGTCGGAGTCTGCCCAGCTGCCCTGGGCTGTGAGTGGGAAGTTCTCTGCCCGCTAAGGGCAGGATCCAACCCTCCAGCAACTACTGCCTCAGGAAAAGGAAGGAAGAGCTTCCCGGTGCTGGCTGCGCTCCTCCAGCCGTGCTCCCTGCTGCCCTGCGCCATCGCCTGCCTCCTCCTCACGGGCAGCAGCGAGTGCTCGTGCTCCTGCTGCTGTTTCCTCACCCCGACGGGGATTATGCTGGAGCTCCCCCGACGAAGGGACACGCACCCCTCCCGGGCAGGAGGCCTTTGCAACACCCTGCACAGAGGTTTCATCCAGCACGTGCCATCTCCACTCGTCCGCGACCCCGGTGGCTCTGAACGGGCGTTGGGGAGATGCAGGTGAGGGATTTCAGCATCCCCGGGGCGAGGATCTTCCAACACCAGAGACCAAAGTGTCAGCTGCGGGCGGGGAGTAAAGGATTTGCCACAAGTGAGAGCTGGGCTTTACAGGTGAGGTTCATTTCTCCTTCCTAATTGTATCACACGAGCGTGTGTGATCTTTAACAGCCACGAGTGGCAACCGCTAGTGTTACTTTTTTGTTGTGTGGGGTTTTTTTGTTTTTTTTTTGTTTTTTTTTTGTTGTTTTTAACAAGGGGAAAAAAGATATCCTAGCCACTAGTACCTTAACGCCTTTCCTCACCCTTGGCACAATGGGGGGAGGATGACTGGAATCGCCTTGATGCACACTACTGGGTATGAACAGCGGCTCCGTGCGGTGCGGAGTGAAGATGACAACGAGCCATGTGAACGGACTGCCTGTCCCCAAAGCAAAACACGTTCTCCCTTGTTCAGTGATCTGAGTGTTGCAAATCGTGTGTACTCACAGGGCCAACCAATATCAACTCGGTTTAAAAGCCAGACCCAATACAAGGTTCCAACGTTCGTTGGTAGAAAAGATCTGCCATTCCCACAGTTATGATCACTGCAACTTAAAAAGCGTTATCGAAACAAGGCCGTGCTGGGAAAGGTTTATTTTGGGAGGTCACATCCAACCAGCAGGACACTGGGTTACCTGTGTGCAGCGAGGGCAGTGACCAAGATACCCCAAATCCAACTCCAACAACAAGGGCTGGTCACAGTCCCTGCTCCACGCCGGCAAGTGCTGCTCCAGAAGGAAGCAGTCTACTCCTTTTAGGTCATTAGTTCACTAAAGTCCAAACATTTAAATGGCTCTCTTGTTCCTTTTTTTTTTTTTTTTTTTTTTTTTTTAAATCACAACAGAACTAAGAGGATGATATGAGAATATCAGATCCAAATTCATAAATTGGTTCCTTTGGTCACTACAGCTCAGATCAGTGATAAACAGTGACGAGCCATTCTCCTACCCATTCCCTTCGGTGAATGGTCCCTAGTATTGGAATCAGCTGATATTGATTTTCCCTGATCCACAATAGGTCCAGACCAGAATATTTAAACAGGTTTAGAGGTGCGTAGTAGTAAAAATATCCTTAAGAAAGCACTGAGGTAGACTGCACCAGAACAGGACAAAAATAATCCCACCGCATCCACCTGCCAAGATTTTTACGGATACAAATTTACACGTTCTGTGTGTTTAAGAAAACAAATTGTTTGCTGTTTTTTTTTTTTACAGTGTTTTATATATTAAAATAAATAAAAAATTCTAATAAGAAAAACTTCTCTTCCTTAGAAAAGTGTGAGAATATGTCTTCTTTCCTGCAGTGTAGTATAGAGCTGCTAAACAGTTACTACTGCGTAAAGCAGAAGAAATGTAAACGAGGCCTTTTGAAATCGAAGGTTCTTACCCATGTCTGGACTCTACATTTTCCATCTCTAACTTCGTGAGCGACCTGGACCCTCCCCCTTTGTCCGGACCGAGCGGATCCAACCCGCCCCGAGCCCGACAGCTCATGCTGGGGCAGAGTCCCTCGTCCCCCCGTGGTGCTGCACCGGGGGGTTTGGCTGCAGCGTGGCTGAGGGGAGGGGGCTTGGGGAGGCTCTTCCCTACGGCCTCCAGCCCCTTTTGTTTCAGATTCAGGGAGAAATCGGCTGCACTGCCTGGGCTGGAATAAAAAGCCCCCGAGCAGCTCGGTGTCCCCACTCTCACTGAGGCAGGAGAACCCGGATTTCTCCCGGCAGAGCACGAACTGGCTCTTGGCCTTCTCCAGAAGCGGAGGACTGAGCATCTCTCTCTCCTTCTAAAACCACCTTCTGCGTGACAAGGGCCTGGCAACATGGATCACCTCCACTTCTTGCTTTAGCACTTCTCCCTGCCAGCACACTCCCTCATCACTACGAGACACGTTTAGTTTCACAATTATTTTCTAACATCTTAACGTTCATCAGCTCTGTCTTTTTATGCAAACAGCAGCGAAACAAAGCACGGTTCAGAAGACAAAAGCTGACATCCCGAAGAGCTGAAAGCAGTGGCTAACGCAGGCGTCCTGGGCAGTCTGTGGGACACAGGGTGGGTATCTCGGGAAAACACCGACGGCCTGGAGGCAGCACGAGGCCGGACGCCTGAGCAGCAGCAGACAGGCAGCAGGTAGCTAACCACAGTCACATTCAGCTTCTGCTTCACGTGCAGAGCCAAGAGCCTTGTGCTCTCCCCCCTTTAGATCGGCTTTAGCGTCTCTTTTTTTTTCGGTTGGAGTTCTTGCTCGTCCTCTCTTGCTGGCAAAGCAAGGGATGCGGGGGCCAAGGAGTAGCAGGACTCGGGGCTGGGATGTTCTGGCGTCCTTCAGCCCCACAAACCAAGTGAAGTCCCAACTACTTTATCTCAGGGCTTCGACTGGAGCCGGCTGACTGCGTTGTATAAATCATGAAAGTGTATTACAAAGCCTTGTCAAGTATAAACTTAACATGTGCTTCATAGCTCCTAAAAGGGTAATCGGCTAAAATTAGTTCATTCTGAAATCTTTGGACCACTTTAAGACCAAACAATCCCCCAAATTCTCCCCTCCTCCGAAAGGATCATCAACAGTCAATAATTTATATGAAGTTAAAATTTAAACTAAAGACATTTTTAAATATGTTACAACAAACAATATATATACTCAATGCTGTAAGGACAGAAAACTCTGTATCTCAGGTCAGGGGACTCCTACTTCGTTTGGTCTTGAAAGTACCCACAAATCTCAGATTTCTGCTCCTTTGGCTCCCAGCACATTTTCCTCATTTGTTAATGAGAGAAAACCTACTCCCAAGAGTCCATAGTATAAAAATAATCTGTTTAGGATTCGGTCACTCCAGGGAAATGGGGAAAAAAAAAAAAAGAGAAGTACACACTTCCAAGAAGAGGAAAGCTTCTGTGAGAACATACAAAACTTATGTACAAAAAACCAGAAGTGTATATTTTCCTATACATATACACCCCACATATATATACTGCACACACGCACATACACACACACGCACGCACCCCTGGGATTTAACCCATTTAAAAAGTATGAAAGCAGCAGCTATTGGTCAATCTGAGGATCTGGCGTGTCCGACCGATGTGTTGAATCCTTCAGCTGTAGTGAAGAGTATGCCTGAAAGCCTGGAATTCTACTGGAAATGCTTTTGTCCTGCAGAAGTTTTGTTCCGCACCGTTAACGCTGTAGCTCAGATACCAGCAAATTTCACGTCTTTTGTTGGCAAACGTGGATGCTCCTCCTTCAAGTTCAACTTACACGGTCGCTTCCTGTTTTGAAACCATGGTTACAGAAGGGACAGCAGCCATGGAAACCTCTTCCATTTATGTTCACAGATAAGTCCACTGACAACCAGTCAACTTGGCAATAAAAAAAAAAAAAAAAAAAGAATTAATCGCAAGATGATTAAAAATCTGAAGAGTTTGTAGATGTGTGTCATACACTGTGGCAGCAATAACAAGAGTCCTGAGATTTGTGGAGGGGGAAAAAGCAGACACAACCCTTGGGCCAAACAGGAAGCGTTAGGAAGGACTTGACCTGGGCATGGAGAGAATCCGCCCGTTTTTCTTGCCACCGTTCATGTGAGTGTAAGGTATGTGCTCTTCGTAGTTCCCCTTGAGAGCCATGGAGGGTCCGTTGTCCCGCCCCAGGACTTTGTCCCTCTGCGAGTAGGAGGAAGGATCGAGGGGAATGCTCTCCATGTTCTCAAAGTCCATCTCGTACTCCTCCGTTTCCAGAGGTTTGTTCTCCTCACTGTAGAAGAACGAGACCTCGTGGAAGCTGGGGTGCAAGTCCTCCTTCAGCATCTCGATGATCTCGATGAAGGTGGGGCGCATTTTGGGGTTGTACTGCCAACACATCTGCATCAGGCTGTGCCTAGAGCAGGACAAACAAGAGTCAGGGGTAGGAAGAAACAATCTCACGTAGGCTGGGCTGGCACAGAGCGGGACCGGTACCCACGTCAGACCACCCACCACCCACTCCTGTGACACTCCGAGTTGTTTGTTCTCTTTCCAGTCTCTGTATTTGCCTGTAGATCCTGACACTCCTTTTTTTTTTTTTTTTTCTCTATTTCTGTCTAGATCAAAAATTCCTTCCAATTCCTTCAATTGTTCTTAACTTGGCTTCCGAAGGAAACGGGGCTGCAGTTCACATACTCTGTGTGTGCTTATAGCCAAGTCACAATTTTTTAATTGATTCAATTTTAATTTTAACTCAGCCTGAAAGATAACAAAGCTCCTAAAACTTCAAGGAAAATAGGAGGCTGTGCAGAGGACAGAGGTCCTGTAAACATCCCACCCAAAAGAAAGGCTGCGGCAAGAGGTCATATGTTATCAGACACTGTGGAGGAAGAACTTAAAAGCACAAATAAAGTTTCAAACTAGAGTCTGTAACTGGCCACGAGAGACAAATATCCAGGACAGCTTTTTTCATAAGGATACTCACAAAACAGGTTTATTTTTTGACTCTGGAAGTGCTGTTTTGGCCAGAAGTGGGCTGGGGTAAGAACCAGAACCAGTGAGTTACCATCTGTGTTCCCTCTGCCAGGCAGGGCTCCTTCCCCTCACTGCTGCACGCTGCTTCAGCAGCAGCTCCTGACACCCACCACAAGGCCCTAGCTCAGGTTAAACGGGATTTTTTTAATTAATCTGACAGAAGCAGCTCAGGGAGCATCTGGGTACGCAGCCGTGCTGGCAGAGCTGGGGACACAGTAAGCTCCAGGCAGTCACGAGCAGCTGTGGAGAATAACACTTAACCCCAGCGCAGGAGAAGGTCTGGCTGCAGTTTGGAATCTCTGCGAGGTGTTTTTCACTGCCCTCTTCCCTCCCTAACCCTGCTGGCAGCCTGGCTTTGTGCTTTAATGAGTCTGCAACAGAAATGAAAAGGCCTCGGCCATGACAAACAGCCTCTTGGCTCAGCACAGCCTTCTCCTGCCTCTCTCTCCTCATTAGCCATAAATTGGATTTCTGAAAATCAGTAGTAAAAAGTTGTAATTCTCAAGACTATTTACGTAATATGGAGATGAATGACAGAAAACCTCAGCAGACCTGGGATTAACAAGCCGCTCTCCAGCCTCTGTAACCACGTGGGTGCAGACCGTGACCAGGCTTTGCCACGTGACATAAGCCAACTGCCATCCACTAGTCCGGAGTGGAGGAAAAACATTTTGTCTGGGCAACTGATACAGTGCTTATTTGTATTTTAAGCTTTTCCAGTGCTTTGTACTTCCTTCTCTTGAGTCTGTACTCACAATGTAAGGTCCAGGTGGGTTTAATTTCCCTCCTAGCCAAACAGGCTGGCTCAGGGCTGTAATTCCTGGATCACTAAGGACCCATCGGTTGAATTTCTGTGAGAGGTGGCTCACAAAAATCTGTTTTGTTCCTCCCCAACAGAGAAGGGGTTAAGAGGTGCCACATGTGGGGGTACATTTGTTGGCCACACTTTAGCTAAGGAGTGCAGCTTGGTCGACTGCCGCCTGCTTTACTACTTACAGCCTCTCTGGGCAGTTGTCTGGCTGATCCAGGTATCCTCCATCCATGACAAACTTTAGCACCTGCTCGTTGGAGAGTCCCTGGTACGGCTGCTCTGCTAAACTGCTGATTTCCCAGAGGACAACACCAAATGACCTAAGAAAGAGAGAAGACTCCCAAGTGAGAAAAAAAACCCAAAACATCCTGGAGATCTACAAGCGATAGACTTATTGTGGAAAATACATTCGAAGAACACGACTGTATTTTTAAGAAGAGGGTTTCAAAACGATGGGATTGTTTTCTCTGTAAGCGACTCACAATTTAAACTACATGTGTTAAAATAGTGAGCTCCTGAGCTGGGATCCACCTGGGATTACAGAATACAACTCACCACACGTCGGAATAAGCAGTGAAAACACCATCCTTTAATGACTCGGGTGCCATCCACCTCACAGGCAGCAGGCCCTTGCCTCCTTTACGGTAATAATCGGTCTCATAGATATCTCTGGTCATGCCGAAGTCTGAGAAAAGCAATTGGGAATGTGTTAAATGTCTCTCCCTCCACGTTACTTTTACCGTGCAACAACTCCAGACGAATGTTTCCTTCCTTCGACGTCAGGCTGTTTTCATACACCCAGCAAGCCTCCTGTGGCCCAGCCTGCAGTCATCCGTCACCTTGTGATTAACATTCAAAACATCTTCCTTTTGCCTGTATTTTTTTTTCTACGGAGCCGTGATAGAGACTCCAGAGTAAAAATTTTTAGTGACAGCTTCTATTCTAAACATTATTTCTATTCATTCCCTTTAAGTAAAACAGAGCTCTCTTTCCCCTGAAACCCCACTGCCTTGGCTTTAAGTCCAAAGAGGTCTGAAAAACCACCGCGCTGTGGGGTTTGGGTTTATTTTTAAATGTTGTATTTACTATTTCTAAAAGGGTTTGGGTTAAAAACTGGTTCTTGTGGAAGATAACTGACTTTTAAAAGGCACCCGACCTACTGATAGGATTATGAACTTTTGGTTTGTTGTACCGAACACTTTCTTTATCATGATTCTCACGAAAGCAAAGAACAGTGAGATAACCCTCAGGCTGGAAAGACATTAAACTTTGTGGATAGAGGTTTGAGAATTGAGAAGGTGAGAAAAGCTGCTCTGGCTCTAAAGGAGATGATCTTCTTACTAAAGCCCCTACAGTTCTTTCACAGGGAAGAAAAAGAGTTTTTTGCTCCTTCCCCACCACCAACGTCTCCGTGTTGGGGCATTTCCAAAGGTGAAAAAAAGTGAAAATCACCTGCATTGGCCACATTGGTCTTGGGTTTCATACATTTGCCTTTACAACAAATACGACCCACAGAATTATCTTCTGATCCCACACTACATACCTCCAATTTTTACAGTGAAGTCTTCTGCAACCATACAGTTACGAGCCGCAAGATCTCTGTGAACAAATTTTTTGGCATTCAGATAGGCCATGCCATCAGCGATCTCTGCAGCCATCTGAATCATTTCTCTCAGTGTTGGTGGTGGACGACCAGGGTTATTCTACAAGAAATGAATAAAGAAGTATTAAAAACCGCATCAAGTTACTCTGTTGCACAACAGACTCCCTCTGCCCCGTCTTTACCTCAGCATCAGGTCTCAAAGAGCGAAGGTAACTTTTCAAATCTCCATGTGCCATTAACTCCATGACCACCAGAGTAGGTTGCCCTTTTGAGACCACCCCGAGGAGGCGAACCTGGAAAATAAGTGAGAAATTCCCTCAAGGTTGTGTCCGAACACACTGGGCAGAGCCCAGCTGTGAAAAGAGGGGGTTGCAGCAAGGCGCCCAGGGAAAGAGCTCAGAACAGCACCGCAAAGCCTCGTCATGCTGAGTTTTGAAAGAGCAAAGGTGAAATGATGCAGGTGCATTTTATGAAATATGCCATCGGAAGATCCCAGCTCTTTTTGATCAACTGCCTCTGCAGACAAGCTGCTTTTGCAAGCTGAACATCCAGCTCCGAAAGCGCTACAGAACTCTTAGTTCTGTGATGGGACTTGCTAATCAGGCGGGGCACCCAGCGAGGCTTACCACATGATGGCAGCTGAACCCTTTCATCACAGAAGCTTCGTTTAAGAACTCGATGCGCTCGCGGAGGCTGGCTGATTCGTTCACAGTTTTCACAGCTACTCGAGTCTCTGGCTCCCCCTTCACTATGTCCTTGGCAATCCCTTCGTACACCATGCCGAAGGAGCCCTGTCCCAGCTCACGGAGGAGAGTGATCTTGTCTCGTGGAACCTCCCATTCATCGGGGACATAGACTGTTGAGCAGAGGGAAACGTTTCTGAATTGAGCAAGTGTCTTTCGAAAGACATTTCTGTAGCAGCCTTGTTTAGTGCTGCCACAGGATGCCATGGGGATGAATTAAAAATAAAAAAACCACTAGAAAACTCCATAAAGACGACGCCAATCCCAAACTGCTGCGCTGTCTGAATGACTACACAAGAAATAAGTCAGGGAAGAAAGCCCTCACTGCTCTCACCATCACTGGCGCTGAGATATTCAGGGTTAGAGGATGCGTAGAGGGGTCCAGTTGGTCCTTCGGTTTGTCTGGAAGAGAGAGACACAAATTCTTCAGCACATTTACAGGCTCTGACACATTAGAACTGAAGGCAGTTTGATTAATTCCCCCAGCATGCAGGCAAATACAAACTGTCCCAATTTCCAGAGGGACAAAATATTTCCTAAACTAAATTAATGTTGCAATCATTATCTAAATTAGAAAATAAACACAGACTTACTCCCAACAAATAAATAAAAACTTTGGATGTAAGTTTTGCTTGTTCTGGTGAAAACAACATAAAATTGCACTCACCTCTTCTTCACAAGCACATAAGCAGCTCCAATAATTCCAGCAATTATTATGGCAAAAATAATCGGAACAATTATAACAGCAATATTAGGCTGAGCGTTCACTAAGAGAGAAAAGAGAGAATTGGGAGGGAATTGGAGATATTATACAGGTCCAAAATCCAAGCCTTCCTCAATAAAATCTCCCCCTTGAATAAACTGGAACAAACATGAAACTAGAAGCTATTTCAGATACAGAATGTGAGGCTGCACAGAATAAGAACTCACGAAGCAAAGCCACGCATTTCTAAATAATTTCAGGTTTTTTGAAAGTATTTTATGGCTCCCAACGGTTCTCTGGGCACTGCTTGCTAAACCTCCATCCTCCAAAAAATAACCTGGGAATGAAATGTTAACAATAAAATGAACTCACAATAATCAGCCACGTAAAAATAGGTAGGTTCTGTCCATGAGCCATTTCCAGCCAGTGACGTAGCTCGTATACGGACACTGTAGTTTCCAGGCTGCAGTCCACGGAGTTTACAGCCCTGCTCGCTGGCAAAATGCTTACGGGAAACGCAGTAGTGTGCTTCCTGCAGGAGAGGGGAAGAGGAAAGCTGCCTTACACTGCCTCTGCAGGGACCCAGAGCTCTGTAACAGCACACCAGGATTTCTACCTCGCCTCCTCGTCTGGCAAATGTACACAAATAGGTCTTTCACACGCTCAGGTCTTTTCCAATATAGTGCTTTGTCCTGGATTTGCATTTTACAGTTTAGCAGTTCAGATTACAGAGAGCATGTGCCATTTGCTGTACTAGAGCTCAGCCCTGAAATCTGACCGGGGTTGGCAAACCCTCCTACCCCCACGGCACGGGCATTCTGCACCCACAAGCTCTCTGCCTGCTTAATGCTTTCTTAATTTCTCTAAGCAACTTATATTTAGACGTACGGTTTCCATCGTTCTGTGAAATAGAATTCCTAAAAAAAAAAACCCCAACCCTGCAGAACGCTGGTAAATTAGATAAGGTTATCTGGCAAACAGGCAGCTTAGAGGCAGATTTTTATTTCTCGATGTCGTCCCAGTTTTTTTTGGTCACACTGGTTCATGCACAAGGAAATCAAAGAGGACAGAACACCATCTGCACAAGGACTATTAAAGACTGAACAGTCCCAGACTCCCAGGTGGAGCTACTTCTCCAAATGTGCCACGTTAAGGGACAAGGAGAAATTCTCACCTCTGTCTCCCCGAGACGTCCGTAATTCACTTCGTACAGCACAATAAGACCATTTGGCTCCTTTGGTTCTTGCCACTTCAAATGCACAGTGTTTTTTTCAACCAGTTCATGGGTAACTGGACCGACGATGTCATCAGCCTTAGCTAGAACCAAGTTTATGATTAATAATATGTTTTATTTCATGTCTCGGGCAAAACTCAAAACTGCCAATACTTCATCCATCATCCTTTCCTATCAGGACACAAAACATAGCACCAGTCCTACACAACGTTTCTGTACTTCAGCTGGCTCCCACAGGAAAAGCAGGATTTTGAAAAACAGTCCTCAACCCAAAGCAAAGCTCAGGAAGATAATTACCTTCTGGCATGGTCCTGGCACTGACATAAGCTGCCACACTGCATCGGGACTCCTGAGCATCATGGTTACAGGCGTGGAGCTCAATGCGATACCCGGTGAAATGCCGCAGGCCTGAGATAACCAAAGACTCCTTAGACTTGACTTTTTCAAAAGGTTTCTGTTCCTCTGCGTTCTCAGACGCTGTTGCAGAATTGTTTGGAGAGGATGCGATGGTGGGTATCACCACAGTGGCATTTGCCACAGAGCCAAGGTCTCTTCGTTTTCTTGATGGCCTAATAAACAACACAGGTTGCAGTGTTATTTGTTATATTCAGTGTAAACACATTCATCGGAAGAGTTAAAATGGGAGGGCTCAGAGTGCCTCTGAAAACTCAAATTCAAGCCTCACATTTGCAATGTAATGAAGAAATTCAAGAAATTCAGGACTTTTTTTTAATTTAAAAAAAACCCCAAGCAATGTTTTACCCCCTATAACGCACATAGCTTTTAAAAAATCAGTATCCCTGAGATTCCCTCTGTGCACAACTTCATGCAGGAAAAAAAAAAAAAAAATAAATTAAAAATATCCAAGTCTAAAGTGTTTGCTTGAGAATTCAAGCTCTTCTAGATCCTCTCAGCTGAATACAACTTTACTAGGTTGCCTCACGGATGCCTTGTACAGTGTTGCAATGCTTTGGAGTTCATCTCCTACACATTCGAGCTTCGAGCAAATGAGGTCACACCACAGCCCCCAGGCCTGATGACCTTAGATGTGCCACATATTCCAAGTGTCATAAACTTGCATTTCTAAAGCCTAAGACCAGTTTCACAGCTCGCTGGAAGACATCTGCCACTCCGAACCCTATGCCCGAATCGAGATGAATAGATCATTTTTCTGAGAGACCAAATCCATTACGTTCTTCCCAACGGACGCATTTAAAACTCACAGATTCAGATTACGTATTAGCTGTGGAGTTTTGTTAACCAAATCTCGCCTCTCAAATTATTGCACTTCAGTCTGAAAATCAATTTTTTTGCAGTTGTGAAAACAGAACTGGCAGTGTGATCCTGTCAACTCCCCTGTTTGCAAGTTGAGTGCTACGAGCCAACTTCAATGTCAGATTTTGTCAGTAAATTAACAGAATAAATTCAACAGAATTAAGAGCCGTTCATAAATTTCATTTTCTTGGGGGGCAAAAAAAAAAAAAAGGAACAAGAACCAAAACAAGACTCCTCATTCTAACACTTTATATCCTGCCACACATTTGCCACAAGGAATTCCAAGTTGGGAACTAACCAGTGTGGTGAATCAGTAATAGTATTTAGTTACACAAAAGGAATTAATGCCATTTGAAAACTGGACCATGTATTTTAAGGGGATGATGATATTTTTTTTTGTGTGTGTGTGTGCATGTGTGTGCAGCTATTAAAGGGTACAAAGAGTGACCTGAACTGAACTCACACTTGAGAGGCGTCTCCAGTCTCTAAAAATGTAACAAGCTGTTGAAGCAAATCTTTGCTGCTGAACTGAACTTTCCACTGCCACCCTCTGCCTACCAGGCAAATGATTGGCCAACTACAACGGGGGATCGTGCAGATCAGATCTTTTGTCTGGTGTTATTTCTCCTCCAATGGCAAACGCAACCAGCTGGAAAGCTGATTTTAAAATTGCCTGAAACTAAACATCGGGATGTACACAACAACATAAGAATATTCATCCACCTGATGAAAAAACGGGATGCCAAACGGCAGGTTTCAGCAAAGCACATTCCAGTTTTTAGTCTTCTCTTTCTCTAATTACTAATTAACTCATTCTGGAGCTGCTGTTGTCTCAGTTTGTGCATTGTTCTGAACGGTGTCCCCTAACAATGGGGCAGAGTTTAGAGACCCGGGTCTGGGTCAAGCCACCTCCCTCCTTTGGAAGGATTCTTCATGGTCAACCAGAACCTTGTTTGGACTTAAAAGTAAAGCTACATGCTACTGTTTACAAACTGTGGATTCAGCTGTTCCTCGTGTTTAAGAGAATTTTGTTTTTCACAAGTAAAACAGTAATTTGACCACTGATGCAACACAGAGTAAAATGCAAGAACAACTTCTTTCTACTTAAGTAATAGAAAGCAAGAAAAACATTTGAAGCTGTAAACCCCAATCTTCTCGTATTTATTATCCTGGATTTGCAGCAATTTTCTTGCCAAATTCTCTGTGTTTTCAAACATCTGGTGTTTTCCCATAGTCGTTCTAGTGGAATTCTCGTTATAGCCATTTCAAGTAGCTCCAATGACCTTCCCTGTGAAATACTCAGATTCAGGTTCCTTCTGCTCCTGCTGTCAGGGACTGTCAGTGTGTGGTGGCTCTCGGTTCACAGAAGGAGGGAAGTGACAACTTATCACATGCAATACAGCCCATGTCGGGGGACTTCAAAAATGCATTAGCTAGCTGAAGCCAAGTTTTTTCCACACACCTGAAACTAGCAGAGGAACAGCTGGTTTGTCTTCCCCCTTGTGCTGGCAAAAGCATTTATGTATTTTGTCTGTACAATTAATTGGATTCAAGTGGGAAACCCAGAAAAAAAAAAATTACTTTTCATGTGAGCCATTTCCCAGATCTTGTTCACTCTGTAACCCACTATTTGTAATGGCACAAGTGTGTGTGACACAGAAAGAGAGAGGATAGACACAGAGAGAAGAGTGAGACTGCTTCTTCTGCAGTACTGATAGTGGAGAGTATACATGATATTACATCCTGAATAGCAGCCATTTAGTTCCCCTCTGCCTCTCAGGACTTTTATTACTTTTGAAAATCTTTCCACGCTTTCCACAGAATGATGGAGCGGTTGAGGCTGGAAGGCACCTCTGGAGATTGTCTAATCCACCCCCCTGCTGAAAGCAGAGGCAGCTAGAGCAGGCTGCTCAGGACCACGTCCAGTCAGGTTCTGAGTATCCCCAAGGATGGAGACTCCGCAACCTCCCTGGGCAACCTGTTCCAGCGTGCAATCACCTATGTGCTCCAATCTGTGCAAAACTCGTTCCAATCTAAGAGCAAATAACACAGGAAAGAAGAAACAAAGCATCAGCTTCTGATGGCCACTTTGTTCAGCTACAAAGGGAGGTTACAAAGCACGTGGTGTAAAGATACCTGCTAGCTCTGACTGGGAAGGTGGGTATGGCAAGAAGCATTTAGAAACTTCTCGTTTGCCTTGCCAGTGCCAGAGCAAATGAACCCACAAGACTTGAGATAGTATCTCCTAGAGCAGCTAATCAACGGTGCACATGGGGAAGGAACAGCTTCTGTGATTTCCAGAGGGGTTTCCCAGCAAGTCAGCTGAGATCAGGCCTGGACTAAGGCAGATCCGCAGCAGAGCCTCGTACACACCAGACACTGCCCAGGGATCCGACAGCTGGGAACAGGGCAGGAGGAGAAAAACTGCACATGGAAAACAAGGAGACAAGACATCAGGGGAGGAACTTCCCAACAGCTCTGTCTTCTGCACCCCTGCCATCTCATATTCCCGGCCAGCCTCATCTGTGGGATTCCTCCCCGTGACTGGCAGAAGGTTTCTTATCTCGAGGGGAGTCCTCACAGGGCCTGGAGAGAGGTCAAGAAAGTACCAGGAGCCACGCAAAAAGCACCTGAAGTAAAACACACTTCACGTTCAGTTGCCAGGCTCTGGACAGGCTGCCCTATGAGCAGGCAACAGGCACAGTATTCACAGGGAAACTAATTCTAACTTATGTTGCCACAGCCTGAAGCCTGTCAGAAAAGACAAGCAGGACACATGCCAGCAGGAAGGTATCTTTACTGCTGACTTATAACAGCAGAAGGGGCTTGTATTAAAAGGATTAGTTAGCCTAGGGGAAGTGGAGATTTTTTTTCCTTAGCAGGCTGACAAGGTGGCACATCTTGGTGATTGGTTTCTTCCTAAAATACATACCCCAGAAACTGGCCTGAGAAGCATCCTGGGCTGGCTGCACAACAAAATTGAAAGAAAAAAAAAAAAAAGAAAAGAAAAAGAAAGAAATCAGATTGTCAGAATTGTCTGCCTACATCAAGAGGAGTTTGGCTTTTGTACATGGCTTGGTTCTCCTCTGCTTTTGAATATGTGGTGTCCTGGCATCATCTTGCAGACTGAAACCTGTTCTGATCAGCACTAACAGCAAAGAAAAAAGCAAAAGGAGTGACTCTGCACAAGCTTCCAGGTGACAATTGCAGGCATCAAACCAGGCTCACGGAGAAGAGAGACTGTCGAGTGTCTCAGTAATAAAAAATGTTCAGTGCAGTAACGTAGCTTTTGTCAAGCAGCTGAAAGGAAATGTTTATTAGCTAAGGGCAGTAAGCAGAGAATAAATTTAGAGCACAAAACGCCTGACAGTGAAGAGGGTAAATCATTACAGACTCTAACCTGATTCCCAGAGCTTCCTCTGTAAGTTGCATATGAAGTGTGAAGACATTCAACACCACTTAATGTGACACTGTGTGTGCCATTCAAAACAGGACATTCACCACCCACAGCAGTTGCATTCCTCATGGTATTGGAGGTATTTCCCAGACTAAGTGTAAGGAAGACCGCAAATACCGCGCTAAAGGACAAGGCTGTGGCATGGTAAACTTCCCTTTTCCTTTCTTTTCAACTGCATGAAAAGCTAGACCACAAAATTTGAGGAGAGAAAAAAAATAGCTGGTTTTGGCATCACCCACGTTTAAATGAGCTGCAGGCATTTAGCTATTTGTTAAGGATTCTCACTTCATTCTCGAGCTGAGGAGAATCCAGAGGCAGGAAATAAGAGCAGGATCTTCCAAATCTGTAGTAACTCAGGTGTAGGTGCTCAGCTCCCACACCGACATTCAGCTGGACTAGAGAGTCTCATGGCAGCCCAGAGACTGGCAGTATGACCACATCCAGCCCAGTATTTTTGTTCAATAATCGCTTACATTTCCCTACCCCGATCACCTGCACAATACCGTTTGATATTCGTACCTGGGGACAAAAACCTCATTGTGAAGATAGTTCTCAAATGTCTTGCGGAAAGCAGACTCCTCCAGCTCCTTTTGTATCTGAGAGTCTGTTTTAGGACAGGAGCAACATTCTCCGCTGACATCCTCACTTTCACTTTGATTATACTTCTGAGGGTCTTCGGATTCAAAAGGAGGAGACCAGGTCCTTGAGGGCAGTTTTAATCCTGCGGACAAAACAATTTTAGTATCACTCATGCTTGATGTTTGATCCTACAAAGATGCAAAAGTAGTGTACACAAGATTCACAGCACATTTGGGCATCCTGAGCTTTCACATCCAGGATTGAGCAGCTTTCCCCTCTTTTATGACAGGCCTTTGATTCAGAACTGTGCTGGTTTTGAAATGGAGCTCAGATGCTGCTGTAAGCCAGAGTTCTTCCCCAGTTCATCTCAGTTTAGGTAACACAAGGCAGCAGGTGAGATTTTGGGAGTCCTCAGTGAAATTCCGTTCTAAAAGAATTCCAAAACAAATGGGAATTTCTTCATGTCTTCAAAAATTAACTTGGCCACTGATCTCTAGAAGCACAGATATTTTCCCTTACTATGTCCACGGCTGTTACTAAACTTGTTACTCAGTTTAAAAGGAGTAAGTGTAGAAGGGAGATCTCCAAAGGAAAAAATATCTGATTACTTTGTAAAAATATGTTTTTGGACAGCTTCTGCACATAACTTGGCAGTAGCATGTAACTGAACAGTGGGAGAACACAGCTGTTTCTTGAACAACAGTCTTAAAACCAGCAAAATTAGGCATCCAGAGCACCCCCAAAGTGGGTGAAAAATCTCAAGACAATTCTGAGAAAGCTTGAAAGAGTGGCACGGGGGGAGAACTCACCTTTTAAGCAGTAATCAAGTTCATAAAGCTCACTGTCTTCTGCCTGCTGCTGCCAGAACACCAGGTAGTGCGTGATGTTTCCGTTGGGCTCTGAGGGTGGCTTCCACTTCAGAATGATTTGGGATGAAGAGTTGGAAACAGATATCGGATCCAACGGGACAGATGGAACTGCAGGGGTGGGAAAGGAGACAGAGGTCACTTCCACTGCTCTGCGAGAGCTTGACAGAACGAGGGAGAAACACAGGCAGGTTTCCATTTCCACGGGAATAAACGGTGCTCTCCGTAGTGGGTCCGCTGACACCCAGCGACCCGGGGGCAGGACACACCAGGGTGCACACAAGCTCTCCCTGCACACAGGCCACACGAGCCTGAGGGAAGCAGCACGTGTTGGCACCACGTCCCCGTGCAGGGAAGCACAGATTCTTCCATTTGTTTAGGAATACCTTCCTACCAAGGCAAAGCAGCAACGGCAGTGCAAAGTTTCATGGATATGGGACTATCACAACTACCAAGCAGAAGACTATTTTAGGTCTGTTTTTCTTTTTCACTTGCAAGGCACCATTAATTAAATCATACTGACCAGTAGCGTTGGTCTGGACGTAGATGATTTCACTTTTTGCTCCGTATGTTCTTCGTTCATCTGAGAAGGTGACCAGAGTTTTAACAAACACAGCATACTGGGTCCATGGCTTCAAGCCCCTCAGAAGCCAGCCTGGCTGGGCCTGGGCTTTGGGCTCATTTGACCGTGGGGGTGGGTCAACATCCACAACTGTCCAACTATTTGACCCACAAGCGTCTTGGCCATCAAACTCCGTCACATTTTGGTATGGACTTTAGAAAAAGTAGAAAAGCCTCAAATTAACAGAATCCTAACTCAAGCTTTTAAAAACAACACTTCTAAAGACATCACTGAAAGTTATAAACCTTTACCCTTTGCAGAAAGTTTAATTATCTCATTGTATTTATTCTGAAAATGAAGCACAGGAGCTTTGCAACCTGGTTTCCTTAAACAGCATCATAATCATTTACTGTTCCACAGATGATCCCAACAACTAAATCCACGCTCATTATTTTCAGCTTTAAAAAATTTATAATTTTATAATTTATAATTTTATAATTTATAATTTTATAATTTATAATTTTATAAAAATCAGCTTGGTAACCTTGATCCTAAAAGAACATTCCCCACCTCAAAGGGAATAAAAACCTCAACACCCCATGGATAGAGGGGGGAGATGATGAACTCCATGGTTGGAGTATGTACGTTTGGAATATCTGGAACAACTCATGTTTGGATTGCTCTTAAAATGAGGAATTTTGACTGTACACAACTCAGGTAAGTCAGGGATCTTAATGAACACTTTTATATAAGGGTTTCACCAGAAACTTAAGTGTAGGAGCCAGCCAATCACTAAATTGTTATGCCTACAGCAGGTTTAATATCTACTCTTCAGTGCCAACTGCCATTTGTGGAAGCCCAGCATGGCTATTATTCTGTAACCTAACAGCGGATCACTTACGCTTCTTTGTAAAAAAGCATAAATCCCAGGAGATCACGGAAATCGGGAGGCCAGTACGGCTCCCACTTCAACAGGATCTTGTCATGAGATGTTCTAATGGAAGAAAATTTCAGCAATTCATTTTCGCCTGTAACAAAAGAGAAGTGACGTTAATTTTGTTAATGCTAAAAAATAGATGTTTTAAATTATTTTAGAAGTTTACTTTCTCCACAGATAAATATGAAAATGTCGGCAGTGAGAAGAGCTGCTCATTAAGACCCTCTTCAATGCTATTCCTGCCTTAAGCCAAGGGTTGGTGAGATGATCTCCTAAGGTACCTCCCAGCTTAAATTTCTCTATGATTTTATGAAAATCCCCGTAGAAGAGCTAAACCAAATTCTAATAAGCGGGAAATCTAAAGGCAACGTATTTTAAATCTCATGATGATCTACACAGCTGAACCCAGTCGTATAGCTTGCACAGAAGGCAAAGGCTACAAAAAACTAAGTGCATGAATTCCCAGCCTTGCCTGGGAGTAGCGTGGTCCCTTTGCAGACAGGGGGGAAGGACAACAAACAGATGCAGGAGGGTGGAGTTTTGAGGCCCAAGGGACACGTTACAATACGGTATGTCCGAGCAGCCCAAGAAGGACAAACCGTGTAGCTCTGATTGGATTTGCCATTCCTGCAGTAGCTGCACAAGGGAAGAAGAACATTCATTTCACTGGCACCACATCCAGAACAAACAAGGCTGCTTTTTTTTTTTTTTTTACTTTTTTTTTTTTTGGTAAACAGGATGCTGCCAATGTGAAAATTAGACTGGCAACTTTAAAACAAACAAAAAGCCAAAAACACTGGCAACCTGTGGTTTGAGGTGGGGAGGGGGGCGTGTGTGCAGAGAACAGCTCAGCAGAGCAGAGTTAAAGCTGACAAAGAGAAATGCAACCCGTTTCCTCCAGCTGCCTCTAAACAAAACACCCAGCCAGTCTGGGAGTTGCACACAACCACATGACAGAGCTGGGTTTGAGCCCCAAATCCAGTCTCATCCCCAAATGTGGGAAGAGCTTGTTAGTATCTCATGGGAGATGACCTGTATAGGCAGCTAATTCCTGGTCCCTCCTTCACTCTGTGCAGGTAGAGCTGTGATATCCCTGAGGGTATGGCTCTATGTAGTTTTTTTTCACTGGTACTGCCAGTTTTTAGGTAGGCAGTCATTACGTTCCTGTCTCCCCACTGTGCTGGCACGGCTGCATGTGTTGATATGTGGCAAACCAGATCAGGAAACTGATTCAGCTGAAAGATCTTCATTTTTAAAGTCTGTTCACAAATAGCTACATCAGCGTAACAAGGGCAGAACTGGGGAAGGGACTGTTGAAGCAGTGCTGTCGCCAAATGCAGTTGCAGCCGTGGGATGATCTAACCTGCACTGCAAGCTGTGAAAAGAGCAAGGAACTGAAATGCAAGGGACTGAAATCATAGTTTAATTAATGCTGGGAGTTTTGGTGGCAAAAACCTGCTTAAGTGCCTGATGTGTCAACCTGTGTGTGCTCCTGTTCCTGTGTGCACATAGAACTTTGTGGGGCTAGACAATAAATCAGAGCAGAGAGATGACACAACCCAAGAACAACAAAGGAGAAATGGTTTGCTGTTTTCTACCCCACATTCACCAGTCTGGCTCACCACGCAGCCCCGTGAAGAGTTTTACCAGCATCAACAGGGAATGGGGACTGCGTGTGGCACAGGATGGGAACAGCCAGCAGGGTTGGGGGTTGCCCAAGGGATGTGCTTATGGCAGTATTGCTGCCAAAATAAGTGTCTGCAAAACTACATCTTCAGTGGATGACTTCAGTTAGAGCATAAAGCAACACCGGGTGTTTGCTCCTCAGCCGTGCTGACACAGGCATCATCTTATCATTGTTCCTGGAGAAAGCTGTTAGCTTAAAACCCTCTGAGAAGCATAACAAAAACTGTTGGAAAAATTTCTCTGACTGTTGTCACAGCAATCCCCTCACGTGGCTCTAGAGATGGGTGGAAATCCCGTTTCTCTACTATGTTTACTCTGTGTGCATGCTGTCGCCTCATGACATGGGAAAAGAAGATTATGACTATTAATCAGGTACTCAGCAGTAACACAAAGTGCCAGTCTGGACTGAGGTTACGTTGTGCTAAACTCTTCAAAAAGACACAACAATACACTCAACCTGGCAAAACTCACAGCTGAGCACACAAAGAGCAAACTTCTGAAGACCAAAGTTGGCAGAGTAGGCTCCTGGCCAGACGCTGAACCCGTAAGTACTTTTACTCATGACATATTGACAGTGTGGCCACAGCGCACAAGCAAGTGGCAAGTCACGTGTGTGGGGCTTTACCAAAAGGACAAGGACAGTCCCTGGAAAAACATCATAGGCTTAGGCTGAGAGAAATGAGTATGAGGTTGGCAAGGCAGAGGGAAAGGGAAACTGTAAGTCTTGCTGCATCCTGAGACTTTCTTACATGAGGCTTGATCGCCGTTCGTCTTCAGGGCTATGTCGTTCCTTTCCTGACGTCCCTTAGTCCCAGAGATCTCCTCCATCTTGTGGATTTCTGACAAACACAGTTTGGGATTATAGTGGAAGAAGAGTTTGCCTCGTGCAATAGTGAGGTTGTGCTTACTCCAGTCCCAGAGTTGGCGAAGATTCTGGTTGTCCAAGGCATAAAAGGAATAATTCCTGAAAGCAGAGATGAAAATGTGGATTGGGAGGGGATCCACTGAAAACTCTTTTTTCCTCATGCACTAATCCAGACAACAAAGAAAAATGAATGCAACTATCTTCCCTGGTAGGCCACAAGCCATGGGCAGAGGAAGGTTTAAAAATGGGAATTGTTTACCAATACGAATCACCCTGATAGCACTGGCACTCCTCACACTTGACAGCATTAAAATAAAGTATCTTTTGAAAGAACTCACCCAGCTTCTAGGGTTTCTCCTCTGATCAGATGTAGTTTACGAAAAAAAGAAAGAGAAACCAAGGCGTAGGACCGACGAATTTTTAGGTAACCTGAGATTTCTTCTATCAAGCCAAGATTCGCTTCTAGTTCAGCTGCTATATTATCTGTGGAGAGGAAAATATTGGGTTTAGTTTTCTGATATCACAGAGAAAAACACTGTGGAACCCCAACATATTAAATAGAACTCTTTTACATTAATTCATGAGACCTTACAAAAAACAGTGAGCAAAAACCCCAAATGAACATCACAAGAGCCTTTGCTTTGTGGTTCTTTATCTGCATCTCTCTAAGACTCAAAGTTGTCAAAGCAAAAGAGAAATGCCCCAGCTCACGGGTGGTGTCATATTCACTGAGCTAACATCCAGGGCTCTCTACCCCCTTACTCAGAACTTACTTCCTCCACGGATATTTATAACTAAGCTTCCATTAACCACTGTGCAGCCCCGGAGCTCCTGCGCCGACGTCACCGAATCGATCGTTTTCTCCTTCCCGTAGTCGCAGACCTTCGGGCAGGGCCCTGCGCAGGGGGTACAGTGCAAGCTGAAAAACAAGGGAGTCAGGAATGCAGATGTGAGGCTTTTGCAGAATGTCATCTGGGGGCGTCCCAGCAATTCTCAAAAGCAGAGTAATCAGTTCAAAGCGACGGTGTCCTGACAATATGTCACGGGATTCACTCGCACTGCGCAGCACATGGCTCTTAGGAACTCCAGATAACTGCTGATAGTTCTTTAATTTGTCATTTCCACGTTTTGAATGCTAATCACTCTGTCCCTCCCTAAATAACAGAAACCAAAATCAAGTGATTGTGACTATTTTGAATAGCCCATCCACCACGATGCTGCTCAGGGCTACACACACGAGGGGTTTTAAGATGAAGAAACTCAGGCTCAGTCTCCATCCCAAGATCGTTAACCAACCATGTAATTGATGAGCAGAGAGCTGGCTGTTCATCTGAGAATCCTCTGACTAAGGACCGTACAGAAAGTTGCTTTAAAAAAAGGCAAGCGAGCACATGCTTTGTGCTCTGGGGAAATACTTCTTAAACGGCAGCAAGATGATTGCTTGCCCTGGTCATAACACCACAAGAATGTGTTCCCAACTGGTTCGGAGAAAGAAATGCTCTTAGGAAAAGGAAGGACTAGTGCCGTGAGGTCCTACTGACAGCAGTCTGGAACAAGCATAGGAGAGAGGCGATGGCTGCTATTACACAAGCAGCATATCTGCTTTGGGGGCTGCTAGTTTATTCTTTTGAAAAGCAAAACAGGAAACGGAATAAAAAAAATCCTGTTAAGAGTGAATTCCCCGAAATTATTGTGGCAGGAGCAAATACATGCGAGCAGAAAGCTACCAATATTCATGGGAAATCTGACTCATCACAATATATAACGTAGGACAAACAACAAAGTTTTCAGCGATAAACAGCTCAGCAACATAAATTAATTCCTTTGTGAAAAAACCCCGGGAATAGACAGAATGGCTGTTCCCTGCTTTGATTCATGCTACACTTGTTTGTTACACCGTCCATTTACGTCTGGCACAGCCTGAACCTGCTCAACACAAGCAATTACAGGGATGAGGGACAGATATTCTGAGAACGATCCACTCAAAATACGCTGTGCTCTTTTCATTAGACACGACTTTTCCCTATTCTGCTTAATAGCAAGGCTTTCTAGTCTGAGCTCTGCTTTGGAGGGGAAGGGAAGCAGGGCTAGTAAAGCCTCTCCACTGCCCATCTCCCTCGTCCCACTCGATTACAGAAAGACCCTTCCAACTTGAGGATACTCCTCTTCCTTGTCCTCCCTCTCAGTCTCCCTTTCCCACTTTTTCCAAACTTGAGAGGAAACAAGAGAAGCCAAGGGAAGAATAAACTACTGGCACATGGTAGGTAGGCCCGTCTGCTTTTAACATCTTGAAATAGCAAGGTGTTAGTTTGCAAATCATATTAAAGTAGACCAGGTAATTATCACAGACACTCCAGTGCCGAAAACTTTTCTTGGTCTTGTCACAGAACACAAACCCTCTGTCCAAGCGAGAGAAAAGCACAGTACAAAAGCTACAAAATGGTTTCTTTACCTGCAGACACCAGTACTTACTTGCTGGAATTCATGATGTACCCCGACGGGCATTCATGAACACATTCGTTATTGTGGATAACGTGACACCCCGACTCCCTGGCATTTTTGCATTTGTTGTGCAGTTCCTGGCAGAAGCTGAAGGTCACACAACGCCACCCCTCAAAGCGATAGTAACCGGGGGGGCAGGTGTCCACACATTTGCCATCAAGGTAGAAGTTGCGGCAAGCCACACATTTTTCAGGGTTGTTTGGCTCCGTGCAGTCCCCAAGACATTCGCTGTGACAGCACTGACCGTCAGAGGTGCAGCCCTGGGATTTGCAGGCAGGTGGACAAACTGTGAAAAGAAAAGATAAAAGGCAACTGAGTACCACAGGACAAGCCGAAGTTGTATGATCATGAAAGGCTTACGAGCAATGAACTTCATCCTGCTTGGTCTGGCAACTTTCTTTTCAAAGAGGCATCTATGAAACGCTGACATCTGTCTCATCTCCACTTTTCTGTGTAAATTCCAAATTTTAATCAATGTTTTTGAAGGTTAGCATTCACCCTCACATTTCATTAATCCTCATCTTCAAAAAAGAGAAAAACAAGTTTTCCTCTTCTCTCGGTCCAGTACTACAAGGCTCCCAGGGAAGTTCTGGAGTCTCCAACATTATTTCTGAAGCCCAGAAGTACCGAGACTTCAGTAAGAGCTTCGCAGTCTGGGGTACACAGTTTCAGCCAGAAGATTCTAGTTTCTTAGCTTAAGAAACTAATTTTCCCACAATAACGCTGCGAATAACGCATGTCCAGCAACGTTTTTACAAAACCCTTCAGCTTTATCAGGATTTGCTTCCTATCTGTCTATCAACCTCTCACCAGCTTCCCTGGAGGAAGCTGCTGCCCTGGCACCCAACACAAGCTCTTCGGTGACTCTCCCAGCAAGTCCAAAAAGAAGGGCACCCACAAGTGTTATTCTTGAGGTTTTTATGGTTTACTTTTTAATTACCCATTACTTAGCGCCTCACAATACTTTTAATGAGCGGTTTGGGCTTTGAAATAGAAACCAAGCAGCAGCATAGCTCAGAGCAAAAGCCATGACTAACGCTGAGCAAGGAGCTGGAGAGGAGGCTGAGCAAACCCAGAGAAGGTCTGAAGGGGAGTCCTGCCCCTCAGCACCTCCACATCCAGCCTTCATGGTTCAAACGAGGCTGAACCAATCAAATCCAACTGCTTAATCCAGAACACGCCACAGAATTTCAAGTCAGAAAAGATATAAAAAGCTGAAATCACCACTAGAAGAGCAAGCACCAAAGCCAAGTACAGCTTTGATGCAGCCATTCAGACAGCAGGAGGAAGAACTGAGATGAGGGCTGGGGGGAAATGGGCCTGGATTTATCCACGCGGTGACAATACAACCTTTGGGTGGCAGCTGTGAATTGCCAAGACGTGGCTCAAGACATCACCTTCCTCTCACCAAACTCTGAGGGCACATCTGAACAGATTCTGCTGCCCTGCCCAAGCGCCCTCGGTGAAGGAAGGCAGAGGTAAGTCCTCCTGTGCTCTGTGCTGGCCAGGCCAAGGAACTTCACACCCGATCAACCTCATCTGCCTCCAAATCTCCCAAGCTTTCCATCCAACATTCAGTGTTGAAGCAGGAGGGGCTTTATTTGGGGAGATCCCAAACACACTGATGTCGAGAGGCTAAAATGTTATTTTTAATTTCTGGCTCACGTGCGTGAGCTGACCAACAGCGGAAAGTTCTCTAGTTTTAGTCAACTAAATGAGCAGCATGTAGGATCCACAGCATAGCGTGCTACCGATGTTTTGATGATCAAATCCCCAGCTGTGGCTAGGAAGAAAATCCCCCCTCGCCCCGCGCTGCCTTGTGTTGAAGGATTGAAGAATTAAGTGTGTTAAAGCGGTTAATGCCACTCTCGGAATAAGCAGCAGTAGCTGGGATGGTAAAGAAGAGCAACCTCGGGTTTGTTCCAGCCTGACAAATCCTTTGAAGAAATATTAAATGGATAATTCTATCACAAGGTCAATCTAATCTCAAATATCTTCACTGCTTCCTTGTCAGTCATTCACTGCGGGGTTTTTTTTTTTTTTTTGGTGCATCCCTCAAGATTCATCCGGTAACACAAGAGTGTATTTCAAATTCATTTTCTTTGATGCTGACCAACTTTTTGCCCTTTTCTAGCAACAGGTCTCATCTTGTGAACCTGTCACAAATAGTAACTGATGGAAACGCCAACAGCCCAATAGAAGCCACTTGCAGATGATACCTTGTATTAGACAAAATATAAAACGAGAAGCTTGTTTTAAAAGCGTGGTCATACGTTCTTTATGAGGCCACAGATGGAGCACAGACTAGCAACAGATGTCATGGGTGCAGTTTATTAGAAATACTGGCAAGAGAAAAACACAAGACTGAAAAATCCAGGATTTAGTCCAAAACACCACCAAGCTTACTAATTCCAGTCCAAAATATCAAGGTTTGTGGGGGGGAGGGAGGGGCGGGGAAGCGTGGGCTGTTTCTCACACACCTCCCCACGTTCCCAAGTGAGCGCTGACACACCGATGCCTTGCAAGGACTTTACACTGGCCAGCAGCAGCACCCCCTGCAGCACCCACCTCCCTGAAACGGGGGGAGCACCCAGCTGGGACGGAGCCGCCACGGCGAACGCGTGCAGGAAGGATTTCTGCAAGCTGGAGAGTGAGTGCTGGCACCACAAGTCACAGTGTTCACCACTGGTGCTTCCTGCAAAAAGGTATTTTCCTGGGGCTGTTTCGTGCTTAAGAACTACAAAGTTTAAAATATTCAAAAGACAACATTTGTTTCTCAAGGAGTCACTGGAGCAGACAGGTAATCTGAAAGAGTTTGCCCTCATGCAAAACACCCAGTGACACACGGCACCTATTTAACATTATACCACACTTTTTTTTTTTTTTTTAAAATTTGTTATGGAAACTAATCTTCAAAGTCCTAAGCTTATTTACATATTTTTAACTCAGCTGCAAATATTCACAGGGCAGAAACCGTTTCAGTTCTCAACTTTAAAGGCTTCTAGAAGATACAATTAAACTATTTTTAAACTGTTTTTAACGTTTCTCTTTTTCCTGCTCTACGAGCTTTTGATGTCTAAAAGAGCTTGAAGAAGGCAAAGCAGCCAAGGCAATATTTTTTTTTTTTTTCATTAAGCATTCAAGACCAGAAATTGTCAATTACTATTTTGTGCAAATCCTCATTACACAAGATCCTGAATAGATGCTGTCCTGACATTATCAAAGTATGCATGCTAGAAAACACCTGAAAATCACATAGAAACCTCTCCAACTTATCTTCACTCCCACTTCTTATAACTATTACTACAGTATCCAGGTTATGTGACTCCAGACGGGTCAGATGGGTTTTTTCTTTTTTTTTTTTTTTTTCTGCCACATTACGCTTTCACTGCAGGACAACACTGAATAGGTTTGTGCTGACCAAGTGCACCTCATTACCCCTTCGTCATGGAGGTTTGCAGACTCCAGTATTGTCACTGGCCCACGTAGATTTGCCTCTTCGCCATGAGATCAGACTTTTGGGAGCCGTGGCATGGTCAGGTACAAACCCAGGAGGCACAGGGTATGTTTAGACAAGCACCTGCACAGCCCCGGCCTCTGGGTAATGCTGAGGGACTTTTGGACAATGTGGTGCCTCCCTCTCAGCATAGGGAAAAGACTCAACTCTTTTCATTCCTCACAGAAGAGGAGAAAGTCAAAAGGGAACTTCCAAAATCCTAGTTAGAGACAAGGGAACAGATGTTTTGGGGTAGGGGGAGAAGCCACCACATCGTACCACAAAAGGTGCCGCAGGAAAAAGCGCTTCAGCCCCAGCACCAAAGCAAAGCGGCTCATCACAGCCACGAAACCTCTTCATCACGTCTTTAAGAATGGGACTTTTAAATTCCCTGTCCCAGAGATGACAAACAGCACAAACACTTAACTAATCCACCCTGGATGGGGGAGAAACAGAGCTGACACAGAGGTTCAAACCTGTAGTTCCAGGGGCAAATAAATATTTAACTAGCTAGCTAGAGTGGCTCCAAAGACTTAGGAAACAATGCATTTTACAAACCTTTCTGATTATAGATTCAAATTGACATTTCTTCATGCTGCTGAGGCCCAGCTGGGGGGGACAAAAGGCAGCAGAGTCAGCGCAAAGGAATTTCTACCTCTGTGGATCGCTCCCCGTCCTTTCACCACTTCCCTGTGCTTCAGGTGGAAACAAAACACACTGATACTGTAAACATACTCCTGAGCCAACAACAGGTAACCAGGAGATACATATTTAACAGGGAAGTCAATTAAACATTAAGCTGTTCAGCTAATAAACACAGTTTGTCTGAATATTGAAGTATTATTACAAACATTTGTGTTAGGTCTTGTTTCTTGCTTTCTGCTAACACAACAATAGCAGTGAATTGTCAGAAAGAAAGGGGGAAAAAAAAAAAAAAGATAAAAATCACTCAGAGTAAGTTTTGCTGTTCTTTTGGGATTCTCTGCCACTGGGTGGGTTTAAATAGCAATGTCCCGGGTGAGTTGAACTGAGGATTCAAACGTGTGGCTGTGAGGTACACAGCTGAGGAAGAAATTCTAAAGCACATGTATGAACTGATGCTGTGTATAAACTGTACAGGGACAGATGTTCCCACATGGTTTTGGGACCGATTTGTCATGAATCAACATGATCTTTCTACCGTGCAATAACAAGCCCCATCCATGTGACCGTGTGGGTCAGCAGAGGCAGCCCGGGCCACCACAGGTCCTCTCGGCCAGCCGGGGCCACCAGCAGTGTCCCATACAAGCCACTCCTCTTGGCCACCAGATGAGCCAACGACAAGAAGCAAACTCGCTTTGCACCCCCAGGTCCTTTTTCATGAATTACACAAGCTGTGTTTTGATTACAGACAAGGCAATTAGGA
Source organism: Athene noctua (assembly GCF_965140245.1). Taxonomy (NCBI): domain Eukaryota; kingdom Metazoa; phylum Chordata; class Aves; order Strigiformes; family Strigidae; genus Athene; species Athene noctua. The sequence goes on along the minus strand of NC_134063.1, from coordinate 5,959,463 downwards.
GGCTCCAGATCCAACGAAGTCCAGGACAGAAAACAACTGCGGCAGGAGAACCGCCCTCAACCTCAGCCAATGCATTTGCTGCCTGCGCAGGGAGGCATCCAACCGCTCCGCTATCTGCACAAGGCAAACACGCCTTAACCCCTTGCCAGCCACCCCAAATGGGGCTCCCCAAAGAGCCCTCTCCTCCCACAGCTTGCCCGGGAGGCCACGCCACTCTCTGCCCACGAGTTGCAAAACTCACCAGGCTAATGCAATTTAACCGGCTATTGCAGGGTTTTTCTCACGGCGAGTGTTTTAACTCATGAGGTGTATTTATATCCAGGAGAAAAATGTAGGAGGAAGCCAGTAGGAACCCGGCATTGACAGAGCTTAAAATGGCTTGTTTTGGCCGTGATCCGTATCGCTCGATGCCAGAGCTTAGGTTCGTGTAATGTTATATGATGTGCACACGCATAAAATTCAAAGTCAGGCTGCCACAGAAACACTATCAGAGAGCTCTGCATTTCCCTGTGTGGGTTTTTTTTTTTCCCCCTCCTACTGTAAATGGTTGCAATATCTGTCATATAAATTTATCCCTGAATAGTCCCGCACGCGCACACACACACACACACACTTATAATCATACTTGAGTTACAGTTGTAATTTAATTTCCTCACTGTATCGTCACGATAATGACCTCCGTAGAAATGGGTTCTTGCGGTTCTAAACAAAAACAAAACCAACAAGGGGAAAGAAAAAAAAAAAAAAAGGAAACCCAAGGACTAATCGCCCACGGCAGTAACTCCTCTGAGCGTGTGTTGCAAGCATGTGATCTTAATTTAGCACTACAGAGTTTGTGCTTGTTGCCTGAATTACTGCAAGTGCTGAGCGGCATCACTGCTGTTTGAAACCTGTATGAATCTCCCCTCCTTATAAACTTATGTATTAAATCACGTTATATGTACACAGCATTTTGTACTCGATCACTTTTCCTCAAGATTAACTCATTCTCTTCCTTTCAGGAAGACTCCAAATTCAGTAAGCTGTTAAGCAGCGTTTGTTACAGAGCTCTGTAACAAACTTTTCATCCCTAAAACAATTTTCTTTTTTTTTTTTTTTTTAAATGCATGATCATCTAGTTATTTTGAACATTTATTTGACCTGAACGTGTCAAGATGACACCTAATCAGAGTGCATTAATGTATCATAAGGTTGAAAAGAGCTATTAAAAATTACAGAAAAGTTTCCAGTGAAGACTAGGTATAAATCTAAAACTCCATAGCAGAGTGGGTTGGCAGAGGGTTGCTGCAAGAAAAACAGTGTGTTGCCAATCCCTCTGCACTGTGGCTTATGTCCTTCAATTATTTCTTCATGTCACCAAGACCAGAGAGACAGAAACATAAACCCTAAACCCCACCAGTGGCAGCTCTTGGTCTGCACAGGGCAAACTGCTCCCAGGGCGCAGTGACGGCAGGAACGTGCCTGGGAAGAACAAGGTTATAGAGGTCCACTGGCCTCTAAGAGCATGGTGACTTTTGATCGCCTTGGTGACTAACAACAGTAGCTCTCCCACACCTTCCTGAATCTACAAAATAAATGGAGAAACTAGAACAGAACAGAAAATAAGAGGTTAACATGCTTCTACAAAAAGACTGCCAGCAATGCCTGACACTGACTGTAGTTATCAAGCAAAATTCAGGAACTGTCACAAGACATTCAAGCAAACTTTATGTCACTTATTCACAGTGCTCAACTGCTCTAACAACATTTATCCCTCTCTCTTCCCCAACACTGAAGACATCCAAGGAACAACCCTCCCAAAACACATCAGCTCAAATGCTGTTATCCACACCCAGGATTTCAGTTCTTAGCACCAACTCGGGAAGGAGCAAATGCCAAATAAATTCAGGGGTTTACAATCGGCACTAAAATGAAAGTGTTATTTATAAAATAAGATAGTACAGTACATAATGCCATGACCCCACTGAACTGTGAGCTGGGAACATTAGGAGGTCCATATTTACACAGGAACAGATAAAATTAACTGCACGTGCCTCCCTTGCCATAGACAGTGAGTTCCAAAAACAACAAAACGTTACTAAAATGTAAAGGAAACTTCCTATTGACATTTCGCAGGACAACGTTACAACTCTTATCTCACCTATCAGCAAGGATAAGGAAAAACTTGTTTTGCCTCCCAACCCTTTCATAAGTTATGTGCTCATCTGGAGCTACAGGGAACGTCTCAAATATTCCAACCCAGGACTGGTGCCATTTGCAGACCCCGTGTGCTCAGCTGCCTCCCGTGAGGTGTCCCCCCAGCCAAGAACAGCCGTCACACCTAAAACCAACTGAGATGCTGGTAGCGTTGCTTGGACCTGCTAGGATCAGCAAACGAGGTGAGAAAAGATAAAAGGGTTTGGAGTTGTGTGCCACCTTGTCCAGTCCCGATAACGGAGGATACGGAGGTCTGTGAAAGGAGTTGTTCAATGGAGATAGAGGGAAAAGGTTGAGCTCTCTTTCTAATAGAGGAAAAGAGCTGATAAAGGGAGACCTCTCTAGAAATGCAGTCTCTTCCATGCCAACCTTCTGCTCTTTAGACTATGGAGTCATCTATTATCTTCTGCACTACAACTGATGGTGAAGTATTTCTCTGGAAAGAAATTTACTCATATGTGAATTATGCCAGGGAATACAGAAAACTTACTAAGAGGAACTCATAAACACACACGTACATAGGGATACACACACACACACTTTTATTTATAGAATATTTAAATAAGTCATCTTAATATGATGAAGCCTGGACGAAGTCATCAACCACAGTGGATCCCCAATGCCTTTGGTCACTCGCTCTTTATCTTTTTAAGAAGTTACAACCTTTGCAAATGAGATTCTCCAGCTACTACACGGAGGACACAGCACAGTGCCTGTGCCTGGCTGTAGAAAACTTCAGACTGGGTGGCTCACCTCTGTGGCTGGAGTTAGCCAGACAGCCCAAATATTGTCAATTATTTTCAGGGATAGGACTTCTTGGACTACAAATCTCAGCTATGAAAGACCCTCACCTTCTCCCACTGAGCTTCAGGACAGGCTCTCAATTCACAAATCATGTAACTACACTTTTCTGTTTCTCTCCCTTGAAGGTCTGCACTCCTCCTCTCCTCTGACACCCCAACTACTTACACAGAGAAGTGGATGCCTCCCATCTGAGTGTGCCTAATATCGCCCAGATAGAATAAAGATCAAAGAAACATTTTCCTTTCATGCATTTTAAGCAGTGCACATGGTGTTTACACGACGGCAGCAAGTCCCTTATGAACTGAACTTAAGAAAACAAAGCATCTCTCTCTGATGAGAGCTAGGGGATAAAGCTGGGGGGAAAAAAAAAAAAAACAACCCAAAAAACAACAAACCACCAAACCTCAAAACAATGTCTGTTTTCATTGTCCTAGTTCCTTTCAGTCAAGCTGATTCCCCGAGCAGGTAAAAACAACTTGCAGAAATCTGGCTAAACTGTTAGCAATCAAGCTCAAAATACCAAAACACGGAGTTTGATTTGAAAACACGGCAGCACTGTTAAAGGCAGAACAAGTGTCTCAAAGTGCACACAAGGAGAGTGAGGAGAAGCTGTAAATACTTTACCCTGTGTCTACAACACGGCTGTTGTGCCATTCTCTGGCAAGCAGAGCAAGCCTGCTCCTTGTACTTGGTGTTCAAAATGACATGGGAGCTCAGCGCAGCTAAGTGATCAGAAATAACCACCAACCTCTGCTTGCTTGCTTGTTTTTCTTTAGTATGCAAGCCCCAAAATTGACACTGCATCTTCAGGCAAAACCTGGAGTGCTCAGCCAGTTATCACTAAGTGTAACGCTCCGTGCAAACTGATACTAACTCCAGGCTTTGCTACTGTCAGGGCCTTTGATGGCTTGTAATTGAAGATTAAGAAGCCACCACACCTACTCCTACCCCTCAGGATTGGGAGGCCAGAAGCTTTGGAGCTTCAGCCCTTCTGACCGTAATTTGCTAAAGAGCCACTAAGTGAAATCTATCTCCCTGTAAAAAGGAGCAGAAATGATCAGTGTGCCTAACCTCCAGGGAACATGGAGATTTGTAAGGAGTAGTTAGAGTCAGCTGGACATCAGCCACCTCACATTGTACCTGATTCTGTACATCGGAACAGAGAATTTGTCATTTAGACCAAGACCAGAATTTTTAAAGTTAATTTGGGGAATTTTTCTGTAAAGCTTTGCACATAATTTTACCCACAGCTATGAGGGTGCTTTTTTTGTTCTTATGGTTTGTTAAATTTCAATCCTTATTACAACCTAAGGATTTGTTTTTATCATTCAACAGCTGACACACCCCCTGGGAGCCTCATGAAAGCTTCACGTTAATATTTAACTATATATTACTCTTTCTGATGTACAGCATCTCGCAAACATCCCTGTTCACTTTAACCTACTCCCGTCAAACCTGCGCGCTCCCATCACGAGACCCAAGAGAATCACAGTGAAGTGGTCCAGGCAGCTGCAGATGTCCTAAAAATAAGTGTAATTGCATGTGAAGCCTCTGTCCATGCTGTTATTTTGAATACAGGTCTCTGCTCTCTGAACCAGCAGGATGCGAACCACCTCCCTCTCAGCCGGGTGACCGGATCAGCACAGTGCTGGGGGCTTCTCATCACACCAGTTTATTTTTTAGTGATCGGCAGCATGGACTGACCAAAACAAATCAGCAGCTTAGTGCTGAATGAGAGAAGATGCTGCATCGGGACAAGCCAGAAGAGAAGTACAGGAATTGGTACCTGCCCTGCTGAGAAACGGAGTTACGCTCCATTTGGGGCATATGTGGGGCATACGGGGAAGTGCTTCAGTGTACGGTGATGGTTTAAGAACAAGGTCTATCTAATTTTTCCGAACACAGGTCTAAGACAAGCGATTACTTTTACCCACAAACCCTGTCCTGAAAACAAGGAGCGATACAATCAAAGCGTGAGGCGAAATGTATAACCTTTGCTTTCTGCAAAGATAAGAGAGGGGTAAGATTGCTTTCCTCAAGGCCACAGAGAGGGATGTTGTAGTAAACAAGGCATGAAAGAATGAAAGCTAAGCTGACACGTTCAGCTGTGTGGGGGGAAGGAAGATTCCATTTTAGCTACGTGGAAAAATGTGTAAAATGTAACCCGGACACACAAAATAAGTGCAAATCTAAAATCCAAATCCAAAAAGGACATACGGCTTAGAACAAACAGGAAAGTGGAGCTGTCCATAACCGAGAAAGGTAATGAAATGGGCGGAAGTATAAGATTAACCACAAGGAGATTAAGCTGATAACTAATGATCAACACAGAAATGTCAGACAGAGGTTAAGATTTTAATCTGGACAGATTTCATAGCATGAATCGTAAACACGGATACTGAAACTGAATTTGTGTTTGTGGGTGACGATACTGAAAAGAAGCAGAGGAACAAGGAACATAGTTTCTTCCAGATTTCCCCCACCTCTGCCTCACCCCCCAGAGAGAATGAGGAGAGCAAGGTAAAGTATCACCTGAAGGCCAGTTGTGCAAAGAAATACCTGGAGGGTTAATTTTCCTGTGGAGCAGAGCTAACTGGCTCTACTAAACAGATTTTCTTTTTTTTCCCTTAAGTTACCGGGATGCATAAACTGTTTTATGGTGCATGGGCATTTAGCACGCTGCCCAAATCCATGCTAGACACGGAACGGCTGGGGTGGGAATCTGACCCCAGTGCCAGTCTCCGTCCCACTGCAGCCACTCACGGGTAACGGGTTCTGCTCCGTGCCCAGAGAGCCTGACGGCCAGAGACAGCAGCAGAGGGAAGGCGACTCCAGGTCTCCAGCAGCTTCTCCAAGCAGGCAGCGCCCTTGGAAGGCGGTCAGCTGCCTGCTCCCCAGCACAACCCGAGGCTGGCAGGAGGAAACCTGGCAGGAATCACAACAGAGCAGCTACAGCCCACGCACGCAGCCAACGCACGGAAGGATTCACCAAGGGGCTAAGGCAGACATCCCTGTCACCAGATTTATTTCCCACGTAGATACATCCAAAACTAAATATCTTAAAGCATGTCTTCCAGTAATTTAATAGGTGTCATGGTTTTCCCTGAACCTATATATATATATTTTTTTTTTTTCCCCAAAGTATATTTGAACCATGGAAAGGAGAAATGTATGCAGTGTCTCATTACTAGGCATACTAGTATCAAATGCACAGATTATATACACTCACATAATACTCTCTCTTTGGCCTCATCAGCTCACGACCACTAATTTATAGACCCTCCCCTCTTTGCCCAAAGCTGTAAGTGTGCCCTCCACAGTTTATTTCTAGGTATAAGAATTTACTTAGCAGTACTGAAATAGATATTGTTTGCTTGCAGTCCCAGAGCCAAGCAGTTGAGACCTCTCTATGAAATGTATTTTTATTTACTACTCGCCTTCATCATCTTCAGCATACCAGCAATGCCCATTTTCAAGTAATTCAGTGTATAATAACACGTGAGCCTTGCACAAACTAACCAACTCAGCTCCAGTCAGATATATATCTGCTTAATGGCTTCTCATTACCAACGTACCGATCCCTATTGTTTTTGAACTATAGGATGTGTGTCATGCCACATCACTCCGCCTCTCTAATCAAAGTGCCACATGCGAAATGATAAAAATGACCAAAAAGCCACACGAATACAACCCTAAGGAAAAACAAATGGCTATAGATTAGTACAAACCCCATTAACTACATTGCACAAGCCACCCTTAGAGGCTATTAATCTAGTTCTCCTTGTAAATTATGCAAGAGAAAGTTGTAATCTGAAGGAATTTAATCCCAACCTAGTTGTACCATCCCAACAAGGACAGGCCAACAAGGGAACTGAATCTTCTGAAGTTACGCTGAACTCAGGGGAGATCTTGATTCTCAATCTTTCTTCCAAAACAGTTAATGGCTGTCAATTGTCAGAATTGTGAAAATTCTGTTGTATTCCATGCCTCTGCTGCGGTAAACTCTTAAAATAAAACCCACCCTCACTGAAATCACTTTGTTCAATAATAAGGAAGTACAGTAGTAGCAAAAGTCTCGTTATCCGCCCGTTAAACTACGCTCGGCCATCGAGAGAACCAGGATTTGCTTACAAAACACAAACTGTGCAGGCGTGCACCACGGCTGCTAAAAAGCTTCAGCTTTGTGGATGTTTATCAGCACAGGAGTCAAGATACGGTCTAATCACCAGTCGCCATCAGCATTGTCCATTTCAGAGCAATTAAGACTATTCAGAGCTGGTCTAACTGATCCCATGGCGTGAGCCCCAACACCTGCTGATCCCTAAATGGGGTAATTATTCTGTGTGTGTGGGAAATTTATAGATATAACCTTCCAATGGAGAGAGTCCTCTGGCAAAAAAAAGACTTTACACAAACTAGCGTTATCCAGAAAGAAAAAGAGATGGGACTCTCCTCTATGTGAAACCTGAAGCCGTATCAGTTTCTCCAGAGACAAAGAGTCTTTTTCTTAAGCAAATTATGGAGGTTTTGGATCTCAGCACAGAGCTGCCATTACTGAAAGCAATCTTCACCTGGAAGGGAGATGAAGTTTTCAAAATGCTGCCCAGTCCATTCACCTGTCCAAGGCCAGGTCAAATATTTTACCTAAGACATTTCTGACAGCTGTTTGCCTAAACCCATCTTAAAGTTAAGTTCTGCCTTGAGGCGCTTCCTGCGTTCACCATCTGAGGTTTACTGAAGCCCAGCTCGTCAGCAGGTCGCTCTGATCAGCTCCACGTTACAGACCACCACCGAGGCACAGAGGGGCAGAGAACCACCCACGAGGCCAACGGCAGGGCTGAGAAGAGATCAGTGGCATCCAAGCCCACGTCCAGCGTGTGATCCTCTGTAAAATACTGAGTAGGAAGCGAAACACTTGACAGTTTGTGGCTGAGTCCCACTCAGCCTCCTTTAGTATCAAAGCAAAGCTTGTATCTGAATCCCTGCCACTTCCAATTAGGCCTTGGGTGGATGGATGTATTACTGCTGTGGTTAGTCACTGGTAAATCTGAGCACCGAGAGACCTGAAGTGTGTTTGAAAAACACAATCTGGAGTTCTTTTTGTTATCACAGATTAGAGCATGTGGAAAAACAACATGCTCTTCCCCAGTGCTGATCAACAAGAACCGTCATGCAGCAACTCCTCCTCTCGCCAACAGAGCCATGCAAAACACGAGGACGTTTTTCTTATCACACCCACCAAATTCACCCACTATACAGGCTCAAGAAGAGAGTCTTTTATATTCCCCAGAACAAAAACTGATGCTTGATGCAGATATCTAGTTCTAATAGACTTGCAGACTAGTTTTGTGGACTAGAAACTCGATATCTAAGCACTGAAAGAGAAGCCAAACACTCCACAAATTATTTAAGCGGCGCTGGAGATAAGGTTACTGGAGTGTGGAAGAGAAGCCTATGGAAAAGGTAATCTACACACCACATTTCTTTTGCTCATTTAATAATTGTAGAAAGCTGCCGATGAGGTGAGAAGTTGTCTCAGATAAAGCACCAGTTTCCACATAAATGCTTTTTTCCCTACGTCTCCAGGTAAGAGTGCTACTGCACGTTACTGTTCCCCTTCTGCCAGAAACACAGAGCCTGCAGATTTCCCAAGCCTAAAATCCACGGAACTGAATGAAACAGAGAAACAGTTTATTGAGCTTTAAAGGCTTCGCTTCAAATACAGTTTTAAAACAAAAGCCTTATTCCTTTAAGCCGTGTTAAGGCTCCACTGGGCGAGACTTTCAGACAGTCAGACATCACACTGAGGAGCTCCATTTCCTCTCTGGCTTTTGGGAGCTTTTGAGGGGTACTTACAAGGGAAGTCTTGGACTCATTCATCCTGAACTGAAGCTGTGTAAACACATCCAGTGCAATCAGCCTTACTTCAGAAAGATGACATTCAGAAAAGACCGAAGACCAGAAAAAAAAAAAAAAAGCAAAAAAAAAAGCCCTATTTGTTTTATTAAATCATCGCTGCTACGTTTTCACCACCCATAAAATCTAATTGGTTTGTCTATGCAGCAAAGAAAAACATTTGCCTGCTACTCAAATTTTAATGAATATTTTCATTGCTCATGAAGTATTAAAAACCTTGCAGTGCTGTAATGCAACATAGATGCTTAATGAAGTTTAAAATGGTAACAGAAAAAAGCTTACTTATCGCATGATGTCGCTGAATTGCACGTGCCTTATGCTGAAGAAACCCAATACACCAGTAAAGCTTCCTGCATCATCCCCAAGATTTTCTAATCGTGTCTTTAACAGCACAGCAGGGTTCAAGCCCATCATCAGTGCAAGCATTCTACTTTCTCAACCATAAAATACTTCTTCGACCATCATAAGTTGCCGTTACGACAGAGTTTTACTGTGATGTCTGAAGATTCTGTGCGAGAGATTTCCAGATGCTCAGCTCAGTGCAATAGCTGGAACTTGATTTTTTTTTTTTTTTTTTTCTGCAGGTTGCTTAGTAAAATCTCAGTTACTATTTTCAGGTATTTCAGAACAAACAGCTCAGAAGCTAACAGCACCTTACTCACATTATCAAAAGCGAAGCTGCCAAGTTCAGCAGCTCTCCCACAGACATCACATCATCCTCCTCTTGAACACATAGTATCAGACTTGCTCCTCTTCACATCAACAGGGGAAAAAACCAGCCAGCAACCCCGACTTGTGTCATGCAAACTGCCTTGCAGTTTTGCCACACGAGAACGTTACACCTCAGCACTTGGCAGGGAAGGTGCCATCTGTTCCTGCATCTCTGCGACCTCTCCCGCCCCGTACGCACGGCTCCTGTGCTGCGGCCACTGCCCCTGCCCACAGGTATTAAAGCCCTACATCGCAATAATGCCGTGTGCTGTTAATATAATTAAGCCTCCACAGCCACAAAACCAGAGAAAATATAAAAAAAGAGTTGGAAATTATGGCTACACAACTCCAAGCCGTGCCTGCTCCCTTGCCGTATGAACCTTCCCTTCCTTACAATCCAGCAGCCTTTATTTTAATGAACAAATTGAGACAACTCTCTCCCTCCCTGTCCCAGACAATTCCCTTTTTAAAAACGACCAGATGAGGAACGCTTAGGGGTCAGGGTAAAGTGGACTGAGAGGAGCACGAAGAACCACCAACCTGCCGCTCAGTCTGCAGGTATTTTTCTCTGATCTCTGACAAGCTTGCTACCTAAGTTGCCTCAACTCTGTGCATTGACTTAAAAACCATCAGTCTTTCCCTGTAACTTGAGCTCAGGCTCAGCTCATCATGTCAGGGCCCTGAAATTCCAGCGTGGCCGCATACCAGCGGCAGCAGTTCTGCAGGAGCCCCAAGCTTCAATATTTAAAGGGTGGCTACAAAGCAGATGATGGAGACTCCATTTCTACAAGGAGTCACATGGAAAAAAACGAGGGGTAATGGGTGCAAGTTACTCCTGGGGAGATTCCAGTTGGGCACAAGAGGAAAATTTTTCACAATGAGAACAGTCAGCCACTGGAATAATCTCCCCAGGGAAGTGCTGGATTCTCCAACGTTGGACACTTTTAAGATTCAGCTGGACGGGGGGCTGAGCCATCTTGTCTAGACCGTGCTTTTGCCATGAAAGGTTGGACCAGATGATCCTCGAGGCCCCTTCCCACCTGGGATTCCGTGGTTCGAAGCGACCAGCAATAGGAGCTGTACATCTCCAGAAGCCTTCAAATTCCGCAGAAAACAAAAGACTGGAGCAGTTCTACAAACAGATGAATGAAATTCCCCTTCCCCAACTTAAAAAGACCTTGCAAATTTTACAATCTTCATCAGACCAATCTTGCTAAATACCAATCACCCTCATTAAACTTGCATATGAACAAGGGTCACAACGCTTAACAGCTCAACTGCCCAGCACCTGCCAGTGCTTCAGTGACTACAGTGTGGGAGCTGCTGTCTGCAAAAGCTGAAACGGCCTGATTTACAATTACAACAGAGCAGTATTTCTTGACATCCTTGAAAGAGGGCACCTCTAACCTGATACACAAAATTAAAATCACATTTATTTTCCCGGAGTGCATCGGAGTGATGCCAGCAAAACCACATACACCTCGAGTTCTTTAAAGTTATGTAGAAGAAAATTAGTCCCAGTATTCAGCTGAATACTATTCTAACCGGACTTTTTTTCCAACTCTTTTGTGAGATTTCCTTCAAAACATCTTCCTCAGAGCCTCCAACCTCTCACGGTGTCCAGGAGGCAGCCTCTGGTCAGGTAAATAAAAAAGTGCATTCTCAAATGAAGGAACTCACACTGAGGGTACTGAGCTAGAAGCTCCTTGTTAGTACAGAGCATCCTCTTGCCCTGCCTCTGTCCTTCTCCTCGATAACAATTCCGACCCTATTTTGAAGAAGGGAAAAGGAAATTTCACATTAGAAAACTTTTGGGACATGAACAGGTGCTGAGCATCCTGACTTGCTTTTTCAGTTCATTTAAATACACAAGGATGCCAGACTTAAATGAAAACCTTATACATAAACCCTAAATAAACCGTATATATATAGCTAACGTTTAGGCACTACACAGAGGCAAAGTCAATTCTCTGCTTGTTTTAAATGCCATGAGCCAAAATAAAAGCAACGCTGAAGACCCTCAAACAATGTCAGCCCAGCCAGCACAGTGCCACCCTGGTACCCTCATCTAAAAAAATCGAGATAAAGGTGATGAAAGCACACAGCTGTAATCACAGTATTTCAGCTCATGCTCAGGCTCCAGCCACAAACTTTGGATCAAAGCAGCAACTGAAATAACTACAGACACGTCCCAAACAGCTCAGCCCTGCCAGAGCATCCCAGGCAGTACCCCCACAACTTCCCCCTCCCCAACCTATTTTTTTTTTTTCAGCTAACCAACACAACAGCCCTAATTAAGCAGCATAAACATCCCAGCAAGTTCATTCACATCCCTTCAATAGGAACTAGCACACAATTATAGGATATAATTGGGAAGCATGATCACTGAACTTTTAACCAGCTATTGTTACAGACTGAGAGAAGGGTTAGTGTTGCTTCCTCCAGGACACAGTTGGTTATTCATCAGCTCTGTAATTAATCAAAAGGTCTTGAAATCCTCAACCTTTCAGTTAGAAACAATCTCTGTCACTGGTCACACCTGGGGTTTTTTGACCTTTTTTGTGGTTTGTTTTGTGGTGCTTGTTTGTTGTTTTTTTTTTGTTGTGGGTTTTTTTTTTTTTTTAAACATAGAATTTATTTACAGAGCCAATTTCTGTCAAATCCAATTCCTGATAGAGAAAGATGTTTCGGAGAGTTTTGCCAAGTGACATATTTCAGTTGGTCTTCTCGGACACGCTGAATACACTTCTTTGTATGGACTCAATGGTTCACAATCCCTTCAAAGCCTTCCACAACAAAGATTTCCAGTTCCTTCATCATAAAATGAATGCTACACTATCATACACAGCTTACATTTGTTTTGCCCTGTTTGCCTAAATCCGGGAAGGGACATCAGAATTGCATTTGATTTAGAATACTTTTAAAATGAATTGAAATTTTAAAGCTTTAAAATACAGAATCATTGTTCTGCGTTCATTAAGGAGGGGTGAAGGGAGGAAAACATACAGGATATATAAGCTGGCTAGTTTCTTTATCTTCACTTACGGCATCAAAGCACCCCCAACATTCAGCAGGATTCGCTCTGAATGAAACAAGTCTCCTCCTCCCCAAGCAAACACATCACACCAGGTGAACCATTTGCAGCTCTCCCATTCATGCATTACTAACACAGGTTGCTCAATATCTTTTTTTACTTTTTTTTTTTTTACATTCTGTAACTTCCCATTTCTACACCCATGCCCAGACAAGAGCATTTTCCAACAAATGTGTCTGCCAAGTGTACTCAGTCTTCTATATTTTAACTAACAAGGGATAGTGCTGGTTCCCTTGTTTAAGCAAATAAGGTAAGCTGGAACTGTTCTTGAAGTGCAAAAATAAGTATTGTACCTGAAGTACCCTTGGCACACCACCCTTGGAAATCACAAGCAGTCAACATCACTACTGAAAACTGAGATCTTAAAACATCTTCCAGTTACTTTAGTGCTGAACCACCACATCTGAAGTGTTAAACTCCACTCAGCCTCCTCAACAGCCCAGACACTGACTTAAATAACAAGTGTTTGGGGGAAGGGGCTAAGGTTGAAAGAATTAAAACTCAGACCAAACAAGATGAAAACTTTTCCCATTTCCACCATATCAGCAGCGAAATACCCCATTCTCCTTTTTAACTAATCAAAAACCTTTGCCTTGACATCTGTACAGAAATTATCTGTATGTATGTAAAGATATCACAGAATTCCAGGTTGGAAGGGGCCTCAAGAATCATCTGGTCCAACCCTTCTTGGCAAAAGCACGGTCTAGACAAGACCGTGATAAGATATCTTAGCCATTAAGATATCTTAACTTTGGGGAGAATTCTTTCTATTACTGCTTATTAACTGTTGGATGAGCTAGGAATTAGTTCTTCTTCAAATGCTCTGAAGATGGAACGGATCAGACAGTGGCTTCTGCCTAAAGTGCTGGTTGGGAACTGGGGCAGGGGAAAAAAATCTTCGACCCCCCTGCATTTAAGTAAAGGTGCAGCAGTGAAGAAGCTGGAGAAACATAAATGTGGTGAGACCACAGGAGCTGCATGCATGGGGACTGCTCAGCAGGTTGAAACTCTGCTGAAATCCCAGAGTTTTGTGTCACCCCAGGCTGGTGGAGAAATGCCTAACTAGATGCTTCTTCACAGCCTCGAGTTTTGTTTGGTGTTTTTAAAGTAAGTAGTAGACTCTTAAATAGCCATTTGTAAGGAGTGATTGTTTCCACCCCTTTTTCCCCAATTCTGGGCTGTATCACACCACCAAGCACCATAAATCTCTTAACTACTCTTAATAAGCTAAAGTGAATTAGTTTAGGATGTCTAGCCCTTTGCAAGCATCACAATAGCCCCAACCACAAGCACTACACTCACTCAATAAAGCTGTCGCTTGGCAAGGTTCAGAACAGACACCCCAGTGAGATTATCGGGTGTCAACTTCCATCTGGCATTTGTCAGAGCTAGGGGAAAAAAAAAAAAAAAGAAAAAAAAAAAAAAAGCAGTTCTTATCAGATCTCCAAATAAAAGGAGCACTTCCACTTCATGTGGTAGCAACTGGAAAAATTTCTTTTGTGTTTGAAGCTTTAAAAATATCTTGCCCTTGAAGTCTGTTCAGTGCTTCGAGACCCCTTTCCCATGCAAAGGTAATAAAACTAAGCTTATGGTTACAGAAATTCCCAGCACATAAAAATTACAGGAAGTTGTTGCTAAGTAATATTCCTACCTAAGTAAACATCACAAAACGTTTCCCACACACACCTCTGAACTTTGGTATTCAAACCTGACTTGAAGATGTTCACAGTTGCAGAATTTCTTTTGGCACCGTCTCTTTAGAAGCCCTCGGTGCTATTTCACAGCAGTTGAAAGACATTTCAGGCTGAGCAATGTTTTTCTCAGTGCTTTGTTGTGTGGCTGGTACTAGGAAACAAAGGGAACTATTAAAGCTACTCTTCAGTTCCTCACCTGTCCCCTACCTGTCCCAGAATCTTCCCTGGATAAATCACAGGAAAATTAAAGAGAGATTCTGTTGTATCCCCTGTCTCCAGACCTGTTTCCCCAACGTGATTAAAAAATCTGGACAAACATGATTATTTTCATAAAGGACCTTTCTTCAGCAGCTCCTTTGCACATCAATTACTCCAGACTGTCATCCCTTCTAACAGCTGTTTTACCTCCTCTTCAATTGGCTCGAGTGGTTTCATATACTTTCCACTTTCTTTTCATGAGGTCAATATTGTGCAACAAATTCTAGATGGCACTAATTGAGAGACACAACTTTTGTTTTTATCACGTAAAGCAAGATAACAGATTGAAGAAAGAGTCTATCTACCAACCTGAAATGGCCCACACTCCTAATAACTCAAATTTCCTGGTAGCATCCCAAGATCAAGAAGATAACAGACTCCTACAAAGGTTTCATTGAGGGTGAACAGGAGAACTTGAATTTCATCATATCCCCTAAGGAACAAAGCCTATATTTCAGATATCCATCTTTATATTCCAGGAATGCAGTCCTTCAGTATTCACCAAGGGCCTGTCTGATATTGCAGATCATTTTCCTGGTCATTTTTATTTGGCCATTCCACTTTTCCTTCCTATTACCTT
This sequence comes from Athene noctua, assembly GCF_965140245.1. Lineage (NCBI taxonomy): Eukaryota > Metazoa > Chordata > Aves > Strigiformes > Strigidae > Athene > Athene noctua. The sequence continues at coordinate 5,944,210 of NC_134063.1, read as the reverse complement.
ATGCAAGTAAAAGGATGAACCCGCTTTTATAATTAGACTGTCAAAGCCATCAGACTGCTTCAAATTACGTACGGACAGAGAAGCCTGACTGCAAAGAGAATTGGCAGGAAATCCTATTTCAGAGGGAATTGTTCCTTCCGCAAGCGGAGTGACAGACATATAGCATTTTTATTACATTAAAAAAAAAAAAAAAGTGGAAAAAAATGCAAAATATGAAAATCATGTTTGGCAGATCTAGACTGAGGTCTAGGACGTGGCATTTCCAGCATTTTTGTTGTCTGCATTCTTCAACAAAGACACTCTCTGCATGAACACGCTGCACCGAAGCAAGAACTACGTTTTTACGGCAATAAAAATAAGTATGTATGTGAAAAAAAAATAAATAAAAAAGCCTTATAAAAATGTGAGCTGAAAAGGTACAAAACCTCCAGAACAGGAACAGCAGTTGGCTGCCATAAGCAGCATAAGGCTAGACCCAAATTCCAAACAGACTACATATTTCCCTCACTTCCTACCCAAAATATAACATGAGTTGGCCTTAACTGAACCGACTTGCTTTTCACACCAACACAAGTAATTTAGAAAAAAGACAAGAAAACTTTCAGGAAACACATCCCGACCAATCTCAATCCATGCTATATCCACCTACACATCTTTGCACTCAAGGCACAGATTCCTCAACATTGCAACTGTTTTTTCAAAGCGTGCAGTTGCCCCCAAATCATTTCAGTTCCGCCCAACTGGTTTCATCCACAACCTTAGCTCTAACGTCTGTAAAAAGATCTTTTACTTTGTTGTCTTGAACATGTTATCACCAACTGAAAAAATTTCTGGGCTGGAGTTATAGCTGCAAGGATGATTCAGAGACTTGGATGTGTGCCTCGGAGATAATTATATGCTTATAACTGAAAGTTTGGGAGTTAACTGGGATATCTGTGCTGATTAAAATAAAGAAATATCAAAGATGTACGATCAATAGGAGACGTGGCAGGGATAACGTGAAGGAAACCATTGCAAGGAAGCAGGCAGGGGAAGCTCAGGGGCTGGTGTTTAAGAGATGGGGGACACCCAGGGACCCCACACCAACCCCAACTGTGACCATCTCCCTTCCCACTCACACGAGACCTTTCTGTGACATCTTTCAGCCTTCCCACATGTGCTTTCCCAAAATTCTTGCCCCTCTCCTGTTTTCTCCAGCAAGACTCAAAGCTTAGCGGGCTGGAAAAGCTTGACAGCTTGGGACTTGTCTCTGTCAATTAACACACACTCTGTAACATCAAAACAATCATTATTTACATATTCTTTAAGGATTTTTTTTTTCTGGTAGACAAAACAGCAAACAAAATATCCTGGCCCACAGTCCCAGGGCAGGAGCACTATCAGATTAGACAGCAACAACTTCCCAGCCAGAGATGCAAACCAAAAAATAGCAAACAGGAGATTCTACACCAAGTGCTCTAAAACAAACTAGGGGTACAAATAACCTGCGTTAAAAACAAATAACACAGAAAACCAAAACTCCCCCAGGAAAATTAAGACTGAAATTCCTACATTTCATTCCAGCACTGGTTAAAAGCCAAAGAGCAAATGGAAAAGAGGAGAATACACTTAAAAATCAAAAGAGATGGGAAACTTCAGCACAGAATTAGCTGCTGAAGATTCCCAGATAAGCTGCAAAAATGCAGAGGGAAAGATTTCATGACATTCATGCCCTCGGTTCTGGGAGTTGCTGTGAGGCTCTTCAGGCTAAGGAAAACCAAAGTACAGTTCGCACAAGCGCTTAATAATCTTGACAAAACAATTACACATGCTAAGGATACGTTATGGCTGGCACAAGAACAGAGAACAGAGCAAACAGAGATGAACAGGTTCACTAAATAAATGTCACTTAATCTCTACCACAGTTACTAGCGTGCATCTGTGTTGAAAGCCTAAAGACTGCTGAAAAAAGTCTAAAAGAATCTAAAAGACTACTCAAGCTGGTACAATTAACTCGAGAGGCATACAGGCAGGTGTCACAAGGCACAATATAATACGGAGAGCAGCTTGTTGAGAACACCAGCTATCGGTAAAAGTACAAATCTTAACATTCGAAACAAAGATAAGCGTGGCTTGTTAAGTGTTTTGAAAATGCGTATCAATTACAGCCAAAATATGTAGGAGCATTGCTTCTCCAAATCTTCTACAAGGAACACAGAAAACCAGATGGGAGCATCTATAATTACTCTAGAAATCATTTTCAAATTCAAATTTCAATTTCAAGTCAAATGGACTTAAAAGCTTGGCTTCCTTAGGTAGCTAAGGTAAGGGAGGGTGTGATACCGCACGGGTGCCCTCCAGTAAATTTAACTGGATTTGTATGAGAGGCTCAGGAGCTGAGATTTCTGCCCCAGTGGTAAAAATATTATAATCCTACAGGTTTCATGGAAATAGGCAGGCACATAAAGGAGAGAAACCATGCATTCCAGCCTGCTGTAGCACAGCCCCAGAAAATTCACAGGAACCAGGGACATGATGAAGGGTCTAGCCACTGACAAAGTTTCAGTTAGATCTTTAACCTTATGAAATAGCGGAAAACACAAAACACAAATGTATAAAGAGCCAGGTTTCAGTGCTGCCGAACCATATATCAGAAGAGTTTACAAACTAAAATGCCTTATAACCTTATTTTTCGTCTTAAAAAAGCAACACACACGAACGTTTGCATCTTCTTGCTCATACCCTGCTATTCTGGTGACAAACCCAACCACCTTCTTTAAAAGGAAGCTAGACGATTTGGGGGTGAGGAGTAGCAGTGGGGAAACCACATTAATTTCATTAGTTTATTCATACTGGTAGGAATTCCTCCTCAAATTTGGCACTTAGCACTCTGAGTTGCCCTTTAAAGCTTGGCAAGAAATTCTCTCCAGCCCGCAAGTTTCCTAATTTCGTCTTAGGACACACTGCTTCATTTGGATGCACCACCTCCAGAAAAGACAGACGACTCTAAAACGTGTCAGTTTTACCTCAATTCACTTTGCTCCCCGTCAGTCAGATTTAACATAAATCAAAGTAAATACATAATTAAAACTGAACTTAAGGTCAGTTCCAAGTTTGGACAAAACCAAATCTGTACAAAATTAAAAAGCAACGCTAATACAGTTTAAGAACTGGAGTTCAGGGGTTGCAACAGCAGCTAAATTTACGAACAGAGCTTCTCCCCTGAACCAAACCCCAGGCTCAAAGCCCAGTTATTTCATCCTCACCAGGACTCATGCTCCGGGCAAACCCCACCCAGGTCCTCTCTTCTCCTCCTCCTTTTCCCTTCAGGTCTGACTTGGCTTCCAGCTTCTTGCTCTTCGCAAACGTTGCTCACTCATCCACAGACCTTACACTTTCTTACAGCAGTAATGTTTCAGTAAAAACGTAATTGCACCTTTACAGAGTTGAATTTATTACGTAAGACTTTTTTTCCCCTGTTCTGTTTCTTGCCTGCTGCAGCCTTGCAGTCAATCTGGACTTTCAATCCCCTAACCAAACCTCACCAGAGATAATAATACCCCTTTGAATATTATAGAAGATACCAGATACACTCACAGCTCGCTAAACTCGTGAGCTCTAGGCAGTCCCTAACTTTCCAAAGAAACCAAAACACAACATTCTTGGATACATTATTTACACAGGTGAAAGAACTGCTAAAACAGCCCCATCCCACAGGTCCTCTCTTCACCTGACTAATGTTAATTTTGAGCCTTGCTTTTAGGAAGCTGTGCTTAAAGACAGCTGGTTAACAGGCACCTATTAGCCCTCCAATAGATCTGACGGGTTAAAAATTGACAGCAAACCCACAGCTGACGTGTATCACTCCCCACTCACCTCTCTGACAGCGATCGTGGGTCCAGCAGCGTTCAATGAAAATCCCATTTATCACAGTAGGTGGACAGTTGCTCTTCCCTTTCACAGTTCCTGGGCACACATCTCCACACTCTTCTTTGTCATCCTTGTTGGCCACGATGTAATTATCTTCTACAGAATCTAAAATCCTTGACCAGTCGATGGTGGACAAGTAACATAATTCATTGTTCTTCTCAATCCGCACAGCGCCTCGAGTAATGTTCATCAGGTTGTAGAGGCCAATCTCCTTCAGGTGAACCATCTCAAAAATGACCAGCGCGTAGTTAAAAAACAGATGAGTTCCTCGAATCACAGTGAGGTTGGGGAAAAGTCCCTTTAAACTCTCCAGGCCATACACACGAAAAAGAAGCAAGTAGTCTGTAATCATAGTCAGTTTAGGAAAGCTGAGCTCACGGAAATCTTCAGGCTTGGTTTTAAACATCAGCAAGATTTGCAAGTGGCCCTCGATCACAGTGCAGTTCTCAAGCATGTTCAGCCGGGTCAGATTGTTGCGAATGTCCATGCTTCTGCAGACTGGAAGGCAAAGGACAATGTTAGTTATTTATTTATGAAAAGGTAATTGTTTTTGTTTTCTAAATACACAGTTTTGTCCAACTGCACTGTAATACATAGCTACACTCAGAATTCACCACTAGGTCCTTTGCAGCAAAGCCTGCTTCAAGTGTTAAGAAATATACTGTGGGGAACATTCCCTGGTATAGGATTACAAAATAAGACCGAAGGGGTATTTCATCATTTTTTTCTGCCATCTTGACTTTCTGGATGTTGCCTCTATCACGACGGCAGTTGTAACACCAGTTCTTAGACGTCATTTGGCGTTTACAAAAGTAAGAGATGTCTATGCCACAGAGTCTGTTTTCTTTAGATAGTTGCCAGCGGCACACCTACCTCATCTCAGATTGTGCAATTAATGCCAGTGGATTGGAGGAAGTAATTTAGAATGGTTGCGGGGAGGGGAAGATAGGAAAAGAATAATGGCTAGGAAATGGTAGTGCTTCAGAAGAGGGCAGAAAAACCTGGACATGTGCAGGAATACAGCCCACACTCTTGCCCGGACTTTGCTGACAGGAGTAATTTACTACATTAGTAATTTTTGCCCTAAGCGTTCTTTTCAGATCAGGTGTTTGGGCTTTTTTTGTTATTATTTGCTCAAGGTCGCAAATCTCCCTGCCTTGACTATCTGGATGGTTTATTTAGTAGAATCAGTAACGCAAAGACTTGGAAAAGTGAACAATTACACGAAGCATAAATTAGATGATAAACAGACTAACATGAATCCAGGCACCAGCAAAAGGAAAAGATGGAAAACAAAATGTTTCAATAGGGAGGTATTTTTTTAAACCCTAAGCACAGGTAGGAAGTCAAGAAGGAAATGGATGCAGCATGCCTGAGCAGCACAACAGAAGTCCTGGTGATCAACTTTTCAAAGCAAACTGCATAGAAATATACAGCTGGACCTTGATGTTCAGGGGGGAAGCCTGTGGAAAGGCAAGGCTGCAAAACAACCCTTCCTCTGTCCTGTTCAGGGGGATTATTTTTTAATAATTATTTTTTTTAAGACTGCACCCACTTCAGGGAGTCTCTCTTTCGTCTACAGCTGAGACAGCCGCCTCCCCCCAAGAATTAAAAGCACAGGATCTTTACTCAAATTTTTGTCACTGTATGTAAAGCTCACGGACTATAAAATGACCATGCCAGAGCGTCACCCAGAAATAATCAGGCCTTACAAAACTGATGTGGAGACAGATGTTTAATAGGTACAATTGTCTGACTCCTCATGGTTTTACACAGACCACTGCTGTGTGGGTTAAAAATAAATTCTATGCAAACGTCTTAATGATTATTCAAAAATTTGCTTCACTGCAATAAAAAAAAATAAAAAAATCTGGCAACACTAATATAGGATTTGAAGCAATGTTATTGCCCAATGGGATTTTTTGGCACTATATCCAAGTCGTTTCATAAATTGTTTTCTGGAAGAAAAAGCTAATGCACACAGTGCCTCAAAGATCAAGGATGTACTTTTTAAAAGTGGGAAAGGAAATCTGATGACCAACCAGCAGCAACCTCTTTGCCCCACGAAAAACTGCAGCCAACCTGGAAGCAAGCCAGAAAGCTGTCTTGCTGCACATCCCAAGCGTGCTAAAAGAACTGGGAGAGCCACAGATTCAGTTTAAATACTCTAAATATTTAGTGTTAAATAATTAAGATAGGTATTTCCAAGAAAGCAAGTGTGTGACAGGGCAGGCCAGTGGTTTCTTCATGAAAGGAGAAACAACAGAAGGGCAAATAAAACTGAAATTCAATGTACAAGGCATCAGAGCAGCTAAAGTTACCTGATAAATGCAAAATCCAACATCCTGCTTATTTACTGCTTGCTGAGCACACAGGCCAAGCACAGCAAGGTAAGGTGGTACCCTCGACCAGCAGCCGTATCACAGGATAAAGCACGACCTGGAGTAATCTGACTGTGCACAGCTGACCTCAAGGAAAGGTCAAAAAATACAGCTCGACTCTACAGACTAAGAATTACTTTTGAGAGTAAAAGCTCTAGGCTTTCATTGTGGCTTAAGGCCCCAAAATGCATCTGTACACTAAGCCTAATTACCTGAGTCTTTCATCATTTGGACTAGAATTAGGTAAGTCACTAGAACTTGGCCATAAACTGGCCCCCAGACAACCCCTTAACCCACAGAGCTCCCCCTGCTCCAAGAGCACAGCTAAAACGAGGCAAGTGAAGCCTGGGAGTAAACAGCAAAGCATCCTGAAGTATTAAATAATCCTTATAAATCTACCAGAGCTGGAAGTACACATCCACAATCCATCAGCTGTTTGCATTTTAGAAATAATTTTGTATTTTTCCCCAGCTCTCACACAGAATGCATTATTTGTCATTAGTGCTGCCAGCACAGACCAAACAGGAGGTTCTACACGTCCTGGCAAATCGGGATGTGACCCGTGTTATTCAAACTCTGCTGCTTTCAAAGCTGAGCAACAGCAACGTAAGAAACTGGCACACTGTCTGCTGGGCTTAAGGGGTCCCAGTGCTGGGGGCTCCTGCACAAGGACTCCACGGAAGGCAATGGCAGATGCCAACGTTCGCCTGGTACAGAGACTCGGGAGAAATTGAAAGCAAATTAGGTTGTTTGCTTGTTGTTTTTTTTTTTTCTAAAATAAGCAACTGAATAAAAGGCTAATCTAATTGTAAATGTACAAAGATTAAAAGTGTTTACACAGATTTTTCCACAGTTAGAGAAAATCACACTTCAGATTATTTTTCACGTTCTACTTTTTAGTTTTTTAAGTGATGAATACCACCACAGTATCTGAGCTCCTTTTTTTAACCCCCTCAAGGATCAAGGAGAAGAATAAGGAGTTAAGAATATCTGAAAGAAAATAGGCTTTTTTTTTTGTTGGAGCGGTCTCAATCTTTTCATGCCTTTGAGTTCTGTTCGGCAGTTTGTATCTTCTGTTCATGCAGAAGCTGCTTAAGTCACCCCATAAATTTATTGTTACCAAGACAACAAGAAGCAGTTTTAAGCAAAGCATTAAGTGGTTTTCCACAACTTCTCTTGATAGTATTTCTTCTGCAGGGGCAGGGGAATTCATCAACAATTCAGTATGAAGGCTAGGCAGGTTTGATCCCAGAAGGAGAGCAAAGTTGAGCAGTCAATTATAACGCAGACAACCTGGTCTCAAAAACACACATAAATCAGCTTTCAGGAAAATATAAAAATCTCAGATTGATTCTCCAGCAGTAGGCCCAAAGCTATCGCTGGTCAAACTACTGGCAAAATCTCTACTAAACATAAATTCCCAAATTTCAGCTCCATGTCCAGCAGCACAGCATTGTGCTGCCAGAGAGGAAACACTCCTCCAGCCCTTGTTACCAAGCCATTCAAATTAACTCAAAAAAACCCCAAAACATCATTATAGACACGTTTCATCAGACCCCCAAGAAAAAAAAAAAAAAAAAAAAAAAAAAAGTTGCAAGGCTTTCTTTTTAAAAACAAACAAACAAAAAACTCCCCAAGATGCTAAAGCCTCTTGAGCAAACTAGTTTGGTAACAACCTTGAAGGACTGAATGAAGAAACTAGATCTGATGTCAGAGGTTAGTTTTCAAGACTGAGTCTAACCAGGGGAAGAGCTGGAACTTAAGCCTTGTTTATAGTAAACCATGTGGATATCAAACCTTAATGATTCAGAGCTCTGGCCCTTTAACCGTCAAGAAAGACCAGAATAATGCAGCACTGCACAGAAGGATCACAAACCATTTAAGATATTAGTTAATCCTGCATTTTCACAGTGTTCGCTGTGTGATTGAATAAGCGAATTATTTAAGAAAAATTACACTCACTTTGGCCAAGTCAAAAGCTTTGCGATTCTATGCAAGTCTCACTTTTAGAAGTGTTATTAGGAAACTGGAAAAAGGGCTTTGGGGGGTTTCTTGGATAATTGCTGAGAGAGGAAAACAGCCTGTTAAGTGACAGGTTAGTAGAAGCTGTAAGACAGCTTCTAGCCTACTGGAGCAATAGTTTAATAAACATTAAAAAAAAATCTAATTGTGAAGTATTAATTTTTAAACTTCACTTTTCCACCTCAGCCATACAGAGCTTGAGCAATGACGCAAACTGAGACACGGATTCAAAAGTGAGCCTGTCCCTAAACCTCCAGCCCCCTCCGAGAACATCTCAGCTGCCTGTTCCCTCTCACTGCTCCGGGCAGCGCTGCCCAACCGCGGGCAAATCTCTCCCGGGGGTCGCTTTCCTGAGTGCCAAAGGCACCTGTAACCTCACAGTCGGCCTATAAAGCCTGGCTTGCTGTATCATCACGCTCTCCTCATTAGTTCAAAACATAAACAGAAAAGAGGACGCGTACTGCCGTGCCTCCTGCGTGCAGATAAAAGGCAGCGAGGCGACGGCATCCCAGGGCCACGGGAGATCACTCGGGGTAACGGACAGAGGCTGATACTAACAGACCTCGACACTTCAAAGGGAGCAGGAACAGGTTTTACACGTCGCCAATATCAACATAATTTCTATTCCGCAAGACAGTCACCCCAAAATTGACCTCCAGAAAGCTTATGGGTTTCACAGACTGTTCGGAGAGACAGTTAGGGTACTGCCTCTCTTTAAAATAGCAAGAGGGCACACTGGGAGAGCTGGCAGATGCAGTTGTTGCCTAGTTTTGATACAGCCCTGCCCTGCTGCACTTGCTCTTTCTACTTGATACTCTTGGGAGGAAAATTTCATTCTAGACCGAGTCTCTCAACACCAAAAATTAACACAGGGTTGAGGTGGAACAAGGGACCAGTTTCTTAATGAGTTTACGAGCACAAACAAAAAAAAAATCTGCGTGAGGCAGAATTAATATATAAGCAGCAAATTATTTTGAAAGGCTATTACTGCAGAAATACAAAGTGCAGTTTGTCCCACCTGATGATTTGGGTAGAGAGATCTCAGCTAGATTTCTAACTCTCTCAGCAGCAGGCAGCGAAGTACATGTGCAGCGCCCAAATTTAGGTGAAGAGTTTAGACAGTGGGGAAGCACACTCTAAACTCTAGTGACTGTATCCATTAGTTTTCTACTAATCACAAAAGGAGCCCAGAGTTGTTCAGTTGGTAGATGCCTAAAACTAGGTGAGGTAAATCCCACCCTAAATACCACAGCTGATGAACTGACGTGCATGAGTCATGTGTGAGATTTATTTCAAGAAGTTGCATGATGTTTACACAGTGATAAAAAAAAAAAAAACACACACAAACCAAACACAGACCTGTTTTTCTTCACAAAACAAGATATATGTATCTTCATTTTATGTGCAGGTCAGGTCTCTTTTCCTTAACCCTTGCTTCTACTCCTCTCGGTAACTTCTGAACTCACAACTAACTTCAGTCAGATGTAAAAGAGGAAGAGAGTTCTCACACATCATATTCTTAAAAGATGTATGAAAACCGGGGAAGGGTTAAGGAGGAAAAAACTCAGCATCTCCAGCCACAGGACGCTTTAAATGTGAACTCAAACCATTCACCCAGTTTGCCTACTGAGCCACACACGCTACCTGCTGCCCAGCCTCTTACCAGATACTGTCCAAAAGAACTAAAGGGAAGAGAAAGATACGAGGCACAAGAAAAACAGTTTGGCTCAGAGATGGCGGGAATATTGTCACTGGAGAGCAGCCTTATCGTGGGGCATGTTTGTAGAGAAGGCAGGACACGAATCTCCAAGAAAACAGACTTCATTAGTTCCGTTGCTCTGGGAACAACTTGTTTGCTTGTGCCACTATTGTATGAGCATTTCAAGCCCTGCTGCTCCCCATCTGCACCGCAGCGCTGGGCGACCTCATCCCGCTCAAAAAACGGAATCAAAGCATCAAAGTGGCTGAAAACCTGAATTAGGGACGTTTATCGGACAAATCACCCGCAAAAATATTTTACAAAGTATTCGCGCTGCGTGAACGATATAAAAATATTCCACCCCAGGCTGTGTTTTGACATCTTGTGCATTGCTGCTGTTCCTCCATCCATGAATTCTCCAGCGTGTTTCCCACCGCGTGGCAACGCAGCAAAGATTAGGGAGTTAAGATTGTAAATGCACTTGCAACCCAAAAAGCCGAAAAATACATAAATAAGCAGCTTCACTGTAGTGATAATAATGATAATAATAATGATGTTTTCAAATTAGGACCGAAGTTGTATACGTATTTATTATTAGTTCTGTATGTCAACTACCTTTTCCCCTTCTGTGCTGGCGAGGGGCAGGTTTGGACACGCTTTGCCAGCTGGAACTTACCCGCCCAAGTTAAAACCGTACCACTGGTCTCTCTCCCGGCTTCTAACGTAAAAACACAGATGAGGAAGAAACCGGGCTGTTTTTTGAAATATGTAACTTGTCCGATTGCTGGGAAAAAGGGGCTGTCTGAAGGGTCCATCCTGCTTTATTCTCTGCACAGCAGACACAGCTCAAAACCACCCACTGCTGCAGTGTCTGCACTTGAACCTGCTACTGTCTCCCGCGAAGGGAAAGCTGACGGGGGTATGGGGCTGTCTGTGGGACAGGTGATTTACGTACGCAGGCAGCTCTCTTTACAGAAATACCTTCATTAAAAAACCATCTGTAAACATCATCCAAAAATAAAACCTCTAACTAGAATAATTTCCGAAGCAAGCTGACGCGACCCCTCCAAACAGTTTGCAAGGCTTAAGCTCGTGTCAGTCTGGATTTGACAAGCTCGTGACCTGCAGTACAACGCCTTCACACCCTGTGTTGGGTTTTACCGGACCTCGTTCAACCACCGGTTCCGAGCTTCCCCCGCGTGGACTGGAACCGCTCCCTCGACGTGACCCCGCGGTTACAGACAAACCCCGCAGGCCCACGCCTGCCTCGGCCCTGCTGGAACTAGAGCCGGGGCTGAAGGCGGCCCAGGAGAGCGGGCTCGGGCCGTGCCCTTCCCGCACCTGATCCCCGGGGACCCCTCCCCGGCCCCGCGCCCGCTGGAGCGAGAGTCCCGGCGGGTCAGGACGCGGCGGCGGGTCCCTCCTCACGCGAACCGGGGGCAGCTGCAGCCCGTGGCGGTTCCGTCCCTGCTCCAATCTCGGCCGCCGCCGAGCCCTTCCCCGCCGGCCCGCTCTGCCGCGCTCGGGGCCGAACACGCCGAGCTCCGGGATGAAGGTGACCCGGGCCGCTCCCCGCGGGAGGGCTGCGGGCCCCGCTCCCGGCGCCGCAGGCCCCGCGGTGCGGCCTGGCGCGGCGGCCGCCCCCCCCGTCACCCCTCACAGGTACAAAGGGTAAAAGCGCGGCGGGGCCGCCCCGCGCCGCCCGCCTCGTCCCCTCCCGCCGCGGGGCCGCCGCCGCCGCCGCCGCCCGGGCCCCGCCACCTGCGCCAGCGCCCCGCCGCCCGCCTAGGCCGCGCCCCCGGCCCCGACTCACTCTCCCCGCGGCTCCGGCCGCACCAGGCCGCCAGCACCACGGCCACGGCCAGCGCCGCCGCCGCCGCTCTCGGTCCCATGCCCGCGTCGCTGGAGCCGCCGCGGCTCGGCGCGTCCCGGCGGGGGCGAATCAGAGGCCGCGGGGCGGGCGCGGGGGCCGGGCCCGGCTTCGCATCGTCGGTAAGAGACCCGGAGGAAAGGCGCCCGCCGCGGCCCCCTTTATAGCGCCCGGCCCCTCCCTGCCCCGCGGTGGCGGCCCCGGCCCCGGCTCCGGCGGCCCCTTCCAGCGCAGGCCGGGCTGGCGGCGGCCTCCCTGGCCAGTAAACAAGGGGCTGCCCCCGTCAGCTGGGAGCGGGGCGGCGGCAAGAGGCGGCGCGGAGCCGGGAGGGGACGGGACGGCGGCATCCACCTGCCGGGGACGGCCCCGGGCCCGGGAGCGGCCGCCCGCCGCGGGACACGGCGGCCGGGGCGGCTCCTGCGAGCTCCGGCCTGACCGAGAACCCGCTGAAGGTAGCGAGGGGGCAGGGAGCGGTGCCTCGGGGAGGGTTTTTTGGCCTCGGGAGGTTTGAGCGAGTAAAACGGAGACGGGGCGTTGTGGGACAGCTGCTGCCGGAGGGGGGGGGGGGGCTGAGGCCAAGCGGGGGCTTATTCCCTCCTCCTCCTCCTCCTCCAGGATGAATCCAGCGACTCACTAGACAGAGCTCAGGGCGAGGGTCCAGTCCCTTTTCACTATCAGAGCGCCCAGTCCAAGTAGCCATTTCGAATTTCTGCTTGTCTTTTTCCCGTGGGATGGGGCATTTGGTGCCTTTTTCCCCCCCCCCTCCTTTTGTAATCATCTCCCCGTTGGAGCCGCGCTAAGCCATGACAGTACGTTTCCTGGCAACTTCCCCTAATTTTATCTGGTGCTTGCTTTCACCCATTTCTGCAAGATACTGAGTTATAAACTGCTGGAATAAAGCTTTTTTTAAATTCAAAAATACTTGGTCAATAGACATTCTTCTTTCCTATTTTCAGCTTACAACGGATCTCACTTTTTGTCTTACATTTCTTGCTCAAGGGGCCAGGAGCACCGGCTCGGAGACCAAGGCAGGGTCTTTTTCTAGACCCTGAATTGCAATAAGAGAGTTTGCACTATTTTAAATGCTTTGTGTTACTTTTCCATTAAAGAATGGCTGCAGTTGTCACAGGGTCGGTACATTGTTGTGAAGTCCCGTTTTGGTGTGGTTCCCTCAGAGGTTTCCCACGTGGATGGGGTAGGGTTGAGGGCCTGATTCGAGTATGAGCCTCAGCAGCGTGAGCTGTGATGGTGCCTGGCTTACAATAACTACACCTCAGCCTTTGCAAACTATTTAAATGCTCAGATGAAAGGCCCTGCTTACGAGGGGGTGCTGCCTCTGTCGTTACAGCACGAGATGTGTGTCTGCACAGCACAGCAGCTGGAGACTGAGCTTGGTGCAGCAGCAGCGTCATCACCAGAACAGATTTCCCCCAAGTTTCTGTTCTTGCTGCCCTTTTCTCAAATGTACACGACTGCTGAGAACTCGCAAGTGCAGAAGAGACTCGGAACCTCAGTCATCTCAGAGTACTTCAGGAATTAAGGGCAGTCAAGGAACGGAAATAAACAACAAAACTATGTGTTCTCTGCTTGCAAATTAACCTGCTTTATGACTATAAACTTTGCATAAAACAGAGCCAAACATCATCTAAACAGCTTGGGCTATGTGGAATTTATAATGTGACTGTAATAGCAACCTACTTTTGCTTACTCACTTATGTTCTCATTGCCTTTCATGTAATAATGGTATCAGCTTACAGATTGGCACAGGAGGATTAAAGGCTACAGATTTATTATCTTTCCCTAAAATACTATTTTTAGTTTCTAATTACTGATTAAGAACATCAGGGTGCAATCTTTCCAGCATCTTTCCCATACACTCACTTCGACATAGTCATCATGCTACAGTACACTGGGTTTGCCATCAGATAACCAACAGCAGCAATGTGGGTGCTAAGAAACTAAGCCAGCACCTGCTTCCTTTTTTTTTTTTTTTTTTCCTCCAATAGCTGCACTGCAGACTCTTCTCTACTTTCTGATTCAAGAATACTAAAATCACTAGTTTGATATATTAAATATGACTCCTTTCTTTGACAACATTCACATTTCTTTCCCCCCCTCTACAGATGTTTCATCGTTTAGTTAAAATAACTGATAACTAAGCAGTGGTGTCTGCTGTGAACTGTGATACAAACTATTGGGGTTCATTTCTGAATCCTCCTGAGAAAATAGAGAGTTGAAATGAAGGTGTCTACCTGTTTGACCCCACAGATACTTACTTTCTTTGTTGTTTTGGTCCATTCCAGACTTAAATCTCGTAAGTACCAACTGCCAGGGGAGGCAAGGAAAATGGGTATGGAACTTTGAAATAATATTCTAGTTGTTTCTAACCAACATTTTTTCTCTTCGATGCATAAAATTATCTATAATTACATACCTGAACAGCATACACTTGCTGAAGGATAGATATTCTTCATAGAACAAAATTTGTAAAAATGTACAAAAAGCATCAGCCAGGTTACTATTTGTGTCTAGAGAATTCTCAGTGCATTTACAAGACAGGGAGCTTTTCCTTTTGAAACTATTTAGAAAACCAGCATGATGAAATTTTTATTGTACTTTCAGAGCTGGAACCTAAATGGTGGTCCCTCACTGTGGTTTTAATGAAAACACACTTTGTATTCTTTGTCTTTTTGGCATTTCAGCTGAGGTAATACACAGTAGAAGTGCTACATACTATATAGTATGGAAGCAGTACAGCACAAGATAATGCAGTAAATTTACAGGCCCCATAAAAACCTCATGCCTTTTGAAAACCCAAGAAAGAGCTGCCCCAAGGATTCATCTTTGTTTTACAGTCACATCACAGCTGCCAAGAATTACAGGACTGACTAAAAAAAGCCAGAGAAATAGCAATTTAAAGCTGTATGTGTAGTGTCCCCTTATAAAAGGTGCACGTTGTCTGTAGGGTCAGTGCCCTCCAAACAGCAGCATTCACTGTTTAAAAAAAAAAAGAAATAAATGCAGGCCCTTATTCTTTGCTCATTAATGTAAATATACAGAAACTTAAAAGAGTCTAGGGCTATGGGCATGTTGTTATCATGCCCAACACTCTTTCAGATTATGTTCCTTTTCCATGGCACATATGGCACATCTTTGAGTCCTGAAGAAGCACTTTGACATATATTGTCACAAAAAAAAAAAAAAAAAATTAGGGAGCCCAAACCTGGCACTAATTTTTTTTGCACTCTGTACACTGCTCTGCTGTAGCCCACAAAGGGTGAGGGGGAAAAAATAGTATTTCTGGGACTGTGTCCCAAACTTTTTTTTTTTTTTTTTTTTTTTGAGAGTGGAAACATGAATCATAGTGCTCTGCCCTGCAAAGGCCTCTGCATGAAACCAACCTGAGTGTCCCAACGCCCTGATCAGCTCCCAGCTCCTCCAGACCAACGCTGCTCGGAACTGAAGTCCCTGGGAGCCCATCCCTGGCAGCAACCTCCCCAGAGGTGGTTATCATTGTCATTTACCTTCCCCCTGCTCAGGTTAACAAAGTAAGACCCAGACTGAGGTGTTTAGGCACCAAGGATACGGATCTCCAGGGCCTGCAGCCGTATGGAGCACAGTCACAGCCTCGTGTTGACACAACTGCGTGTGGAGAGGACACGGCTCTCCACGTGGAGATGCTGCTCAAAGCTTCACGTCTTGAAAATCAAGTATACTTCTCACAAAATATACACCGGAACCAAACACACATGTGGGCAGGTGGATTTGTTGGGTTTGTTGGTTTAGTTTTTTTTAGCCATATAAAAGTAAAGTTCCATGGTAATTAATCAGTCCAGAAACGCTGAAGGAACACAAAGCTTTGCATCCAAAAGCAGCTTTAGAAGTCGACTCACCGAGAAAGTACATTGGTAGTAATTCTAAAAACAAAAGAGCTGAAAACCAGTTCAGTGAGCCAAAGCCACACAGCAAGCCAGAAGACTGAGCTGAGACTCAGAATTCTTACTTTCCGCTTCATCCACCATTCAATACGGCCTTTTCTTAACAACAGGTTGTAACTGCCTGTGTGAACAGTTACCCCATTGCTCAGGTCACTCTATTTTTATTGATTTGTCAAACATACTTCCCTGGTCACAAGTTTCCCACCAGGCAGTACGCACATTATTCAGCCTCCTGTCCTTTGAAGATGCACAAGACTCGCTGTGGAAGCCAACAATAGCGAAGTCTCTGCATCACTGGCAGGATGTTGCTGTAAAGGTTACAGGATTGACTTCTCGGTGACTAAACCTAAAGCCGAGAGCACAGGAGAGCTGACCTTGGAAAATTTATCTCATCCTGTTTGGAGTCACACAGAACCATTTGCCAAATCTCTTAATATAAAATATTTCACGTCACGGATTGACAAAGTTCCTTTCTTACCCTTCCTTCCGTCCACACCAAATCCGATAAGTGACCGCTCTCTTCTCGATGGGAGAAAGCTCAGAGGATGAAGATCCGGCCACTTTACGTGCTAAAGACAGAAATCCCAGTGTTTTTACTGCTGAAACAGGAAACACTGTCAGATCCTTCTGGTGAATTCTATTGTTACATTAGCAAATGCAACCTTTGCCCAAGGTGAAAATGGCAGAGGGCATCTCTGCCACATGCAGTTCAAAGCAAATGGAGATGAAGGATGCAAAGGAAATCCCAGCTCTCCCTGGCCTACCGCAGCGCTGCGTTTTATCTTTTTTTTGTCTAGTTTATGGTTTTGTTCAGTTTGGTTTTTGGATGTCATGGAGGCAGAGGAAATACTGGACTTGCTTTCCACTCCTTGTCAGAACGTTTTTGTTCTAATTCAACATCAAAATTTTCAACTCAAAAGAACCTGGATTCTTCTCGATTGCTACAAAACCCACACAACCGTCAGTGTTCCCACCCCGGGTCTAGCAAGCAGGGCCCAGCTGTGAAACAGCCAGATCTATATCTAGCCTTCAGTTCCCTCCAGCCTCCTCATCCGCCGATTTTTCCTACAGCTTCTCACAGTACACCTAAGCCAACCCCACGCCTGGTTTGCACAACCTCCGCTGCCAGGCATGCTGTTCTCTATCAGCAGCCACGTGCGGCCGCAGCAGCGTCACGGGCACGTCGTGCTGCAGGCGACCGACTGGCTGCGCCAGTTCTGATCGACAGCTCACCACCCCTAACACCCCCCCCCCCCTTCTCTGCCTCTTTTTTTATTTCTCTACACTAATACGTGGTTTTGCTGATCCGGAGTTAAATTTGGAGGGACGGCCCTCTGGGCAGCATAGGGGAGAGCAGCAAACTGTAACTGTAAGCTCCATGCTGCTTTATCTCACATTTTACGTTTTGGAGACACAGAACTTCTCGTTCCCGTTTTGATAACCAGTTTGTTCTGTAGCTAGGAGACACGCCCTTTCCTTGTAAATGCTACAAACCAGGCATATCTGATCCATTATTCACGAAACGCTGCCGCTTCCCACTTCCATCTCCTCTTAGGAGGTAGTGCTCATGCCAGAAATGTCACAGCAGTGTCATGTGACAGGTGGTATTGATTTAGCTAAGTCGGGTTTAATGTCACTCTTGTGCAGTGGGAACACACAGTGAGTGCACACCAAGCCTCAGCAATGTGGCAGAGCAGGACAAGAGCTACCAGCCAGCCCTGCCCTGGGCTGCACGACTCCAGAACGGCATCAGCACCCTGCTGTACAGCAAGAAATTTGATTATTATTTGCTGCTCCTATCTGCTATATCATCAGAGTTAAAATATTTTTCATGCTTGTAACTACTAATCATAAGACTGATTCTGAGGTTTCATGTCAGGTTTACAGCAGAGACAGAACAGTGGTGACTTGCCTGGTATCACAGGGTGAACAGTCACAGGAGCAGAACCCTGGTCTGTCCGCTCCATCGTTTTCACCCTTTTACAAGATACCCCCTTTTGGCAGAATAGCTGCCAGTTTTGGAAAGCTGCTCACAGCCTCTAAAAGTCTGATCCACAGAGGCTTTGCAAAGTAAAGCCTGGGGAACATACACCCAACCCAAACTGAGATTACCCAGCCATCATACACCACGTTCTGCTCCTGCCATTCCTTCATCCTAAACAATCCTTCCGAAACACAAATCTAGGTGTGACTAAGGACACCACTGAAACATTCAGTATTACGATATAAGGAGTCTCTGTCACCAAGACTATTTGGGAGAAAAGCTTAGACTGACCCATAGCTACTCTCGCTGCCAGGCTCAGAAACGGTGCATTCACCGGCCTGACATGACCCAAGTCTCCAAGATTTTTTTTTTTTTTCTTTCTTGTCTGAAAGTAGGTAGCCTGCCAAGAAGCCAACCAAGGCCCAGCCCTCTGCCTGATAAACATCTCTCTATCCGGATTTCTCAAGCTTTTGGGAAAGTTAAGCAATTCTCACTTCACAATGTTTGCAACTCTCACAGAAAGCTATTTCTATATATCATTATTCTGTAGAGAGAAGCACATCAGAGACCCACGCTACAAAATGGAGCTGAGGGCTCAAAGTAGGAGATCATACAACCTCCACCACCCATACCTCAGTCAGAAATAAAAACTGTCACCCCATCTATGAAATGCCACAAAGGCGTGAGGGATGGTTTATTCCAAATACTACTGGCACCGATCTTCAAAGTGTTTTTTGAATGACTGTACTTACTAAATGAACTCAAGAAAAAGCTAAGACTGCAACTGCTAATTGACAAACCAGCCATTGTGTGCAGGGAGATTGCTGGCCACTGAGGCAATTAATCCGTTTGGTTTGCCAGGGCAGAAGGTAACATTCTTCCACCGGGTCAGAGGCAACCAGCAGCTCAGTGCAGTGCTGGAGGCACAGCGCTCAACGGTCAGGAGAGATAGCATGAAAGGTGTCGGGACTTACAGGACTCAATCCCCGTTCTGGCAGTTCATCCTTCAAAATAACAAACACCCATGAAATGTCAACGGTCAAAAGTTAAATAGCACGTGTTTCTGAACTGATTTCCTAGCAGGCTCTTTTGTAAAGGAATTGCTGTTGACTTGGAGGAGTAGATATGTTCTTGGAGGCAAGCTATCAATAGTTCCCTCTGAGGTTTTTCCAGTTGAACTTCTAAGTGCCTGAAAGTTATAGCCAACACACGGCTGATAGCGAAATTCAGTTTTAAACTTGTCTGCAGCGATGCACCAAGTCTTTTGCAAGCTAGAAAAAAAATATTTATTTCAAGTAATAAAGGAGAAAATGTTATAAACGATGAAACATTAATGTTGTATCATTCCAGTATCTCTCACACAAAAAAAACATTTCAGCACTACATTCAACCTCTGCTCTAAGAGAAGAGCTCAGCACTGAAATGCCTGCAGGGAAAGTAGTAAACAATTAGAATTAAAAAATAATTTGGTGATGCAGCATTCACTAATGAAGCACAGTAAAATGTCAAACATTACAGCTGAAGAAAAACTTCTGGGAAAAGTAGGAATGTCCATAAATGGATTACTACAACAATACATTTCTCTAAAGTTTAAGGTCAGTAAGAAGTTTGCACAAACAGAATAAGCGTTATCACAGAGATGAGAAGAAAAAGCTGTACTTATGGTATAACCACTCGTTTGATAATCCATAAGTGAATGGCATACTAAATTGCAAACATCCTGTCAAACAAACAAAAATACCTTACGTAAAAAATGTGAACTGTCCTCATTAACACAGCTATTTTTGTAAAGAACAAAGAACAATTCTGAAACAGAGCCTGCTACTTTGGGATGCGTTCAAAGAAGCAGTCGGATATTCTTAAGAGCTCAATTGTGACAAACAGCTCTTCCCCCCCCCCCGCCACCTTCCTCTCCCCCAGTGCTGCTGCAGAGATCACCCGACAGACCGGCCTGAAACACCCCATCTAGTGTTTCAGAACAGGAATAGAAATGGCAAAACAACACTTGGGAGTCATCTGCTGCTCCTCCCGTCCTCCGTGTGAAACTGCACACACCTGAACAACCCTTTTCCATAGTAAGACTCCAGAAACAACAGCACAGATGTGGAATGATTTGCTTTTAGCTTATCACAAGCACTTAAAAACGGCTCTTACACTGCCACAACAAACCTTGCTTTACTGCAGGCTCTTTCTAGCAGTAGCAGTGCTTTAAAAATAATTCTAGTTTTTCACCTCTGCTGTATTAAGTGACCTCTTAAGAATACAATTTTGACATGCTCTTGACCAGAATAACTTCTCTCAAAAGGTAAAGGCTGAATTTTTTTTATTGTATTATTTCTGTCTTGAAGACACCAGCTTCCTTTGCCCTCGTAGCAAAAAAATGTTTGTACAGGTGAGGTCTATGCCATGCAGAGTACTGTGTGTACCGTCCTGCCATGCCAGGGTCACAGTGTTTTCTTGATGCCACAGCACCAACACAACAGACAATGAGTTAAGTGAGAACATTTGCACATACAAAAATGGAAGCAAATATTGCAACAGCGAACAACTTCAGCCCTTCTATAGAAACTCTATAAACTGAAGACGACTGCAAAGTCCAGAGTCCCAAATACCCATCTGGGAAAAAGTTGAATCTGAGAATAGTTTTACCTGTTGATACTCTGAATCTGAGCCAGGCAAGCAGCTCACTGGCAGCGTTCTCCTCCTACACCCTACAGCCTTGTATGGGGAAAACTTTGTAATTAAATACCCTGTTGGCAGCAAGGTCCGTTCAGTACAGTAAAGCTACAAAGGCAGGAAAAATTGTAAGACTTCAACTGTTATATTCCTATTGAGTAAACACCTTTTAGGAGTCGTAACATCTGCCACAGCAGGCTGTATCTGTCCACTAAAGAACTTGTTAGCAGCTCAGCCTAAATTGCCATCTTTATCCCAGTTCTTCCCTCAACAGGCAACAATATTCACTAGGTAAAAAAAGCAACCAAGCATAGAAAGCCTTCCCTGTGAAACCCTTCACTGAATCCAGTGACTACACAAGAAAGAGATGCAAGGGTAGGCCTTGGACAACCTCTTTAAGGACATGAAAGGTGGCAAAGAAATGGATTGCTGACAGTTACCATACCAGCTGAGCTTTCCAACTGCACTTCTGGCAGTTTTAAATAAAATTTTAAAAAAATCATTTCAGTTTGGGGAAAATCCTGATAAAGAGAATCATGCTGATGAATATAAAACAAACTACAATTAACATTATCCATAATAGCCAGTTGACGGATTTCTTTGCATGCTGTTCGAGGCGGTCAGATTCATCCTTGAGCTTCTCAAAGTTCTGGTCTGCCATCCTGAGAGAATGCGAGAGCGTCTGGGAACAGAGAGAACAAACGGGTTCAAACTCAGATGTGAAGCTTCTGACTGCTATTTCCTCCAACAGAGAAAAGGCTCAACTGCACTACAGAAGCAGACAAGTTCTCCCCACTCTAATCTGAGCTGGAATCAAGCTATAGGCACAGTATTTAACATACGAGCACTTTGACCTTCTGGGTTGCAAAATCAAGGGGTTAGCACTTTAACATGCGCTACCTGGTTATCTTGTTTTATCACATTCTGCGCAGCCAGAGTGTTGTTTTTGAGACTGCGAGCCAAACTTAACATTTCTTCAGCTAACTTCTCCTGCATATCCTGATGGTGCTGTAACACAGCATCCAGCTCGACTGCTGACTGCTTCTCATCAGACGCCAGGCCTCTGCAAGAGCGTAAGGAAAAAAAAAAAAAAAGGGATTTGTACTTCCTGGTGGGTCAATCTGTGAAGGTTTCCCAATATTGTGCAGCTCTGACAAGACAACAAGAACAGTTCAGTCAGCTGAAGTCATTACATTTTGGTTTTGACCAGCAGGCACTTGACCCAAATCTGTGTCATTTAAAGGAAAGCAGCTCCCAACTGTTCCCAATTCATCTGAATGAGAAATTTTTACTTACCTCCGCTTCCTTATGTTTAACTCCTCAGAATCTGGAAAAAGAGTTAAATTTGTCTTTTAGCATGTTATAAAGTCTCACGCAACCATTTTTCAGATGTCCAAATGCTACTTGGCCCTCTACCCAAGGACTACGGATTTCAAATGCCTACCTGCTTTCCACAGGGAAAGCACAACACTCAACATTCAAAGTATGGTTGAAAGAAAAAAACCCAGATGAATCATATGCCTGAGGGCTCAGTTTAAACCCATGTGTCTTGGTGTTCTCTTTCAGGGCACGTTAGATTGGCCTAGTTCCAGCCACTGCAACAGTAGCTATGGAAACCACAAATTAATTCCTACCAGTTCCCTACATGTCTAACATGGCTGTATATTTAAGAGGAACTGAACAACGCCTACTCTAAGCACCTCAAATCACATTATTCGCTCAGAACAGAACAGGAGCAACGATAAAGGTAAATTGTTCCTGTTAATTCCATAATTAGAATGTCTGTTTCTATATGAATTCTAGAAAAAGAGGTTCCTGAAAGTCCCTGCTACCATACTGCTAACAACACTTAAGCTTTCATCTGTTAGGGTTTTTGGTTTTGTTTGTTTCTAAAGTCTGCCATCTTGAAAAGAAGTGAGCCATTAAATTAAAAGTCTATTTTAGCCAATCTTAAATACCTGACCTTCCTCTTTCTCTCCCTGCAAGACTCGGCTTAACTAAAGTTCGAGAAAACAACAGATTAAACTTACCATCGATAGCCAAGGGGTCCTGGGAGGTGGAAAGAGAAACAGAACAGAAGATTACAAAGGGCCAGTGACAAAAGACAGTCCTCCAGGCCTAGCAGAGTGCCTATGCCCCGTATTTAGACTATCCAAACTAGAAAAAGATGACTCCCACCCAGCTTGGGACACATCTGAGGCACAGCTGCATAAGGCAGCTGAATGCAACAAGAGACAATCCATAAAGTAGCAGTAAAGAAGCAGCAGCACCAAAACATACTGTACCAAGCAGCTCACTCCTCATCTTGCCTGTGCAACGAGCCTTTGTCTGCAGATGAACTGTTTTAGTAGCTGGGGTTCTCTCTTTGGTTGTTGTAGGGGTACGTCCAGGGGCCAAGAACTGATTTGCCAGAGCCTTTTCAGTTGATGAAGACTGTGAGTGGGAAGAAGTAATAAAAAGTCATGAATGTCCCATTCTGCAGCGAGAGGCCACCTGAGAGGTGTGTGACCAGCAAGGAGGCAGGGAGCACTTCCACAGCTGCTTCCCACCAAACAGTGAAATCAGTCTGAGCAATGACACCGACTGCAGCTGTGCTAATTGTGGTACAGCTTATTGGCATTTCATAGCTCTCCAGACACACACGGTACCATCCAAGAGACCTTAGACCTAAAGGACAGCACCCGCCCCTGTATCTCACATCAAAGAAGTGAGAAGGATGTAGACAAGATGTACTTTGCGTTTAAAAAGGAGGAAACAAGTTTCAGATCTCACAAAATACCCCCTTTCAACAAAATGTGGAAATACAATGTATTTATGTTTTTATAAAGACTGCCTGATAAGATTTAACAAGTGTTATTTTGAGACATCAGATCAAGGCAAACATAGGAACCAGTCAATAAGGCGAATATAAGCAGAAAACTCTTTTCAAGCTGAACTGATAGATCTTACCAACTTTTCAGCTTCTAAAAGTCCCTTTAGGAAGTCCACTTTCCGAGAGTATTCATTCAGCAGTTCTGGGGCTGGCCTGCTACTGGAATTGAAAAACAGTAACACAAAAACCAGAAATCATCAGTATTTTCTGTGTGCAGATAAAACAGAATAAAAAACCTAAAACATGGTTCTTCAAAGAAACACTTAGCAGAAGTAGCCTCATGCTTGCTACCCCCTGTAATCCCCTTTTCCAAGGCACTGACAGCTTGGGGCAGGGGCAGTGCCCAGGGCCAAGGCTGACGTGCAGGGAAACGTGGCCGAGAACATGACAGTTGCCCAGTTCCTCGCAGGACTCTGTCGTAGCTGCTTTGTGGGCAGCTTCTCCCTCACTGACAGGTATTTCCACAGGAAAGCGTAAACATTACTGCGGTGTTTGAGGGTTTTGTCTGTCTTATTAGAGGTAAGACACTAACAAAACCACAGAAGGCACCTGCCCGCCCCAGGATTTCAGAGCGACTCACCTGGACTGCTTCTTCAGCTCTCGGAGCATGTCTTCAAGAGCCGCCACGTACTGAGGAAAAAAAAGCATTTAAGGACAGCATTAAGGGGAAATATTCTGTCTCGCAGAGGCTGCTGCGCGGCTGAGAAGGAAGCTGGGAGTTCTAACACTCCGCAGCACTCCCTGCCTCAGTTTATTTCGAGGAGCCGAACCGCGCTGCTGCGGGGACTGAGGGCCGGGAGGCTCCCGCGCTTTTCCCGGCCGGCCGCCCCCCCCTTCCCGCGGAGCTCATCCCCCCGCGGCCGGGCCGCGCCTCACCTTCTCCAGCCGCCACTCCTCGGGGTCCCGCCGCTCCGCCGCCAGCGCCTCGCACCGGCTCAGGAGCCGCATCAGGTTCAGCTCCAGCCGCGTCGCGGCCATGGCGGACGGGCGCCACCGGAAGCCGCCTCAGCGCCACTTCCGGGCGGCGGCGCCATCTTGGGGCGGGGAGCGGGGAGGGGCGGGGGGCGCCGGGCGGCCTCTGCAGCGCAGCGCCCTGCGCGCCGGTTGGGGTGAAAACAACGCCCCAAAACCAGACCAAAAACCCCCACGCGTGTCCACAGAGAGGGATGCTGGTGGGGGCGAACTGTGGCAGTGCTGTGGTGGCATCGCCAGAGCCCCGGAGGCTGCGGACTGAGAATGCCTGAGCTGTGCCCTTCCCTCGCTTCCCGACAGACCAGGGGCTTCTTACCAATTCTGCTCAAAATGTTTTAGGTATGATCGCACCTCACCCTCAGGGGTTTCATTGCATAGATGTGAAGCCTGGGGAGGATGAGGCAGCTCTACACAGCACAAGCATCCAGCCCTATAGCTCCGTGTTGCATTGAACATTTGCCCCAAGAGCACCAAAAATGCTCCGAGGTGACAGCCCAGCGCTTGCTGTTCACACCTCCTCTGCGCAGAGAGCTTTCCCCGGGCTGGATGAAGTACTGCCAAAGACAGGTGATTCCGGTTAAAGGCTTTCTTCAGAATAAATGGTTCATTAGACAAGACAAACATTGATAAACACATGTATTTTTAAAAAGTGCAATGTATTAATAAACGTTTTTATATTTTGGTCTCAGTTAAGGCTATTACAACATTAACAGTTCTGTAAACCACACAAAGTCGTCATAAAAACATAAAAAAAACCTTAAGGCAACACACATTGACCCAGACTCACTGTTGGTCCCATCAGAGTCCATTCTAAGGCAAATGGAAAAACGCATGGCAGCAGAATCAGGGGACGTTTTTTAATCCTGTACACTCAACCCATGTCTTTTACTCAATGTAAGTTTTGTGTTCTACTTTCTTTGCAGGGTTTTAATTTAAAGTGAAGAATATTTGTTTTAAGCAACCTTGCTTAACCCTTACAGTACTGTTCATTTGCAGGCTGTCTTCCCAGCAGCCACTTAAAAGGACATGAACAAGTTCACAGACGTTAAAGGGTTAAAGCCAAAGCTGCAGTCAACTTCAAAAAAAGTCCACACAGCTTAAGTATTTCACTTCTCTATACAGGGAATGTGAGAGTAAGGGTCTGAAAACCTCCGTTTTACTTTTGCTGTTGGTTCGTGTTCATCCAAGAGTTCCTGAGCGTGGGCCGTTGCAGACCCTTGTGCAATGTATACAGAGTGGATTTTATCAGTTCGCCTTGCTGGCTGCTCCCTTCGTCTCACTGTTACGTGAGACTCTTCGTTAGCTGAAATCCTGTCCTGGGATTCTGTACATTTGAAAATCCCAGGAGGAAGTTTTATATTTGCTGTTGGCATCACTGGAGTTCGACGGGGCATTCTAGTCTTGGGCAGCGTTAAAGATGATCTGTGTCTTGAAGCCAGGGATGCAGAGGAAGAACGTGAAGAGGTTTGCAAAAGAGAAGGCACTTTGCAAATGTCTTTGGCAGGCATACTGAAGCTCTGAGCACGGCAGTGTAATCCAATAATTGCTTTAAAGAAACAAGACACTTAGATACTGAAAGCATGCATAAAAATGTAACTTGATACAAGCAACTGTGACGAGATAACATCTGGTCACCTGGCTGTATGCAGTGGAAGTTGTAGAATAAAAAAAAATACACACTACCTTAATACTGACCTTCGGTATCCATCCGTCCTGTTCTCTCTTCAAGCAGGCTCTCTGTGCTTGCTGAGGTCTCAGAGTCTACATTTTCCTCATCAGAGCCTCGCTGATCAAGCTCAGGTAACCGGTAAGTTATATCTTCCCTATATCAAAACAGAGATTGTAGCACTCTAGAAAGACAATGTCTCCGATATGAGCAACTTTATGCAGCTCATATTCAGATAAAATCCTTCCTGCGTGTAGTCATTACATATTAATTCTCATGGTATTTTCTGTCAGCTAGTCCTTTGTATTTTCCTTTTCACCTTCATAAAGGCCTACAGAACAAAATCTGCTAGATCATTGTACTGGAGGTACTGCACCTCCAACAGCTGAGGGCATGACCTACAGAGATAAAGGGTGACTTACTTTTCTTCTTTTATTGACTGTATGCGATCAATGAGAATCTCCTTTTCTCGGTTATCGGCTTCAGAAACTTCTTCTTCTTCATGCAATGAGTCCAGTTCTGAGTTGCCACTGTCATTTCCTTTCACCTGTGAGCTTTTACTCTGCAAGATAAATTTGTGTGTAACACTTCTCAGTCATAAGCAGCTATACAAGTCTTGACTGTCTACTAGTCGTGAGGTGTAAGACAAATGAGTAGGCCAAATGAAAAGCTGATGGAACTGATGAGGAGCTGTTAGTTATCCACAGAAATGTTTCAAAAATAGTAATGTTTCTATTCACCTGATTTCTGGAGTTTTGTTACCTTTTTTGAAGCATAGTAATTTGATTTGCCAGCCTTAGTTTTAGTCATTTATAAATATTACTACATCCAATACAAGCTACATTCAGAATGTGTGTAAAACACCAGAGTCATGACAGAACAGGTCAGCAGCCCTGCATGCAGTTTGGGGAGAAAGTTGCACCAATACATGCAGTCTTGATTGTTCAAAAGAGAATTTAAAACCAAGTACAATACATTTAGTAAGTATTTTAGTCATGCAATAGTACCATAAAGAAAAAAAACCAACATGCATTCTTTGACACGGGCAGTGTACATACCAGCATCCCCTCATAAGGGGAAGAAAACCCAAGTTTTACAGGCCAGAGCTAGAGAGAAACGAAGACCAAATTCACTATATGCAGCTTCTGATCAGACAGAGTTTGGCTTGTTTTAATCAGTACAATAAAAACAAAAGAAAAAGTGTATCCGCCCTTATAGAACGCAGTATATTTTTGTCCAACATCCATTTCTGAAGCGAAGGAACTGCTTTGCCAGGTAAGAGACTCAGCAATCTTAGTTTCACTGGTTGAGTTATATGGGAATAGATTTTGTCCACTACAAGAGCAGATTCCCACCCCTGCACCTTTCATTTGTCAAACAGACTCCGGTGCGGCTGTATATTTAGTTCCTATCTACAGCTTTGGACAAGCCCAAATCCCTTTTCTTCTTATCTTGCAATTGATCTTTGACTTACTGGATGGGATAAATAAGTAGCACATCCCAAGAAATTGGTGGATGCTTTGTGCTGGATGGTGTGGTTCTGTGGTTTATCTCAACACTTACTGTATTCTGCTGAAGCAAGGAGAGTCGTCGAAAAGCAATGCTCTCAGCAGCTTCCAGCTGATTTATTTCATCCATTTTTATCTTGTACTTCCTTATTTGTTCTTTTATGAGCATCTCTACACACCTGGACAAAAGAGCAAGAGTTTATTGAGCAGCCTCGTACTATCAAAGCTCTGGGGACCACCGTGATGGGCTGAGACCCTGGCTCGGGAATGTTGGCCACATGCACACGTGGCTGGCACGTAGCCACGATGTCCCAGTGCACCCCCAGAAGAGGTAGTGCTGCACGGTAATGGGGTGAAGAGTCCAACACAGTGAGCCAAACAGGACGGGCTGTGAGCGGCACATCATCTTCCTAGCCTCACCAGAGCCTCTCGCGCTGACTGTACACAACAGTGAGCAAACAGACATTAACCATGACTACTCAGGGCTTCTTCTACCTGTCTTCCCTGTGCTGGCACAGGCTGGTAGATAATAATGAGCCTGCAACCACCCTTTTCACCTCTACAGCCCCATGGGTCAGTAAAAAGTTACAAAAAGCTATCATTTTTCAAACTCTGTTTTCATTGGAGGCAGATGCAAGACCAGCCACAGAGCAAGGATGGTGAGGGATGTTCAGAGAGTCAGAGCTGCTGGAGGGTCAGGAGAACAGAGGATCAGGGACAGAACCTTCTTTAATTCAAGGAACAATGCAGAAGAAATTATCAGGGGTTCCCAAGTATGCAGGAGACAGTTTAAGTCGATATCCTACTGTTTAGTTTGGCCTGTATTTCAGCAAAATATCTATTAGTGTACAATCCCACCAAAATATTATCTTGATGTAAAATACAAATGTGATATTTAAGATTTAAGTCATCCTACTTCATGCTTTATAAACTTGAGACAGGTGGAAGGACTCAGAGGAGGGCATGTAAACTGGCAGAGCCAGAACTGAGCAACTCTTAACCCTCAGTTTCTCAGCTTGATATGAATAAGGTTGTAACAAATGCAGGCAGTAGTACTGGCCTTCCATCATATTTCAAAAAAGTACTACATTGCAGCAGACTACTAAGACTTACATGGTTGTTTTTGAGACATCCTTCATGCTGGTTAAAGGGTCAGAGGTATCAGGACAACGCAAGAGGCACGGAGCAAAAACAATGGCCAAGGCATTGGGTGACATACGGTTGACATCTTCTATCAAAGCCACTCTGAAATTCAACGTTCAAAACAAAAAAAAAAAAAAAAGATTTTTTTAAGCTCACCTTTCTAGAATCTGATTAAACTTTGCCAGAGTTTCCAAATAACATGATAAGGAGGCCTCTAGGGGACTACTAATGTACAACAGTTCAAAGAAGTTTTAAAATTGTTTCACACGTGCTAAGTAGACAAAGTTTCATGCATCAGAAAAAGGAAGAGGAAGCCACCCAGGTTAAGCTAGTTTGGTAGCCTCTCAAAGTACGTCTGGTGATTCAGTGCCTCCTCTTTAAAAATCCCCTTTTCCCTGTGTTCAGAGGGCCACTTGGAAGATTCTCAAGTTCCTTGGATAAGAGCAGCCCCTTTACCAGCCCCATTTATCCCTGCTCCCAAGACTAGCACATGTGCAAGCTTTTACAATCCTTATGCAGTCCCTACTGAGTGTGCTACCACGCTCAGTTCACTGTGTGAAATCCTGGAGTTCAGGTGACTCACCAAGCCTTTCACATCTACCTGTTCTTACTGATGTGATACAAACACACCAGATGGTAGAAGTAAGCATGCGTCTGTCTTTAAGCACAACTATCACCTTCAATCCTTTCATTTCTAAACCAGCAGCAATCCCTACACTGACACTCAAGGGGTTTAGGATTTCAGAAAACTTCCAAGAGGGACTCAGGAAAAGTCACAGGGAGTTTCTCTCCAAATGAAGTCATTAAACTCATTACTTGACCAGATGGAAGATGAGTCGCTCCAAGGTATTATGATTTGCTTGAGGAAGCTGTTCAAGAACACTGTAAATGGCACAGAGTTGCTCCTGTTTTTCTGGTAGTTCTGCACAAGGGGAGAAAGCACAAGATCATAACTGCTGTGCAATGCTTGCGGAAAGCCACCAAGCACTTAGTGATGTTATCTCAAACTGTCTGCAACAGACAGAGATTAAATTTCTCAAAGTCACACTGTCATTTCATTTACCAACTGTTTGTTGTAGTTTGAACATTTCTAAAACCTACCTACAGCTCGGAGAAAATCATTGTACTGTGCAGATGTCATTAGTGGATCTGGTAATTCCCGCAGCCATTGCTTAAGGATGCCCGTGATAGTGTGAATAGGGTAATTCTCCAGTTTCACAGAGTTTGGATCTGAAAAGAAGTGTTTTATTTTGAGCAATTCATTGCTTTGATGTACACGATGGGACCCCAAAGAAGATTAGAAACACTCAGATCTCCTGCTCACAGAGTCGAAGTGGCAATTCAGGAGAAAAAAAAATAAAATCTGCTGATAGTCACTTACAAGTACTAAGCAGCTTTTTCCAGCCAACAGAAATAATATAGCTTGCTTGTCCACCAAATAGCTTTTTTTTGAAACACTAAAAGTGGCAGATACTTTCAGATAGAAGAGAATTTTAGGGAAAACTGATATCATGCAAGGAAGTCAAAAGGGTGGACGACATTGCCTGACCTGCTTGCAGCAACTGTTTCAGCTCCTTCATACGATTTGCTGATCCTGATTTCCTGTAAATGCCTTCTGTGTAGAGGCCGTGCATCTCCACATACTCTAGCAACTTCTCCATGACAATGGGGACTGAATTTCTCTCACTGGTCAGGGAACTCACACACACTCCAAAATGACGTGGTTCTGCATCCTGCTCATTCTGGAATTGATACAGGTCAAGCACTGTGAATACCTGTTCCCAAGCTAGAAAATTCCACTGTTTCATGCTACAGTTAGCTTATGCTTCCAGAAACAAAAGCAGAGTGTTTTATTGTAGCTTTCTGCAAGCCTTTAATCGTAAGACAGATTTCCTGAGCTGCAGCAATAAAGAAACTTTATGGTACACACTGAAGGATTTCTGTAACAGTTTGTCCAACACAGCACACATGCTCTAAAGGAAGAGTTCCCAAATTAGCTCAAGTATCACCTTTTAGAAGAATGTTCTCTTTCTGCAACTGCAGGGCCTGACTCTGACTATATGCAGACAGAGAAAAGAACTGTTAAGCAATTTTTATTCAGTGCCTGGACATCCACTGTTCATTTGCTGAGAAAAAGCAGCAATATTTTGCATGCATCACTTATGGTATCACAGTACCACATCCCCGATCTACAGTTCTTACCTTTTTTCCACAGGACGTACAGCTGCTCTGGATTTTTGACATGCATTTCTTGTGGCAAGTTAACTTGCAAACTAGAGAGAGAAGCAATTGTTACAAACATTCCAAATCACACGAAAATGCTAAGCATCTTGTCCTATCCACTTACTGTAACACCTGCGTGTAGCGTTCACTAAGCACCATCTGTACCAGCCAAAGTTACAAGCAATCTGCACGTATGTTTAACCCAAGTGGCAAGAATGAGGTGTTTTCACTTACCACTGCAGAGACAGGCCTTCTCCATGGGCCAGATGTAGGATGAGCAGTGCTCACACGACTGCCGTATGCTCACTTGGTAGTTTGTGAATACATGGCCATTGTGTTCTTCAATCTGGTGGGAGACAGGAAGAAACTAATGGATTTTTTTGCCTTTATTATTATTATTCTTATTATTATTTTTACTAAAATATCTTATATTTTCCACTTTGATTTTACAATTACAGCTGACAGCTTTGACTTTGAAACCTAATTTCACCCTATGTTAAGGCAGTTGGGTTTGTGGGATCATTTCATAATTGACTCGCTGCCTTGGTTAAAGTTCATCAGTGCAATACGTTAGCTACAGTTTGTTATTACTATTTAGTAGTAGTTTTCCTTGAAACAGTCCCGTGATTGAGAAAGCCATTAGGTTCTAAAAGATGTTATGGACAAGCAAGAAAATGCTAGAGCACCACCTATCACTGCATAAGCAAGATCTTTGATTTATGGAAGAGAGTTTTATATTGTGTCACATCTTTAGAAGTGATTGAGCATGCAAACCAAAACAGAACTTCAGTACAAACTCAAGTTCTTCCAGGAGTGTTTTTCTCTGTGTTCTGTGAGTGCAGCTGAGGACTTAGATTACTGAAAAAAACCCCAACCAAACAAACAAAAAAAAAAAACTTACTGCACGATCTTGTTTTCGTTTCTTCTTCTGGGCTTTGGTTTGCTGCAGTGGAATACAGAACTGGCATTAGCCTTTGAAATTCAGACATTCCATTCCCCTTTTTTTCCTATTCAGTTTCCCAGACTACTTCACCTCCAGACATTTGAGACACTCTTCTGCAGCTTCAGCTTGGTAGGAGTTGTTTGAGCTCACGCTGTCAAACTTCCTAAAAATCAACTGGGCTCACTGCCTGATGACAAAGCAATTCCATCTCTAAAACCTTCAGAGAACTCCTAAGTTTTCACTGAAGAAAGTGTGCAAACACTTGTAAGATTCTGAAAATATTAACTTAAATAATGAACAACTCCAAAAAGGTGTATCAGCTTTTGGAGTCTGTTATACACGTGATTTGTGTATGGAAGGTGTTTCCCAAATAATTGAGAATGATACGGAAAAGGTTTCTGAGGAAACACAGGTTCTTTATCCTAGGAGAGTGAAATTGTTTAATCATCCCAACAAGCCAGTAACAGAGTAAGTTTTATACCTTGGGCTGCTCAGATTCCTCTTTTTTTGTATATCCTCTGATGAATTCATCCAGAAGGGATTGGAAGAGATTTAAAACCAGTTTGACTTCTTTCTCTTCTCTTTTTTTGGCCAGATTTGTAACTAGAAGCTGGTAATTTTCCACCAGATCTTTGTAGCCAACATGGATTTGCCCATTCTAGAGAAAAAAAATATTCAGAAGACAAGTCTTTTTGGATACTGTTGAGACAGTTTCATATTTTTATGTGTTTAAGTTCAGAGGTGAGAAAGAATGCTCATGGTTAGAGTAAAAGATAACAGCCCACGACAGAAACAGTTAGCTCACTTCCCCACTACACTGTAGAAGGGCACTTGGCTGAGACAAGGCAGCGTCAGAAGAATATTGGAAAAGCTGTTGGCATCTCTCTCCGGTGTTTAAACACAGCAACATTAAGAGGCTGAAGAGAGCAAAATCCATCCATTCCTAAAAATAAGTTATGTCTGAGCCAATGAGAAAAGGGAAACAAAACGGTCTGCTTAAGATTACAGCAGAACTGTAAAATGTTCTGTTTCAAGTCTAACTTTCAGCTTTGAATTCTATGCTAAGAATTGCTTTGTTAAAGAGCTGTAGGCCAAGCATTTAAACTGCACACTGAATTCATTTATTACCTACCAACTTTTCACTTTATTGAGACTTACTACTTACAGGAGCAGAGTACATGGTCTTGATGTTTCCTCTAAACTTCTCTGTGGCTTCAAAGAACAAACATTCAACACCAGACTTCTGGGAGCGCAAGTCATTGATCTAGAAGGCGAATACATCTGCATCAAGTCTCATTAAAACAAGAACATTCAACCAGTGTTAAGCTTCAGTCACTGGGCTTAGTCCTCTACGACCATTCCAATTATTTAAAGCAACATTCTTAATGCATTGTGATGATGCTACCAAAT
Organism: Athene noctua; assembly: GCF_965140245.1. Taxonomy (NCBI): domain Eukaryota; kingdom Metazoa; phylum Chordata; class Aves; order Strigiformes; family Strigidae; genus Athene; species Athene noctua. Next base: position 5,910,994 of record NC_134063.1, on the reverse strand, counting down.
AGGAGAGTCAGGTAGGTAGGCTCTAGAGAACTCCATCTCCTTACAACTCTTGCTGCCCACTTCTTTGTAAACAAACGAAGAGCTCACACGAATGCCACCAGTATTTAATGTAACATGAAGCATTCAGAGACTTAGAGAAGGGAATAGGAAGGGCCTTAATACAGACCTAAGTCAGTCAAGCCATCAAATCAATTCCCCTTTGCTATAAATCATAATATAAACTTGGACCTGGAAAAGTAGTCTTTAAAATTCCACACAAACAGTGAACACAGACCTGAATTTTATCAGCTGAGTGCCTTTTACCTTGTTTAGGAGGAACTCATCAAGATGTTTCAGTTCATTGGCATTTGCAATCTCACGAACCATGGAAGCTCGCCAATTCTGAGACACACTTGAGATCTTGCTGATCTTTATAGTACGGTTCTTCTTTGTTTTACTGCTCTCTTTCACATGGCGCTCCCCTGCCTGCAGGCGACTTGGCTGTCCAGAAGAAGCTGGGAAAGAAATTAATTTGTATATTAAAGCAGGATGACTGAATTCTGCAGTATTTGTTTCCATGCAAAACATTACAGAAAAGATGGATGTTAACAAGCTGAGGATTAAGTCATAGAAACTCACCCTCTGAAACTTTCTGGGTTCCTCCTGTTTCTGGAAAGAGCACACAAGATACAAGGGAGAGGCCATCTCCTTCCTCAATCACATCAGGACTCTCCTTTGAAATTTTCTTGTCTGGCTTTTTCCCCAAAAGTCTACGCAAAGGACTTTTAAAAGCAGACCTGAACATAAAAGCAGAGACAAGTTTGTCACATTAGTAATGGAAGCTGGCTCTCCTACAAGAAAAGGCTCTTTTAACAGTACAGCTAACACCCACAATAGGATTAACCTCTATTGTGCTTATTTCCTCTAAAGTCCAACCTGCAGAAAAACTGAGCAGCAGAAAAAAGACAGATAAAGCATATCTAGACATTCTGCTGTTTACTAGATCAGAGCACTACCTTCAACACACAGACAGACAACACGTCACGTATCAAAACATGGTTTCTGGCTCAGGAAGGCCCCGAGGTGCAGAACACCAGAAGCTGGAGGAGCAGGCCAGGGAAAGAGCATTACATGCTTGCCAGGTTCTTGAACTTTTCTTTTGGTGTCTTATTTTCAGTCTGGATGAACCTTTGAATCTGATTGTATGGTGGTTCTTGAGTTAAAAAGAACCAGTTCAAAGACAAGTGTTACGCAAGAAGCAGAGAATCTGTTCCTCGACGGGGTCAGATATCATGCTCACATCAACACGAAGCAGCAACACAGCCACTCGTGTAGCTGACATCAGCACGTCTCAAGATGCCCAATTCAAGTACCAGGGGAAAAATCTCCTTTTTTTCATTTTCTTAAAAGCAGGCCAGCCACACACAAAATACATACTTGGCATCTATTTGCTGACTTGCTGGCTGCATGGAAACAACTGCATCCGAGGTAGGTAAGAGGTCACTGGGCTTCTTTTGCACAGGATATTTCTTGTTGCCTTTTTCTTCTTCTATTGTATCTGGTGATTGCTACATTAGAGAGAATGAGTCAAAAAACTACATATCGAGCAAAATAAATTATTTAACTGTTTTTTAAAAAACTAGAATGGTGAAAAAAGGTTTACTTCAAGACAAGACACTTTATCCAATAGATATCAGCTTACTAATAGAAGATCAAAGTATATTTAATGCATTGGTCAAGGCTGAATTTATCAAAAATCAAGTTTTCAAATTGTTGTATAATATTTGCTAATGAAATTTTTTGACATTGATATCAAGCCAAGAAATCAACCTGAAAAACACAAGCATATGGAACACGCTATAGCCACTTATTCACAAATCTTTAATATTTATAAACAAGGATAATTAGGTATAAATATGCACAATAGCATCAGTACCTGATTCATGGCAACAGACTGGGCCAGTGTTGAGAGATCACTTAATGAAGATGAACTCCCCTTCTTTCTGCAATGTTACAAGATTAGTTTCAGAATATATATTTTACAGAAGCCTGTAGTCTCTTAATATTTACCACCTTTTAAATAACCCACATATTAATGTTATATCTGAGAGAGAAACCTGATCAACTCTTGCAACTCACTTTTAAATGTAAAATGTACCGGAGAAGTAAAAAAAAATAGGTATGTTGGATTTCCTGCCATATCAGAGGTACGATGCTTGCAAACTGCAGGTCACCAAAACCTTGTTTTTAATGGACAGTAGACACGTGAAAATAAACTCCAGATACTACTTCAACTAAAGCCCTGACTCTCCATTTTAATTCAGCAAGGCAGGCTTTGTATCTTTAGTTAGCTTCTGAAAACCTACACATTCAACTGCAGGACTAGGAGCCAAGAACAAGCAGCTGTTGTTCATAGCTCTATTTTCTCCCCTAACACGGCCAGATGTACAGGCTCTCAGGAGTTCTCCATCTATTTTTAAAGATATCTGTTTTCTGGAAAAGTCAAAATAATTAGGAAGCTGCCCTTACTCTAGCTGATCCTGAGGAGACTTATCAGCACGTGTTCTTTCATCCAAGGATTGACTCAGCATATCATTCTGACCAGCATCAGATTGTCTCTTTCCTTTCCACTTCTCTCTCTTGTACTTTAACTTCCCTGGGTCATCCACATATCTCTGGATTGGGGAAGAAGTGGGACTATCCAGGTCTTTGGGTGCCTTCTGAACAAGACGCTTGCTTTTATCCGCCCAGCTTTCAGCTGGAGTTTGAAAGCTCCCAGTAGCAGAGAGCGTATTATGAAGATTCAGTGCAAGATCTGTCGGTCTTTCAGGGCAGTTAAAGCTTTGGCTGCCTTTTATCTGGTTATTTTGATTCCCTTGTGTTTTTGTTCTGTCAAGTGCCTTATCATCTACTTGTGATACAGGGGGTTGCTCAGGAATAGAACCACTTTCTTTCAAATCACTTGATGGTGGCGTGTCTGAAAGAGCTTTTTCTTCACTTGGACTTTTCTCTCCCTCGCTGCTTCCTTGAAGGACAGTATCTTGTGCTGTGGATTTCTCTGGCACTGAAACAGTTTCCAGGGCCTCTTCAGAAGAGGTTTGTTCCTCATGGCCCAGTAAAGACGGTCCTTCGAAGGAAAGCAGGACATGCTTATTCTGTAACTCGTTATGTTCCAGCCCCCTCTGCCGGCGAGATTCACGTTTCTCCCTACTGTTTGTTACTTTCTCAGTGCTCTCTGTCATGTTTTTCTGGGGTAACGTGGCTTTTTCAGAGGAGCTCAGGTTTTTGGCTTGCTCATTTGGAGTTTGATCTCCAGCCCCAACAGCTTGATCCAGCTCTGACTCAGGTTTCACAGCCAACTGATCCGTTGCTACTTCACTGTGCTCGTCCTTGCTCATATCAGTCTTGATACGATCTTCCTGCAGTTCTCTCAGCTTTTCTTCAGCTTTCTGCTTTTCTATAACCATTTTCTGAAATCTGTTAAGAATTTGTAAGATGAAAACACAAATATTTAATGCCCAGCAGTCAAGAAAAGTACCCAACTGCTTAAATACAGCCTAAAGAGCAATACAGACACAAAGTACAAATACACTTAACAGTCCCAGTGTGACTGCACAGAGGTCTGGCTTATTAGGACTGGTGTGGGTTGGTGCAGCTCAGCTGAATAAGGCTTAAGTACTAAGTGCATAACCAGTATCCACACACCACCAGCCATTTGATATCGACTGCATGGCTGCACCTCAATTACTGGGTTCAGTGTTGGGCCCCTCACCCCAAAAAGGCCATTGAATGACTCGAGCGTGGCCAGAGAAGGGCAACGGAGCTGGGGCAGGGTCTGGAGCACAGGTCTGCTGGGGAGCGGCTGGGGGAACTGGGGGGGTTCAGTCTGGAGCAGAGGAGGCCGAGGGGAGACCTCCTGGCCCTCTGCAACTCCCTGCCAGGAGGGGGCAGAGAGGGGGGATGAGTCTCTGGAGCCAAGGAGCCAGCGCCAGGCCCCGAGGGAATGGCCTCAAGCTGCCCAGGGCAGGGTCAGGCTGGCTCTGAGGAAGGATTTCTGTGCAGAAGGGGCTGTTGGGCGTTGGAATGGGCTGCCCAGGGCAGGGGGGGAGTCCCCAGGATCCCTGGAGGGGCTGAAGAGTCGGGCTGACCGAGCGCTGAGGGATCTGGTGGGGTTGGGAAGGGTCAGGGTGAGGTTCATGGTTGGGCTGGAGGAGCTTCAAGGGCTTTTCCAGCCCAGATGATTCTGCAATTCTGTGGTAATAACTATCATTAAGTTGTTTACTAAGGCAACATATCACACAGAAACTGAGCTTGGCAGGTGAAGCCAAGTAGCTAAGTGGTTAAAATGCACGTTTTCATATCGTATCACTCCTCTTTCCTTTACCTCTTACGCTGTAGATGCCCTCTGACCATGGCTTGCAGAAGACAAATTCTCCTCTTCTGCAGAAGGTAGCATTTTCTCTCCCTGTATCTTCGCCATGCTGACTGAATATAAATGGCAGCATTGTTCCTCTGCAGTGCCATCCTAACCGAGCGGGAGCGCCAGCAAGCCTACGGAGAAAGATTTCTAAAGTAAGAGAGGGGTACTTGAAGGTGGAGTGTTATTTGAGAGGTTTATTTGTTAGGAAAAGACGACTGGTAATTCTCAGGTACCTGTAAAACAATGGCTGCCTGCCGTGTTCTGAGAAAACGTCTCCTTTCTAAAACCATCCTGAGCCAGCTCTGAAGGAGAATGATTTTCCTGATCACTTCTTTGTGTAGTGTATCCTGTAGTATCTGCCGTTCAGCCTCTTTCATGAAAACCTGCTCAGTCAAAGAAAAGTTCATCAATAAACAGTTAATAGGAGCCTTTCAGTCCCCACAGGAGGTATCTCCACAAGCTTAAAAAAAAATGACAATGGTAATACTTATTACTGAACCAAACCTTATCAGCTGACAGTTCACCCAAACAGTAGAGTCCTTTTGATTTACTAAATCTCAGTGTTTGGATTCTAAAAACATACAACTGTACTTACAGCCTTCAAATCATAGAACCTTTCTAAAATGAAAACACTGACCTGTTTGACAAATGCCAATAGCAACAATCTCCCAAAAGTACTATCCGTATAAAATACAGAATTGTACTCCATTGCAAGAAGGCAGGTTGGCATCAAAAACAAAGAAGCAACTACCAGCATCTGTGTCAATATTTGCAAGAGTTAAAATAACTAATTTAAATACAAAATGCAGAAAAGAGTAACACCTGTACATGAAGTGCATTAAATTTTGCAGTGTGCATCAGTATTTCTTACTGGCTTATGGAAAAGTTTCACAGACCTTGGTCTTCCCTATTTGATAGTAGTTTTCATCCAGTTTTAGTTTATTCAAATAAACACAAATGTCCTCCTTAGAGGCTTTGGCATTTTTGGGCAATAACACCTGAAACTGGTCTATGAATTCCTGTAAAAAGCAGAGACAGAAAGAGATCAAAGTTAGAAGGCAATTCACAAGTTCAGAGTTTTAGCTTCATTTTAGAAATCTAATTAAAGGTTTGAAAGTACTTATTTCTCACTCCGAATTGAGCTGGTTTTTTCCACTCTCTAAAACGCAGGCTTCCTTCAGCCTCCAGTTAATGGTAAAGATCACGTACACATGATCTATAAAGCTACACACACAGAGTATTTTACAGAAAACTCACTCACATATGGAGACACTGTTCATACAACAAGTAGAACAACTTACTGGTATATGACTCACATATTAGACTACAACTTGTTACCATGCAGGTTCTGTCAAGACGACAATGAATTTTTACAGTCGTCCCAAGTAGTTATAAGTTTCATATGGAAAAAGACACAAAAGACTCTGAGGCAATGTCTGTTTTTTTCCAAGAAGGGCAGATATTTTTGAAAAAAATAATCCACTTTCAGTTCCTTACATACCTGGAATGTATATTTAGCACTGTACCCAGATCTTCTGATTCGCACAGTTTCCAGCATGCCAGTGTATCTTAACTGCTGAAGCACCAAGTTTTCATCAAAAAGCATCTCTTCCTGAAAAAAAAAATCAGCAGTCTACAGCTAGTAAATGCCTGAAGACTCCTATTTCTGTCCAGCAGAGAAAACACATTCTGTTTTTACACCTTAGTTACCTTTCACCTTCCTACAGAATGACACTGAACAAACTGAAAGAGCCACATTACAGGGCTAGAAGACTTCAATCAGTCAGCTCAGCTCAGCTCAGCTCTCGAGGCAGTCCTACCTTCTCAGCGTTGGAGCGGATGCAGCGGATGAAGAACGGCTCAGCTTTACCCAGTGTCTCCAATAACTTATTAAGTGAAGTCTGAAATGACATATTTGGAAATATTTTTCTTCTTCAGATATCGGCATTTTGAGTTGCATTTGACAGCAGTACAGTTTCTTCCTCGGAAATAAGGTTGTTTCAGAGCTGACGGCTATGCAAAATCCTATTTCATCCCATACTGTACAGCAGACCCTTGTTTTTATTTTTATTTTTTTCTCAAGAATTAAAAGTGGAGTTTGCATATGCTGTAACAGTAGCACTAGAGCTGCACACAAGTACAGAAAACTAACACATTTCATAGCAAAAGGGTAGACTTTAAAAGTAATCTAACTTCAAACATAATCTAACTTGACTAATCAAGTTTAGTCAACCCTACTTCAGACAAACGCCAAGAATAAAATCCACTTTTGTTTTTCAAGATCAGCCCAGGAAGGTCTGTTCCCCTGAGGTCAGGCTGCACCCAGAGGTGTGTGCCACCACATCAGCCACCTACCTGGAACTGTGCACTTATGCTTGGGGGTTTCTTCTTTTTGTGCAAGTGCAAGAGGGATTTTGTAGTTCGATCATGCAGAGTCATGCTTACTATGAGCTTCAGAGATTTGGAATCCAGCAAGTTCTAGAAGAAAGTTTTCATAATCAACAAAGTGCAAATCCACATTCAATATTACACTTCATGCTTATTTCTATTTTTGGGCCAAAGCATCTTCTTAAGAGTGAAACTTTCCCATTGCCCCATCCCAAGAGTGTGAGGTGAACACGGGGAATTACAGAATCACTGTGTTTGCCTCCATGACTTGATTACAAATGGCTTTATGTATTTATGGCATCTCTAGTCTAATTAAACAGATGCCAACTCACAATTTGTTCCTGTTCAGCAATTCTTATGAAGGTGAACTTTTATCTATCCTTTAGATTGTCAAAAAGGAAGTTTTAGAGGATAAATGATACAACTTCCCTACACTATAAAACAGGATTTTCTGAAGTGAGTTCTGTCAATCAAAATGAATGTTCACAGTGAAAAAAGCAAATAAGAAGAGAAATCTAAATTTACTGAATAACTTTACCTTGGGAATGATCTGCTTTTGTTTGATACCTCTACTTTTCCTGAAGGATAATTAAAAAATAATAAATGATTATTAAAAATAATTCAAGAACAAAAATACACATGATTTTTTGTTATTTCAGCAAGCCATAAGTTGGTGCAATTTGTGGCAAGAAGGATAGAAGAAAATTAGCACAACAGCATCAGTGTGTTCATGCACGTCTCTTACAAGTGATCAATGCAAGAAATGCAAACTGCTTCGCAAAAAGAATGATTTTTTTTTTTTTTTTTAATTCTGTAGGTATTGGAAGCTTTCAAAAGTGAAACATTCTGAAGTTAAAGCCATTAAAAACTCCACTGTTGCATAGCTATTTTTGTGAAAGTTATTCTGTTTAGCTAACTGTGCAATCATTGAAACTCTCATCATGATACTAAAGCACTATAAAACAAAAATACTTTATTGAGAAGCTATTGCTGCTTGCACCAGAACCCCTGTGAAAGTACCTGACAGAAGGATAGCAAATGCCCCCACACTCCACTTCGGAATTCTGGTATGTCTGAGATCATCCCCCAAACCTCTTGGGGCACTGCACAAACCTCAGGCATAGCTCTTATCCACACAGAGACAGTGAGCTGGAAGGGAAAGCCCTCAAACAAGGCTGTAGTCCACCTCTTCCTAATTCTAAGCATGTTAACTCTGATGTAAGGCATGTTCCAACTCCGTGCCACCCAGTTTACATTTATTTATTACACAATGGACCACAGATTGCTTTTCTTACACATGCGTAGGTGTGCACATGTAAAGAATCTTAGCCCAGGAACATACACAGCGTTAGCATCCTGAACTTCAGGAAACCATTAGTTATAACTTGTGAGAGATTTCATTGTTTTGCAACAACAAGCTTGGAGTACATACTTGGGTTTTAAATCAAGTTCACGTGAAAAGTAGGTTTAACTTTCAGCTAATGCAATGAAGCAACAAAGCATTCTCTATATATAGCCTTTGTATTTTTTTAGAAGGAATTATTTTATTCTCAATCGTCTTGTTTACTTCTTTGCAAAAGACAAACTTGGGACAAGGATTTTTTTTTTTTTTATGGACTAGAATAACTGCTTGGTTACTGTTGCACTTTCAAAGCAATACCTAGAGCACCAGAACTCACATGAAGTGGGAGCGGTGTTGAAGTCGACTGAGTGACCGAAGCAGCTTACAGGGATCATCACCCTGCCATGGAAGTCCTTTTATACTTGCGATGATTTGCTCATGCATGTCTCTAAAATGATTCACAGCAAAACAAAGATGGCAAACAAAGATACACAGCCATGAGAGAGGGGAAAAAAAAAAAAAGAAAAAAAAAAAGGAGTTAAAACCCCAAGAGATCCCATCACCAAGTGTGCTCCAAACAGTAGCAGGTCAATCCCAGACTACTTTTTCCTAAGCATGAACAATTCTGATGTCAAGTCAGCACTTTCTACCCTGTCAGTGCCCTAAAATTTAATTATCGGGGTCTCATACTAAACTTACTCTCTAATTCTACCTTTTAATGGAAATTCTTAAGCCACCAATTCAGAAAACAGAGGGAAATTTAGCAAAATGTACTTCATGGGCAAGGAACCTTTTTGTTAAGCTAAGTAGCTTTTTCAGATAGATATAAGCTCCTTTATAATCAGGCAATAAATATTTTTAGATATAGATTTGACTATTAAAATGAGGCTGCTTAAGCAGACTTACATCAGAAAGGTTAAAAGCTATCTCTTACAGGAATACTTGATGAAATTTTGTTTTTCAGTTCTATTTCAAACTCATTCACACGTTTAGCTTTTCAAAGTAAGCCTGGGATGGTCCCTAATTTGTGGCAGATTCCATTATTTTAAGCATGCACCGTGCTTGTGAAGTGTTGTGTCTTGGAAGAGAACTTACCTTCTTTACTCTCCAGAGAGGCACAAACCAAAGATAACAGAAGCGTAAGAATCACTTCTGACTGTTAGACGCTATCACCATTCTGAGCTGCTCACTGAGACAGCAACATTATCACAGACAGCTGTTTGCTTCCCTTGGTGCCTCTGAACATCTTTGAATACCAAGATTTTTCTTTAAGGTTTCACAAGGAAACAGGTATGTTAGGCTACGACCAACCCTTTCACCCAAATTGTACCTTTAGTTCTTAGTTGCTGCAAGTGACAGAGACTGTCCAGGATGAAGCAATTATGAAGCAGCATGAAGTCACCTCTTTATGTGTACTTCATGGCTTCGCTTTTACACAGAGCATGCTCAGAAGGTCAGTCTGTCCAGGAATGTGCCTCCCTGGCCTCTAAGTGCAGACCTATTTCTACTTACTTTTTATTTTCATAAAAAGAAATGATGTCTTCAAAAGCATTTATATCGAAATCCTCAGAACAATCAAATGAGAAATCAAGCATTGAGCAGCTGCAAAAGGAACATGTATAAAACCTAAATACTCCATAGAAAGGCAAATATGCCTATACAGAGCAACGTGTGAAGGCAGTTCTGTAGGACTTGCCCTGCCTCCTAATCATGTCATAAGGCTGCAAAAACCACAAGTGCTCCTAGGAATCCTTCAGTGACACAGACTGGCTGCAGGGGAACTCACAATGCTAAAAGCAACATACACAAAGCACAGACTAAGAAGTCAAAAACCCAGTATTAAATGGAGCAGAGGCCACGGCACCAACATTTTGGAGCACTGGGTCTTACGTAAAATGAGCTAGAGTATTGTTTTGATATTATTAAAAAGGCCAACAAATTATAAACAAGACAGAAGAAATAAAACTTGCTATCCTTGTGGAAAGATCTAGTTGACATTTGATATATGAAAATGCAATTCAGGTCTTTTCCCTGATACGGGTTAAGTATGTGTTTCTCACCGATAAACTTTTTCTACTGGGGTATTTGATCTCTGGAGTTCTCCAAGGGGAACTCTGGGTCCTTGACGTACCACTCCTGTTACAAAATAATCAACAAGTTGAATTTTGACAAAGATATGAGTAGAACAGACAAAAATAAACCAACCCCCACCAACTGTAACAAGCCAAATATCTATCTAAGGGTTTCTGGCTAGTATGTTAGCTATCAAGCTAGACCACTTTGGTTCTCAGATTCTCTCCTACTAGAAAGTAAGTTGCAGCTACTCAGAAAAGCTTTTCAAAAATCAGTATTTAACCCTGAACACTCATTTTAAACTTCAGGGAGATCTGAGAAGATTAAAACCAGGGATAAGATGAGCATGCACGGTAGAACCGGTAATATCTTCCACAACTTATTACAAATAGGACTTCAAATTTGGCACAGCCTGCTGGGGATGGTGCGCTTATTGGAGGAGGAAGTCTGAATGATCTCAGATAAAAGAGTGACCATCTCTTTGGTGTGTGAATGTTAAGCCATTTTCACAAGGCAGTTTTGACCTTAGTAGCAAACCAAGACTGCCTCTGGGTGATAAGGTTTTGCCGTAAACTAGTTCTGTCGGCAAGCACTAACCAAATGTACAGTATTTAGAGGTGTTTCCAGAGCATTCTGTCATACCATACCTGCAGTTTTCTGAGCTCTCTGGCGTCCAGCTTCTGCAAAGACAGCCATTGCTCGAATAGCTGCTCGCAGAACCGCCCAGCGGAACACAGCCACAGGGTCCATTCCTATCAGCTCCCGCACGTAAGCACTGTCACTGCTTCGTAGTAAAGCAACAATATCTGGTCTCATGTAATCCATATTTTTCTCTCTGAAATCCTGCAAAACAGGCACATCGAATCAGAAGCTCACAGGGAAGCTCTGACCCCAGATATTAACCAGTATTCAGAATAATTAATTATTCCAAGTAGTTCTCACTATAGTAAGCGTTATACTCCAGTCTACATAATCACTGAAAAAAAAAAAAAAATTTTAAAAAAATCTAAAAGTACATCTGAGGATGCATCTGATCCAGCTCATTCTCAGGAAATTTTCCACACCCCGACAAAAACTATCAGGAAGGCAAGGAAGTTTTTGTGTGTGGCCATCAGATCTTTCACCTACTTTTATCTGGTATTTAACTTTCCCGGCAAAGTGTCGAATAATAAAAGCAGGTTCCATCACTGGGGTTCCAACAAAAAACTTGTTCTCCTCATGCTGCTGTTTGAATTTTGCAAGTAGAGTTTGGTTGGTGGCATGTGGAAAACTAGGAATACAAAATAAAAGAAGAGGTCAACTATTTTTCAAATACAGGTATGTTTATTGAGGTACAAGGTGACAGAGCGAAGAACACTTGTGTAAAGTATTGTCTAAGATTTCTACACTTTAATTGAGACTTACACACCTGCTTTGATTCTTAGAGGTGGGCTTAATTTCTGGACCAAAACCAAACAGCTCCACACACAGCAGAATATTCTGAGGTTTCAAGTGTACATCAGTGCTTCCTCCCACTGCACCAGCCAAGTTTAGTGAGGACCACATTAACTATTTACATTTGCTACTTAATGTTCCAAAGGCTTACATACATGCGTTTTTATTTCAATTGTAATTCCATGGTAAAACACAAAAGTGAAAGTTTGTAACTTTGCTTAAGCCAAAGTTCAATTTTAGCATTAATTTATATCACCACCGTATTGGAGTCAGAAGCAAATGACAGTGGAGATCATACTCGTAAGACGACCCTTTGTTTCCCACAAAATTTCTCTCCTTTTTAAGTGTTGTATTTCTGTTCCCTTTCACAGTCCTTCCCTCCTCCCTGCCACACATTTTTTTCAGAAGACGTTTGTTGCTTACTTGCTTTCTTCATCCAGAAGATAGAAGAGGCCAGTGGGCTTCTTGCTGATTAAGTGAATGCAGGCCACATTATCAGTATAGTCAATATTGTGCCAAGTGATCCCTTCACTCTTATATTCCTCCTGTGTAGCTCAAGAAAATTCCCTCATCAGTACAGTGCCCTGACCTTCAATGTCCTGTGGTCTAAGTGCTTAAAAGACATCCTTGAACAGCTATGGCAAGTCGAGTTTGTTAGTTCAGGCAGCAGAAACAAAAATAAAGAAAAAAACTTATAAACAAGAACAGAACAGCAGGCATACTGGGTCAGATCAAAGGTCCACCTAGGCAAGTCACTCAAGAGCAGATGCTTGGGGTAAAACTATTTAAAAACCAAAACAGTGAAAAGAATGTTTTGCCGTGCCTTTCCGGCTATCAGCAGTCTACCAACTTGGAGTTAGACATTACAACTACATCACTACATTAAAACCCTAGATTAGAGGAATTTAAGCCCAGTTTTCTCCTTCCATTGTTCTTGTATTACTGGAAATGACAAATATTTAGTATCAAGTTCCAGAATTTCCAAATTGCACTGTCAGACCAGATAACAGAAGTTCCAAAACAGGCAGTTCAGCCCTATACCAGCACCAGAACTTCCCTGAGGAAGCAATGCATATTGCTTAGGTCCAGAAAACGTGGAGCTCTCTGACAAGAGAATACAAGGCTCTTCTGCTGAAATAACAGTGCATCCAATGCTTGACACGACAAGCTTCCCATTAAGACATAGAACCAAAATATCAGTTTTTCTTAATGCTGTAAATGCCCACAGGAAAAAAAAAAAAAACACAAAACTAATAAGGTACTAATGTTATAAAAGACATTGTACAGAAAATGAGCCAAGTTTTACGTTTAACAAAAGACAAAGAGCACCTCTCACTGTTCTGTATGATGATGCTAAGAAATGGATTATTTTTAAGTAGGTAGAATTCAGTCTGACTAATGACAGACTGCTCAGTGTGCACGCCACATTACAGAACTGAAATGCCATTTTCTACAGACAAAAACGTCTTTCTTTAAAAAGATATAGAGATCCCCCCTGAGGGCCTTCGTGCTGCGAGAGATACAGGAAACGGGTCATTCAAGGATTAAGCTTATTTGGAAAAATGGCATTAAAAAAAAAGGAAACAATGTAACTATTTACTCTAGTTAGCCTGGATAGCCACTTCTGTCATAAGTTACAAAACTGGGACCTCAACATGTTTACATACAAAGTTTGGATGTTTGCTAATTTTCTTCTCTTTAAAATGCTTGTTTAAAGTTATCTCCATGTTGCTGACAAAATGCCACATACTGCAGAATGACTTCTTTCTTTTATCAAAGTGACCCCCAAACAACACTTCAGCACAAACCAGAAAAAAAAAAATCCGAGTCTAGAACAAAAAAAAACCCCAAACCTCAGTCTAGAAACAGGATCTGTTAGCTCCTGCAGCACTCAAAGCGCTCTGCAAGATGATATCATCTGCAAACAAGTAAAGCAACATATGCCAGCAACATCAGGATTTCAGAACTACTTCCAATATCAACATATAGTTGTATACCCTAAATGCAGTCAGGTGGGAGAAGCAACAAAGACTGGTTATTAAATATTTACAAACTGACAAAAATAAGAAAAACTGTTTCCCAACCATTAAAACAAAACAAAAACCTGAAACAAACGCCTCAGCTACCATTGTAAAAGGAAACCCAAATAACAAAAAGCATCCCTGGAACAAACACCTCACCTACAGACTTCCAATCTCAAAGTTTACAGTTTCATCTGACTTCTGCCTGGGATTGCCTGAATGTCATCTTAGTTTCTTGCAGTCAAAGCAGAAATGAGATGCTAGCTCTTGAAGAAAGACACTGCTATCATTAGTATATGTAGAGCACTAAATACAACAAGGCTACAACCTTCAAACAATAACAATCAATAGTAAAACATGAAATTAAAAAATAAGACTTTCAGAAATATGTTTAAGCAATTATTAAAATTATGCCATGGGGTTTTGTAGAATAGTGGCAAAATTGGCATACTATATGAGCACTTGATAAAAAAAAAAAGGTTTTGTTTCAGCAACTCTAATTTCTTACCTGTTCCAATTTGAAAATATGCTGATTGAAATAATACTGAAGCTGCTCATTTGCATAATTTATACAGAACTGTTCAAAACTGTTGGTTTCAAAGTCTTCAAATCCAAAAATATCAAGTACACCAATGGACAAACACTGAAAGAAGATGTGGAAATCTAGATAAGCAATCTGTCATACAGTGACTTAACCCACAACAGCTAACCAGTACAAAAAGCACCGTAGTGCATGTTACTAGACTTTGAATATTTAACAGTTATGTCTATTGTGAAAACAGATGATTAAATATTACCACAGAAATTTACCATGGACTTCAGAATAATCAAAATTTAGCCCAGCTATCTGAACATGTCATCTATAGCATTGTCTGTTAGCATTAAATACACAACTGCCCACAAAGACTTGTTTCTGTGAGAAACTTACTGTAACAGATTCCTCCATGTCCTTCTTATTAAGGAGTGCATGATTAATTCGCAGAACAATCCAATCAAACAGAGCACTGTATAAGGACTTTGCCATTGAATCCCGAGCTGTTATTGCCTGCAGATGAAACAATGTTCACAACTTTATTAAAAAAAGCTTTTCTGTTTCAGATCATTGTCACTCAAAAGTTAGTCTCGGCAGAGACAAAATAAAAACAAAATTTTCCTTTAATGTTAACTTCTAACTTTCCAAACATCCCTCACTAAATGTGAAAGCGTACCATATTAGCCCCAAAAAGTAAGTTTCAGTTTTTAAAAATTATTCTGCTAGTGTTCTTTTACTCACCTCGTTGAGACTATATGGCAAAATAAGCTTATCATTAGCAGTCACAGTTTTTCTTTTTGTTAGCACTTCTACAAGAATTTCTCGTTTAACCTTCAAAACAAACAAGAACAAGAGTTACTGTCACCCTCAAACTGCCCAATGAGTATAATTTGATAGCAACAGTGGACATACATTTTCCTCAGAGAAGCCCAAGCTCTTTGACAACATTCATCAATAGCTCTACGGGTTCTTCAACTTCTTTAAATTATTCTCAGCTTAGATTCATTCAGATGTTTCCCTATGATGGCAAAGAACACATCTCCACTAAATTTATTCCTGGTCAGCAATATTATCAGTGAGTAAACAAATTCTATTTCCATGCCATGGGCTATATTCCATCCCTAACCTCAATAATTTCACTAATTTTATCCATTTCCCCGTCCCATAAGATAAATGTTGTCAAAGTAGCATAAATCAGATCTAGATATAGCAAATTAGGCAACAAGACATTCAAGGAAAATACTGAGGTAGAGCATGACAAAAAGGTGTATCACATATTAGAGCTAAAGAGAAATACTCTACTTTCAAAAGCTGTGAAAGAATGTCCAGCACTTCAGGAGGTCCTACTTCCAACCCTTCATCACGACCTGTAGCTTTCTTCTTGTACGTAACGTTGCCCAGATAAAGAATAGCTGAAAGTACTGAAAAAATCCTAAGGAAGAAAAATTGAATTTTATGAGAATTTTTTTTATGAGCTCTAACAGGTTAGCAGACCTACTTCTACTTCAAGACTGTCTATAAGGCCTCAGATACTCAGCTCTCCTTGCTTGCTACAAGACTAAATGTGATCCCGACACAAATACAGTTTAGTGCAATTCATGAACATTAAATAGCTATCTAACAAAAGCTTAAAAGATTCCACTTACTGTTTTTTTGTTGCTGAAAGGAAGCCAACCATCTCCATGGCTTGTTTTAATCTTTCAAAGTCATGTCGGAGATCTTCCCCATCTTCAATTTTCAAGTTATGCTGTGAAGAGAGATCCATGATTAAAGGCAACAAACGAAGCCCAGACATCACAAGAAAACAAAGATAATCTGTTGTGCTTCCTTTCGTCTTTAACACAATAGAAAAACACTTCTCAATGCACTGGTAAATTCCTGTCACAGATTACCTGATTGAGGTAGAAATAATCTTCAGGTTGCTTGAGGTGAAATTCTTTACGCTCTTCCTCATTGACTCCAAGTAGCAAATAATAAAAGACATGGTAGTTCCTACAAAGTCAATAAATTTCTCTTTTATGAAAATATAATGATTTTTCTTTTATTCTATATACTTTAGATGCTCAAACTCTTCCACTGATTATAACTGTGTTAGTAAATGGTATTAATCTCTCACCTTTCATCTTTTTCTTGAGAAACCAGACGAGATTTTTCAAGCAGGTATTTTTCAACAACAGCCCTAAAGAGCCACAAAGAATGAAAAAAGCATGAGGGCAAAGAAAAGGCCTCACAAAACATCCAACAGCAACTGCCAAGAGAGTTAAATAATGAAATCTGCACTAAAATATACAAGAGAATAGCTTAGCCACTGTCTTAAATCTAAAATAAAATTTCAGTATGCACTATATTGTAATTGGAACAAAGAGAAATACCTAAAACACATGTATCTTCAGTGCTTGGTTTTAGTAGACATAACTGGAAAAAAAGCAAGTGAAGCTAGAAAAGTGCTGATGACAAAATGTAAGCAGAAACAAGATATGTAGAATGCTAACAACATGTTATCTACTCTGAGATTAACAGTTATCTGACGAGGAATGCAAGGACTACAAGACCCAAAAATATACTGGATAATTGTCTGCTTCTCAATCTAACAAATTAGCTAGACCTTTGTGACAGTATATGTCAGCCTAAAATGGAAGCCAGACAGACAAAAAGACCCTTACAGTTTGACAAAGTAACGTCCTGAATGATGATCTAAACTCCTTGACATGGGATACAATGAACGAGGCCAAAGGCTGAGCAGTTTTTTCTCAGGTTGAAGACAAACCAAATGTATTCAAATTGTACCCATCTCCTGAGCTAGTGCAACTGCAGCTGAAAAGATGCCAATTTCGTTCAGAATAACACTTGAAGCAAACTGGTACAGGGTTCACAGTCATTTATGTTATTCTTATTTTGTAAATGGCAAACACTAAGATGACCCAAAGGAAAGACACACTGCAGCACAAAAGTCAGGGATAGCTAGTGACACTCCACAGGGCAGCAAGCTTCAGCTTCAGGCAGAATTCCACACCAATATTATGTATTATGGCATTGTACCCAAACTGGGACAGGTACATCTTGACAACATGTGGACATGCTGCAAGTATTGCACATAAAAGTGTTAAAAATTTAAGATACATTTTACAAAGCAAGATCTGAAAGAAATGATTTTATGGCATGATGTTAGACAGCTAACTACACAAATATCTGCACATATATTTCCGTACAAAATTCTTCACTTGAAGTGAAAGTGCTCGCTGCTAACAAGCAGCAAAGCATGACCTTGGATTAATATTGAGGGAGTACAGTAATATGACATTATAGCATCTACTACAGCATGAAAAATATAAATAGAATTCTAAGACTCAGCTGTGACTATCATATTAAAAAAGTAAATGTAGGTATAGAATATTCTGTTTGACCTTCAGATAGAAGCACACAATGACAAGTAAAATAATAATTTTATAGTCGTCTTTATCTCTATAACTGGTGTTTAATTTTTTTCTTTAAAATGGCTTCCTCAAATGTATTTCACTTCTCTCCAATTCCTTTTATAAATTCAGATCTTCTGGTTTTACTTGCAAACTGGAGAGGACAATGGGTGTTATGAAAGAAGCCTGCATTTAGCATGAAGGTAAAGATCCAGCAGCAAATTCTTAACCTGGCCTGATTGTACGGCAAAGTAAGAATATTATGCATCACCTGATTATTCCACAAAGCTCAGTTAGACAGTCTTGAAAACTCCACAGCAGCAAGCTACTCTCACATGAAGAGTCTCGACAAAGCAGCATTTTATATACATATATCGGTCTTCACCAATTCCTAAAAGCACAGAGATTAACCCCAGCAGATCCTTATACTGTACTTACCCTCGGACAATACCGTTCTCTAAATAGTTGACTTGAATAAACTTTCCAAAACGACTGGAGTTATTGTTATGTGCTGTTTTTGCATTTCCAAATGCCTGTAAGAGAGCAGAATGAGTTAATTTTCAATTAAATCAAATATGCCAACACATAGTTTTTCAAGCTCTTCTGTTCATTGTTCAGCCTCCTGTTAGCTTGCAGTATAAACTTGAAATATTATGGAAATGGCAGCGTGAAGAAACCAAAAAGGCAGCTTAGGAAGCCTCCACTGTTCCTCACAGGTCTATATACATTTATTATTCGCACCATACAATAATATTTGAGGGAGTGAGGGAGGGAGGGGGAGTACAGGAAAGGTAATGACAGCTAGAGAGTGCAAATCAGCCTCCATCACTAACAATTATTGACCTCAAAGAGGTTATTCAGTAGAAAGATGACAGAACAATTACCATGAAATTGCCTCTCCCACAGAAAAGCCACAAACTACATCCTATTCCCTAACGCACTGCTCCCACTCAAAAATCTCCCAATAAGCACAATTTATTTTTTTTAAGTGAGAACAGAACATTAAGATCTCATTTATAAAGTTAGCCCACGAATTTTCAAAGTCGTAAATTGAAAAAACAAACAGAAAAACTTTGGTTTACAGAACCACGTCATACTCATTGGCCAACTAACTCTGCTACACAACACTGGAAAATGTAGTTTCGTTATGAGGTGTTAGAAAAGGCAAAATACAGCTATGGCATAAGTCCTAATTGTGCATCTTTAATACTTCTGCCTGTAACATGAGCCTTTAGAAAATATCCTCTGCATGAGCCACACTTAAGATGTCTAAAGACAACTTATTACATCTAAAAGTCAGTAGAATTAGCTATTGGGAATGTCCTTAACTTTATCAACTCTTAACTGTGTGTTCTTAGGTTAAGAGAAACTTATCCGTCTAACATGCAAGAGGCAATCCAGGACATCGAGAAGAAAACCTGTGTAAAATACAATTGTTTGGAAAAATATGCTGCTCGGTGTAGGCTATCACCAGCAATTCCTGCCACAGATATTTCCTCTTAAAGCTCAAAGCAATTAAGGGCTCCATTAGGAAATCCGCCTCCCCTAATATAGAACATTCATGGAATGATTTCACCAAAATGCCACCCTCTTCCTCCACACACACACACACGCATCCGGAGAACGATGGACATGTTCTATGCTGTGTACATTATGCACTAAACTGCTTATACATAAAATTTCACAATTACGGTGAATCCTAGGGAAGTACTGTTTTCATGACAGTCATGTTGTCTGTATACTGCAACTCTTTTTTTGGGCTTTGGTTGTTTGTGTTTTTTTTTGGGGGGGGGATGTTGTTGGTTTTTTTTTTTAGCAAACTACCTGCAGTGTGACACCTGGACCATCACTATTTCCAAAACAGGTTCTCAAAGCTCTCTTACAAGTAGAATTCTACTGCCAGCTGCCTAGCGTTCAGAGAACGCGAGGAACTTCTTCTAAACTGGGAGAATGCCCTTAATTCTTCAGACAACCATTATTTCTGACCTCAGGGAATAAGGAGCTCTTCCTGTGCATGGTGAAAACCCCCAGGGTGATTCTGCTGTAACTCCTGAAAAGTCAGTGGGTTTCCAAGGAGGGAGGGTTTGCATCCATCAGTGCTTATTGATGACTGAGGCTGAGCTCAGCCTTCTAATTTCTAGAGACTATGCTACATGTGTTATAATTCAAACAGCACCTATACCTGGATTTTTCAAAGCAAGTATTGATGACAGTCATCAATATCTTTTTGTAGCTAACAAGTTATCAACCAGATTATTTTTTTAGAGCCCATTTTGCATACACATGCATATAATCCAGGTTGACTCCTTACAGTTACCAAACACCAAATCAAAAATGGAAGACCAGTAACATCAGTACAGCAAATTGTCTGCTTCACAAACCAAAAAACCCATTCCTCTCCCACTGACAGTGGCTCAACTGTGGCTCGCTGGAGAGCATCATCCAACTTCCCATTTAGTGCATTAAGAAATCTGCTGTAGCAAAGCTTTGCCAGGCTGCAGAACAGTGGACTTGCAAATTGATTCTGAAACACTTCTTTTTAGAAAGTTTTCTAACTTAAGCCACCAGTTAACTTATATTCAAGAAACCAAAACACCACGTAGCTAAATTTGCTACATTATTTTTTTAATAATAAATATTTTGGCATTACAGAGTTAAGAAATCCCATAACCAGGGCTTCCTGAAAAACTTTCCTTAGTGATTACTCATGTAAGCAATGAATACAGTTTAAAACTAAAGGCTCTTATGATCTCATGTGTCTGGTATTTAGTCAAAGCATACAGCAAATTCTTAAAAGCTGATCTAACATTATCAGTTTTTAGGAAAGTTTTCATGTACTGAATGGTTTTCTCACAAGAGCCTTTAACATCTAAAACTTTTTAAAGAACATTCCAAGTCACTTAACATTTTGGGTGGGGAATTTTTTTTTTTGTAACATTTAACTTTAAACTCTAATCACTGCTACCGTATTTTGCAATATACTTTGATGAGTTATCTACGTAAGAAATTACATTCCTGCCTAAAACCAGAAAGGCACAGAAATCTGAAATGTTTCAGTATTTAGCAGTTAGATATCTTTAACCTACTGTAGCTTTATCCTACAAAAAGAAGGATTACGGATAAGAATTAAGCTCCTCTATTACCTAGCAATTGCTCCACATGAAAAGCACCTCTCACAGGTAATTCTATCCAGGTACTCTATTCATAGCTCAAATTCAACTGAAATATCTCCCTGGTTTGCCGTTACAGCAAACCACCTATGCCTTTACAAAACAAATTCAGAAGACGTGAGAAGATAATTTCGGCTGAAGAGAAATAATCATTCACATAACCAAACCCATTTACTGTTTTTCCTTGTGAGTCCATGAGGAGACAGATAAAAATTAAAACCTAAAACTTAATCTCTCCAATGCAGAACACTAGCTATATAAAAAGAGGGTGAATCAAAAATAGCAGACCAAGGCCAGAGGAATCAGAGCTGGGATAGCCTATTTTGGGAGGCAGGAAGTCATCCAACCCATCCTCTTACCTTGGAATGCAAGAGGCGTAAACTGGAGTCTGCTGCTCAAAACTCCTGCAACACTAACAGCTTCAAAAGTATTTGGAATACATGCCAAATTCTTATATTTGCTGTAAAAAGAAAACCCCAAACATGCTCCTATCACCTACCTCAGGAACACAACTCAAAATTCTTTCATAGGAATTGCCAAAATCTGAAAAAAGCTATTTGAGTTTCTACATGAAACCACTCTGATCCATGGCAGAATCACCACCGCACAGACCAATCTTTTAATGAGCCAGATGACATCAAAGACTCAAGTTACACACCCTGGAAGAGGAAATGACTCCTTCAGAGTTGAACTCAGTTTAGTAGTGGTCTCCAGAAACATGCTGCAAAATATCCACTCATCAACACAAAAGGTGCAGCGTTCAGGGTAATTCTGCAACTCCGCATGCTGTCTGATGTGCTGGGGAACCCTAAGCAATCCACATGATCAGACTGTGTAAAGGACAAGGGGATTTTTCCCCAAGAGATGTGTGCAGCAGGGAAAAGCATGCAACACATTTCTACGGGAAAAAAAAAAAAAAAAAGCAACAAAAAAAACCAACCCTAGTATCATCCAACCAAATGGAAAAAGGAAGTTCCATTACTCCTCTGATTATGATTCTTAAAACAAACACATGCAGATAATAGCCTCAAAACAACTACTTTCCCTTAAATAGAACAGGCTACACCCACTAAATATATATGCAGACTTTTATGGCAAATATAAATGAAAACCAGAGTTGAAGCACCACTCGGCTTAAGTCCATCTTATCCCGAAACCACAAGCACAATGGGCCTGTAATAAAGAAAACAGAGCTGACAGCGAATTGCTTTACTCTGTTCTCCATAGAATGGCAAAGTATGAAAGTTTACTTTCTACAATGAAATTTAACAAGCCTTTTAATATGCTGAGTTCGAGAAAATCTCATCCCCACCCACCCACCTGATTGTGCTGTCAGTCTTAATTAATTCCTATTTACAACTGCCATCTTTAGAAGGTCCCCCACTGAACGCTTCCTGTTGGACTTATCATTTCATTTGGGTCTTAATTCTTTTCAAAAACGGTTCAGTGTGCCATTAAGAAGTCTTCAACATATCCAAATGGAAAGAAGCAATGCTTTTCAAAATAATACATGAAAAAGTTATGACAACCCCAGTATTTCCACCTGTTCCACATCTCCTCAGCTTCCCTTTCAGAGGGAAATGAACTTTCAGCGCACTAAGAAAGTAACTTCTGTAATAAACTCAGGATACCAAGGGTTACAATTTAACAGCAGACAGCAAGCCAACAGCAGCTTTGCTGCCAGAAGAGGAAGCTCCAATTCCCTCTTTGTGTCCCTTGCCTCCTGCTCCCATCCCCTCGCTCAATTTTCTGCCACTTTACTAAATTAATCGGCTCGAAGAAGCCGATAAGTTAACTACGGGTCTCCAAAGCAAGTTCAAAGTTTTAGACTGCACGCTGTGCATTTTATATCTGAAATACGCGTTTTAAGACATTTTTCCCTGATGAAAGGAAAATACAGATTTCTTGGAAACTTCTTGAGTGTGTACGGAAAGGTTTAATTCTCTTGTTTGAGACTCTATAACACAAACAGAGGTTTGATTCATTATTCCCACTTAGACCCAAATAATAGTTCCCAAATGTAAATTCCTTCTTGGGACTTCAACCGTTAAGTAAACTGAACTTGACAGTCAATACAAGAAGGCAAAACTCCAAGTCAGAGAACTATAATCACTAAATATAGAAGAGCATGAAAAAGTCAGGAGTATTTTAAAACAGAGCCTATCCTTATCTTCCTACCAGTTTTAAAGAAACTGCTCTTCACTAGAGACTATCTATATCAACCTGGAGAAACAATTTAATCTGAGAGCAATTCCTATACAGCTAAGGCAACTGTATGTCTTATGAGCACAACACACAGCATTAGGCTGTGCCGAAGCGTCGCTGTCCCATGGAAGCAGCCAGCCTTTCAGCTTCTCTTTCTCTAGAAATCTGCAAGCAGTGCCAAACATCATCAGAAGCAGCGCGAGTTTCCTCTGCTTATTAGATTCTTATAAACAGCACAGACTGGTGCCGAGATTGAGCAAGAAGCATCTGAGGATCAGAGACAAACCCACGACTAGCTTTCCTTTCACTAGCACATGTGACAGCAGTTGTGCCAGTACCATGTTTAATTTTTAACCACACTGTCTCAGTATCATGTATTTAATTTCTTGGATGTTTGAGAAGGTACTATCAAGCAATGTTTAAGGTCAAATCACCTTGCATGGTACAGCCCTAAGTCCATTCTTCAGAGTCTAGAAATTGTGAACAAGCAGCTAAGACATCAACAATAGTCTATCTGAAAATTCCTCAGATTTTAATAGATTGGTTAGGCAAGACAGAAACAGGATTCAGTAAGAAATATGTTTTCTAGTTAAGTATGTGATTATAAAATTATAAATCCACCTCCATAATACACTAATAGTGCTCACCTCTCTGTGCTAGAAATTTTTGCTTTAACTCCTTGAACTTTTACAAAAGGTCAGCCTATAAACAGACACATTTTACTTAGGTGTCATGAAAATAAGAGGTCACTAAAAAGAGGAAGTTCTGAGCCAAAATGCAACCAACTTTTATGATATAGAAGTCAAGGAAACAGACCAGTAAAGAGTATATTTTCATCTTTCATGAGGACTCAGAATAAAACTTCAAAATTAAATAGAACATTCTCAAATAGTTTAGGCACACTACAAAACTGTTCATGCAAAAAATCCCCTGAAACATCCATTTAAGAAAAATTCCCTTTTACCACTTCAGTTCCCTTAAGTAAAAACCCAAATGAGTCACCATAGTTGGATTTAGAAGCGACCAACTCTAACAGAAGAGTTTGTCGTCCGTTTAACTTCCACAAAGTGAAGTAAGCTTTCCGTGCATTCCTCTCCGAGACCAAAGTTTGACTTGGTTTTTTTAAAGTTACACTTAGTGACTGGAATTGCACAAGAGCACCCATATTGAGAAACATGGAAGCTTCGCTGTCAGCTGAATCCACTCTGCTTCATTTTACTTCTCTTTGTTCTAACCCTGCCGCAGCATCACTTTCTGCTCTGCATTGGAGTTACGTGAACAGAGAAGTATATTCCCAGCAACTCAGAGTTATGCTGAAATCACTGGTACCCCAGTGATTATTTCAGCCAGGACAAATCTTAGCCTCTGCAACTTTCAAAAAGGTTTCTTCCTCTATAATTTCAAGTCAATAAATAATACTTTTAATACAAAAATGTATATTCAGTCCTGAAAGATGTTTCACAATTCAGATAGTCCTACTTTTTTTATATTGAGTTGTCAAACTCCTTTATCTTTTCCAATATTTGGGAGGACAAGTTTACATTGAACCAATCTGACAGACACCTCAAAGAAGCAGAGCAAGAAGTTTCTCTGAGAATTGCAGAAAAGAGCGTCACATTTTAGACAATATGTTCTCAAACAGCCATGTTAGAATCCATTTGGCAAGTTTGCAAGTTAAGCTTTCAATCAGTCATCAGATTTCTAGCTAGCAAGACTATTTTCTCATGAAATGCATTACTAAACACTCAGTGGGAGTCTAAATATGTTGCAGTACTTATGACAACCAGTCTTACAGTAGAAAATCACCGGTGTCTGTTCACGAACATTCCCAGACATAGACAACATCTACCTGTGGCTCCAGCAAAGTTAAGAATTTTCATTTTCAATCTAGGGATATGTGCATTTCTCATTCAGTGGACAAAGAGCAACACAAGATTTTACATCTCTATCTGGTTTGACGCAGCTGTATCACATCCGGGAGACTAGGATCTGAAACAGTTAATTTTATCAAAGGCAGAAAGATCAGCTGATCAAACAGTGCTTTCCACAGTGACCCCTTCCTGTTTTCTGTTTAGAACTGCAAACTTGAACTCCAGCAACCAACAAACCTCAAACAATTTTACTTCTTCTTTCAAGTAGCAGAAAGCAAGGCAAAAAAGAACTTGCATGTATTCTTCATTCTTTACAGAAAAGCTTTCAAATCACTTTAAAATGTGTTACATTTAACTTCATTGCTTTGTCACCTTTTATTTAAAAGCTTTAAAAAAACCATTAATTTTCTTAAAAAAATAAAAGTGTTGTTACATTTGAGAATATTTAAACCTAAACTTTTCAATGGCTGCATTGAATGTCCTTGCTGCTGAAGATTTTATGAGCGACCATTACATCCATCCAAGCTTTCAGAGTTTTCCTTTCAGATGAGAGAGTACAAGGGAGAGGCTGAAGTCTAAAAGATCAGTTTAAGTCTGTCCTGCCGTCACCTAACACAAGGCAAGCTGTATCCCCTCCTTCTCATGTGTTTAGTTTTGCTTTCTATTGGAAATACTGCAGTAATTAAAAATCAAAGCCAACTCACACTTTCTCCCCAACTAACAATGTTTCTCTCTTCAAAACAAACAATTGTCGAAAGGAAGTAACTCCCTCAAAAAGGGAATTCATAAAAATGCTGCAGGTCATGCTTACACACAAAGGTATGATTACAGTAAACAGTTAACGTTTCAGCGGAACAACCTTTTTATGAAAACATTTACTTACAATCTGATTCAAATGCCATCAAAACTTTTAGATGGGAAACACAGGTAACCTCTGTCCCAGAATATTAGTGTTTAGTGGTGGAAAGTTAAGTCAGACATAAATTAAAAGCAACAGGAAGTCAGCTAAATGGAAGGATGAATTAAGGAAAATCAATTAGAAGCGGTCAAGCTACACAGCCAAACGCCAGTGCAGCCCATTGAAACCATTAGTGGTATCTAACGCCTAAACCAAGTAGGTGACTCAAAAGTAGTATTCAACAGCAGTTATTTGAAGTTTTCAAAAAACAGTTTTCACAGAAGGCAGTTTTAGTGTAAATTTACCTCCAGAACTGGTCCAGCTCCTAGAATAGTTCTCTCCACACCACTTGCGTACCCTTTCTGGCTCAGTGCTGTGAGACAGTGAATTAAGAAGTTTGTGCTTTGAGTTTTCCCAGACCCACTTTCACCTGATATAACTATGCACTGATTAACATGTTTTTTAAGCATTGTGTGATAAGCCACATCAGCAATGGCAAAAATATGAGGCTCCAACTTCCCAAGCTGGTGATTCTCATACATCTTGACATATTTAGGATTATAAATGGGCAGGAACTTGAAGGGGTTAATTGCAATCAGAATACTTCCTGCGTAAGTATAGATTTTGTGTTTCAGAAAGCGGCATTTCAGATTCTCCAGAAGCGTTGTCTCTGTTAAGTTGGGAAGATTGCACAAGTCATCAAAGTCCTCCTGGTGCCATGGAAGAAAGCCCCTTTCAACCAATCGCCGAGCATCTGTCTCCTTGGAAAGCAATTGCATCTGGACATATTTGATGGTCCCATCAGTGTTCCGTTCTTGCAAAAGAAAGTAGTACCCATCCTTTTGTGGATGCTCATCCTGAGCACGACGAGGCCAAAGTAAAACCCTATGAACAGGAGAATCATTTATATCAAGTACCCATTCTTCACCACCCGATTCTTTCACTTCCACGAGCACATAATGTTTTGAGACATCCAAGTTTAAGATATTAATCACATCCTTGATAACGTCTGAAGATGTGCTGTCCTTGGTTGCTGTCACTTTGCAGCAGGGAGCACTTTCTGTTGAGAGTTGGGGGTAAATATGAAGACTGTAGGCTGCCTTTGCCTGGCAAACTGCACTGTCAGCATCTTTTACACTCATTCTGTCCCCAAATGGGCTTCAGTCTTCCACCCCTGCTTAATATGCAGTGCCCATCCTCTGAAAAAGAAAAAAAGTCAGGTGTTAAAAAAGCATGTACAAGAGGTATTAGGGCAAGGTGTTATTTTCTGGAGGATTAGAATAAAGTTATACTAGAATAAAGTTAGTTAGAATAAAGTCCAGATTATTAAAGAACAAATGCACAATTTATGCACATCAGTGATATTATTTTTAAAAGTCTGCCTAGCCTGTCTCCAGCCTGGAGTGGAGAGCTGCCACAACATCTATCCTCTTTTCATTTTTCCTTCTATTCCTGTGCCATCCCTTCCTCCATGTTATGGCAGCACAAGCACCCATACAGCCACAAAGCAAACTGAACCGGGATAAGCATCCAAGTTAAAACTTCCCCGTTTCCCCAAGTTAGTTTTAACCCAGATAATTTCCCCATCTGCTTCACTGTACAACTACACGGACACTCATTCATCCTCCCACAGAAACCCTCCCGTAAAGCTGCACAAGCAGCCTGAGGTAGAAACAGGGTTTGATCACTTCTTAAACCGGCAGCGACAGTTTAGAGCAGCCATGAACAAGCAGCAGTGTATAGCTGCAAGGAAGAATATGGTTTTGACGCCGAGATCCACACTTTTTTTTTTTTTTCCTTTTTGTTTCCCCCAACTGACCTCTTTTCATCAAAGGTACAAGATTGGTATTCACCCCCACTCAACTTTAAGGAAACGGTGCCTATAGCTGACCAGCGCAAATACTGCTGCCAGCTCTTCCTAACCCTGCTCACCATAGTGACTTCTTGAACGTGCATCATTTACCCAGGCAAGAGACTGCTAATTTCACTTCATTGAACCACATCCTTGCTACAAAAAGGTTTGAGCGTGCTTTTTATCTTCCATTTTAGGCAACAAAGTAAAATTAGTCTTATTGCAACTTCTTTTCAGTTCAGCTAACAAGATCCCGAATCCACTTCATACACATTTTATACCTACCGCATCAACTCTTTCCTTACTGGGTTTCAGGAACCTCATGCATGAGTCTCCAAAAAATCATTCATTTTGATTGCTTTCTCCTCTTTTCACCCCTGATGCTGGCCAGCAATCTAACTTCAACTGAACATCAAACTCACAGAAGCCAACCTCCTTACTGCCAAGTCTAAAAGCCTCTAGATTTAGTAACACTCTGTGCCTTTGCCAGTGATTTTTCTCTCAGCTGCAATTCTGTACACCCAGATCAGGACTAGGTTTGCTTACATTGCTTTTGTTCAACAGTTTATTAGCTTATCAATGGGTAGTAAAAGGAGAAAGATAATAAAGTATCCCTTTGTTTTAACAGTCTGTAAAACTTCATACCTAGAATATCAGTTCCGGTTTTGTTTCAAGAACAGTGTTCTAATTATACACTTACATGTTGAATATATAAAAAAAAAATAGGAAAAAATAAAAAAAAGACAGAGAAACGTCAATGAAGTTACTTTTTGCCACTAAACGACTTCACAGGAACTTGCATAAGGCCACAAAGAGCAATCATCTCAAATTAAAATCAGTAGAGTTGGAAGCATTTAGCTGCCACTTCCACTGCAAGTAATGAATCACTTCACAGAAACATGACATAGTTCTGCCTCATGAGCAGCCTCAGAGTAGAGAGCTGTGCTTTAAGGGAACTCTGAACAGTAAGCTTACAGAAGACATTGTTATGCAAGCTGGATCACTTTTAGTGGCTACTCATCAAAAGGAAGGCTGAACAAGCCACAGAGAGCAAGACAAACCACAGCACATCTCTGATCAAGCTGTATGATCCCTCTGAGAAGGGTTTTTCTCCCCCCCCCATTAAATTTCATTCTTTGTTCATTAAGGAGAGCTTATTGCAAGAAAGAACTTTGTCATACAGAAGGATGGACCAGTGAGCTCAAAGTCTCCTCTCCGTTTCCTGTAATTATCACTGACCAGTAGCTAATAAGGACTGAAATAACTTTGAATTGTGCAAGTGGAAAGCATTCTTAACCTATAGAACTTCAAACACCTTAACATACAGTAGAATCGACAGTAGACTGCTGCTCATGAGGAACATGAATCTGGAGCACAGAACAGAAAAAAAGAACAACAGTCACCATTTTCCTCTCAAGTTAGCCAGGCAGTTCAAGGGACACAGTCTTGTGCAGACTTCCCTTTTTTTTTCCCCCAGCAATGAGTTTCAGACACACAGTCTGGTATGATAGAGGAAGTCCCCTCAATAAGCGTTTTCACCAAAACAGCACCCTAAGAAATGTTGGTACCACCTCTTTGCCCACACAGAAGAGCTGAACCTAAGTGCTGAGCTCTGACTTTACTCCTCTCTGTTTCCCAACCTCATCTCATGTCAGCTACCAGGATATATCTGGCACATTGCTCAAGGCTCCCATACCACACTTTCCAAAGAAGAAACCAGAACACAGAGGGCCTCTTCTCTACTGGTAAAAAATTCAGGGTAATTACAGTAAGCAGCAACATGATGGCTGGCAGTGTCTGCTCAGGTGTGTACCCAAAAACGAGAAAGATCTCTCATCCTGAAGATGATAGGTTTCTCACAAAGCAACATGTAAACATCAACCTTAATATATTTACGGTACATACAGATTTCTAAATTATGCAGTCATCATACAGCTTGATGGAAGTTCAAGCAGACATCCATCACCCTATAGGAATGATTTGGAAGATAATCTACAGTAGAAAGAACTTGCTGAAACATGATTTCAGCGAACAGTCACATCAGCAGTAAAGACTGTCAGCAAACACCGCCCCACTTTAACCAGATACAAAATCCAGACACTACTTGCTTGTTTTCAACAGTGTTGAGCTTCAAGACTGCTCTTTCACTCAACAACTCAAATCAGATATGCTACTTTGAATCATTTAATACTGGTTATGAGGTTTTAAGAAGAAAAAAAAATAATTAAATTCTAAAAGTCACTTAAGGAAGAATAACATCCAATTACTGTGATTCCTTTTAACCAAGTCTACTCTTGTTACCTACAGTTTATTTGCCCAAAAATGCACTACATGAGTCCCAGAAGAAACAACATGATGCTTAAAATCTTTAATCCAAGAATCAGAGTGAGAGTATCTAGTCACTACAAAAAGAGGTTTAAGGAAAACTTGCTGGTCTCCAGCTACTTATGATTTTCTTAGAAAGGATGTAAAATTAATGTGCTGATAATTCTGCTCTAAAAGAGACAGACCTCTGACTTCATACTAAACAATATTTCAAGCCACAAATTAGAACACAGAAACAAAAGAGTATACACTAAACAGAGTCTAAGTTGGTTACCTAATGGCTCCCAGTATTCAACTAGGGACAGGGTATCATCAAGCAACTGGAAGATTAGATTCTAGTGAAGTTGGATTCCTGGCACCAAATTAAACATTTCATGACGGGTCTAAAAGAAAGAAAAGAGTTACTGCTAAAAAATGTATCACAGAGAGATTGAGAAGGCAGTAAGTAATCAAAAGCCAGATCAATTATATAGTGCGGTAGTACAGGAACAAGAAAACAAATTTGAAACAAATTTCAGCTCAGCTTACAGATATATAACTTCAAATTTATCCAAGAAACAATCCATACCAGAGGGATGGAATGGGAGTTATCCTGAAATAGGCTTGAAAACCATAGCGACTAATCATTTAAACATGGGTATAACACTACAGGCATGGTAGTGAATGTAATTCCCAGATAAACATCATATGACTATTTAGTTCAGCAGGCATATTACCCTTGCACTCAGAAGGTACATGGCCAATACTGCATTTAGAATATATTCAAAATTCAATTAAGAAGCTAAAAACAGCAACTAAAAAAAAAAAAAAAAACCAAACCCAAAACCCACAACTGTTAGAAAATACCCCCTTACAGCAAAATATTCTAGAAGTTTTGTCTATGAGAAACACGCAGAGGAGACTGATATCAGTTTAAGTCCTTGCACAGGGAAACAGAGTTTGGTAACAATCACCAGTTTGGAGGACAAAGCTGTAACACAAACCAGTGGCTGGAATTCAAAGCTAGACAAAGTCAGGCTAACATAAGACATAAATGTCACCAGAAGGCTACCCCGCACTGCAAAAACTTAACTGACACGAACCATGAGGTTTGATTGCTAAAGTGCTTTTTCGAAAATCAGCCAGTCCCCAGTTACAGATGCGCATCTTAACTAGAAAAGTTAATTAGGTACTACCCTCATTTACATCGAGTGGTCTGCACTGATGACTCCTCCTACTTTTATGATCTCTCATTATTTAGAAAATTTTTAAGCAACTGAAAAATTTATTCAGTGTAATTTGGCTCATCAAGGAAGCACAAGTCTGAATTCAGGTGCAGAGAATACTGGAAGAAAAAGGAGAAATACAAAAGTAGAAGGTAATAATGAAACTGTATTGGTCAGCATGCAAATCAGCAAACTTGGGAAAACAGCAGCCGAACTACCACTGTCAAGCTCTTTCTGTAGGTGGAAATTCTCCAAAGTCACCTCAATTACTTTCAATACCTCTTCTTATAAGAAGCCCTTTTCCAACGCATGGGGAAAAACAAAGCTGTGTGTTAGAGAATTTAATAAGTGGGAGGCAGAAGCTGGCACTAGGTGCACATCAACTAATTTTAGACTTCACATTCAGACTCCTTCCTGTTTTCCTTAAAATGTTTTACTTTTCACAAGCTTTTTGTAGCACAAGTATACATCTTCACAGCACTTATTTTTCACCATACTCCTCTTCTACAGCTGCAAACATAGTTAGGCAAGCTGGGCAAGACAAAAACCTCAAAGCTTTTGATTCTACCCTTTTATTCAAAATATCAGGCTGTATTAATTCTGTGGGCATGAGTGGGGCAACAGCTGCATAGGATTAGTGTTTTAAATGATACAGAGATACAATTTGCACCCTTGTAACAGTGGTTTCATTGTGTAACACACGTAATTTAATGGTACTTATTTCAAGTGAGATTGAAGAGAAGTAAATCTGGAATAGTGTTACACAAATTTAAATATAAGGCACCAGTTACAAACCACCTTTACTCAACTATCTTAGAAGGATAATTCCAACAGGTCTAGGAAAATGGAAGCAAGTCTAGCCAATCTTTTCAGGATTTTGTAGCTTCCCTTACCCCCCACCTTTGCAACTTCTACAATGTATTTGTTAATAGCACTAACATTAGCAAGCTTAAAAGTTAACAGTCTAATGCTGTATTTATTTTCATATTACCTATGAAATAGTACTTTTATTTGCTTATAAAAAAAATAAAACCCACTAGGCTTACCAAAAAATAATCTAAGTGAACACGGGGCTGTACTATTTAGTCTCTCGCTGGAGGACTGATTATACTTGCCACTTAAATCACTGAGTAGGGCAACATTTCAGGTAACTACTTCAATACTTTGTAGAAGAAATGTAGTAGGCTACTTAATTTAAATCGGTCTGTAATTTTACTTTTTGATCAGATAACAATAGAAATAGAAAACCCAAAATTCCAATTCTCTATGGTAATTTTGATGGTATTTTCTAAGTGTTTTTAATTCTCCATTAAGCAAATTAATTTTTTAATAGGCATTAAAGCCAACTTTGTCCACTTAATAATGTAGTAAAATTCTAGAAGAGAACTTTGCCCCAATCAGCACAGGGTATCCGTTTAGTTTAAATAAGGCCATAATTTGAAGTCACATATTTAGTCAATGAATCACAGTTAAGCTAAAAGGGGAAAGCTACCATTACAGCAAAATTGTCGAGGATGAACTTTATAATATTCCAGTTCTTCACATTTTCATGTACGTTTCCAGTGCTGCATTACTCAGACTGAAAGATTCAAGCTTCTCCCATTGTTCACCAAGTAATTTTCAACACAAAAGCAGAAACACATCATGAGTACTTGAACTCTAACATTCTTGAATACTAAAATTGCCAATGACTATCCTCAAAAGAGACCCCTCTGATCAAACTGAAAACATCCAGCAATTTCAAAAATATTCAGGTACTACTTATCCTTGATTTCCAAAGCAAGGAATTTCCTGTAAAATAGGCTACAGAGACAACCTTAAGTTTCCAGAACTAACTGTGCGTTACAGGTAAGGCAAAGGCCTCAACCCTTGTCTTACCACACATCATAAGCACATACAGTTCTTGTTAGTTGAACATAATTATTTTTTTTTTTCTAGTCTTCCAGACATTTGCAGATTACATGAAGATGTAATGCTTAGCATTCTAGGAACACTTCAATATTTTTTTGGTCATTACAAATTCTGTTGGACTAAACTTTAGATCTTTGGTTTTCTTTAACTGAAAGCTCTCAGCTTTTTCTACTCCAGAAGGAGCAGTTCTGAATGGAGCATGCAAATCTACAACACATTCGTTACTACTCTTTGTAATCAAGCCTGCCAGAAAAGTTACTGCCACAGACTGCCTAACAAAGGAGAAGCTAGGCTGAAATGCAAGTAATGCAATGCAATACAGCAAAATGTCAAAGAAATTACCTTCATTACAGGCAGCTCCTTCTCAGTTACCTCCTCTCTACTCCCTATGGCCCTTGAGATCCTGATCCCAATCTACACCCTCAAAGCACCCAAGATGCAGACCTCTACTTCCTCTTAATGACTCAGATGCACAATTTAACCTCAAGACAAGGATATCTTATCAGGTCTATAGTGGCATTAAAGGTCTACAGCATGTTATTACCTCACAAAAAAGTGTGATGTCAGAATTACAGATGTTCACTTGAGTATGATTCAGAGGAAATGAAGATGTTGCCCTGTTGAGAAAACAAGGAATGAAGGCAAAGAGTCTAAGTCAAAAGAATCTTGGAGACTATTCTCACTAGCTTTTGTAGTTTTCTTAATTTTATCCTTAATAGCATTGTAGCTGTCAACAAAGGAAGTAAGAAAATCTCACCGCAATTATACTGACAAGAAATTCTCTTAACTTTTGTGTGAATTAGAAAAGAAAGGGGGCTCATCACAAGAAGCTGTACATGTCAAAAATACCTTTAAAAACACTTTTACTATTAAACACTGTTGGTGTTTGAAAGAAGAGCAAGTTTTTCCAGGATCTGCATTGAGTTTCATTTGGTAACCAGATATAAACAATACAATAAAGCCTAGATAAAAGCAACTCTGAGCCATGCTTAAGTTAGTCAATACATCAAGAAAACATGATATACCAGAAACAAAAAACCTCTGAATTTTCATTTTCTGAAATAAAGACACTCCCAGCCCTTTCAGAAGGCAGATCATCTATTAAAATAGCCACCTACTGAAAAAAAAAACCAAATCCTTATCAGCATTTCAGGCTTTGTAACTCCCTGATATTAGAATAAGTAGATCTTGTTTCTTAGAAAGGTGATTAATAAACACCTTCAGCCTTCACATTCACAAAAAAGTACTGAACCACAGACTTTTTGTTGAATCAGTATTTTTTTCACTCTTTTCCTTGACTGTTGAAATACCTAATATTGTTGCATCTTTTAAGAACTTTTCCTTTTTAAGTGCCTAAGAGACGCAAAATGTGGTATTTGACCATCTAGCAAAGGAAAGGCCATATTTAGCCTAAGTAGTACTGAACTAAGTTCATGAGTCAAAGTTATTCATACACAGGATTATTCAAGTGGTATAATGTTTGAATCATTATTTGTCAGAAAACTCAGTCTGTACAAAGCACAAACCTCATTTAAACGATCAGCTGCATTTACTCTTCCTAAATTATTCAGTTCTATAAATGTTTTAGATTCCACAAAAAAACACAAACCTGAGTCTTCCCACTCTGATTATACTAACCATTTGCACAGACAGCTACTCTGTCACTCCACAATCTACAACATTCAACTAGGAAAACGCTTTTTGTTGAGACAAACGTTCAAGCATAGAGACAGAAAAAACCCAAACCAAACCCCCAAACAACCCATATTGTTCTACAAAACCAGTTCCATCACAGTAGTGCAGTAATCCCTAAGTTTTATGCTAATAAGTAAACACTAATGATTAAGAAAATGGCTTTCAATGCACCATCCTGAAAAGCATAAACGATGTTACAGGACTTCACATATAGATAAAGAATTTCATTGTCAGTTCAAAGACAAAAATAATCAAGATTAACTCTTTTCTAAAAAGAGCCCCAACAAATCCTGAAGCTAGCGTGAATATACATCCGTATTAGAAGTTTCCCATACCTCTTCTCCTACAGTAAATGAGTTTGTTCCTGATAAAATTCCATGTTAAAGACACCAAAGGCTTAATAAAACTTGATGGGTGTGACACCAATATACTAAACCGGAATGCAGGGTTACCTCACACTGTAACTTTAGGGCAAGTACTTCAGTCATGTATTCCAGCTAACAGACCTGAAATCAGAGAGCTTCTAATTACCCATGACAAACTCTTATTTGCAAACAGCTAGGTAGACAAACCGATACCGATCCACCTCTAGGAGTAACGTGGGAGGATGTTGATGACATCTTTGGAAGGCTAATTGCATTTGCCAGAAGCCTGAGATCATCTCCAGCCCTTTACTCCACTGCCACCCATTTCCAGAAGGTGAAATCAAAGAATACTGAACTAATTTGCATTCAAAGCACTTCTCACTTTTCACAAACAGGACTTGCAAATAAAGCTGGGGAAGAATTTTGCCAAAAAACTTACGGAGTAATAGACAACAAGGCTAGAAATTATACTGGGAAGTCATCTTGCATTAGGATCGCACGTACCTGTATCAACTGCACGGTCACAAGAGTCACGAATCAGGATAGTACTCTGCTACTCTTAGTCTACAAACATGTAACAAAAAGATGTTCCTAGCTTGCAAAAGCGTTACTTTCCAGATTGCAAAACCCAACTTACCGAAAAGACACAGCACTACCAAGCCAGAAACAGCTAGAGGCGTGCATCAATTAGGCAATGATGGTCACCACGATAAAGCACAACCTCAACACAGGAGCTGCAGTGATACCGTCCGGAGTTGCCCAAAAATAAAACAAAGAAACAAAAGAACCCAGAGAGTTTTAACTTTTTTTTTTTTTTTTTGAAAGATATGGAGATAGTTGTACGAAAGCTTACAGGCTGTTCATACCGAAAGTTAGAGACATCATGTGAAAAAGCCGAACGCTGCATGGTTGAAAGATCAGTAAGCAGGAGATGGAAGTTAACCCTGATCAACGGCAAGATCTTCCCCCCGCGTATCGCCTGAGAGACGGGAGGTGCGGACTGGCGGCGAGGCGCGTTCCTTCCCTTAGGGCATGTCCAGCTCTCGGGGCACATCAGATGTAAAACGAGTCAGCAGCAACACATCTGCCCCCCCGGCCGTTACAAGCCCACGCAGCCGCCCAGAAGCCGGGCACAGCGCGGCTCCAGCCTGCGCCACCCCCCGCCCCGAGGGGTGCCCCCGAGGAACGGCTGCCGGCCCCCAGGCTCCTGAGGGAAGCGGCGGAGCCCCACGGCCCCCATCCGCCAGACCCCCTTCCTCACACGCACAGCTCCCTGCCCGCCCCGCAGCGCCCCGGGGCTCGGTGGGCAGCGCCGTCCCGGGGCTGTGCGAGACCCGGTCACTGAGGCGCCGCCACCACAGAGCTCGTAAAGGAGAAAGAGAAGGAAAGGAAGGAAGGAAGGAAGGAAGGAAAGAAGGAAAGAAGGAAAGCGGGCGCCCACCGGAAGCCCCGGGCCGCGCTTCGCCGCCGTTTACCTCAGCCGGTGGGTGAAGCGCTGGCGGCCAGCACCGCCGCCCGCCACAGGCCCCGCCGAGGCGCCGCTCGCCACTTCCGGGTAGGGGGAGGCAGGGCGACGCCCATTCAGCGCCGCGCGCGCACTGCGCATGCGCACCCCCCCCTTCCCCACCCCGCGGCGGGGCGGGAGGCGCGAAGCGTCGCCCTGAGGCTGTGGCGGCCGGTGCTCGGTTCGACTCGGCCCGGCCCGCGGCTCCCGGCACAGCTCGGGGATGGGTGCTCGCTGGCAGCCAGGTGCTTTCTGAGGCAGGGCCCTGCGGCGAGAAGCGGGAGTGGGTGGATTCCTGTCAAAACCAAAGAACCTCGGTGCTGTTCCCGCCTGGGAGCGTCGTCCCCCGGCGCTGTGAGGGCTCCCGCTGCGGAGGCGGCGGCCTCGCTGGTGCTCACCGCCCTTTTCCAGCGGTTTCTTAGAGCGCTGAGGCAGCGCAGAAGAGCCCTCGCGTAGTGTTCTTGGGCTTCGCCAGACGAAGCCGTAGAGCGTAGCCGCCTCCTTCCAAAAGCCCGAGGAAGAAACAGTGCGCGGGGCCAGCCGGCGGGGTCAGGCCCTCGCTGCTCGGTTTACCCGGTGCTGAGGGGAGCGCAGCCCGGGCCGGGGGGGACGGGCGCTGCCCCGGCGGGGGGCGGCTTGTTTCATCCCTCCACGCCGCCAGGGGGCGCGCGGCCCTGGTGCTGCGCCTGCGCGGCGGTTCGAACGCGATGGCGGCGGCGAGAGGGTGAAGGAGCGGGCGGGTGAAGGTGCGGGCGCGTCTCGCCGCCCGTCTCCTCAGGCGTTTCCAGGTGCCGTTGTCATCTCTCGCTCTGTCTTTGCAGGATGTCCGCGCCTGCGAGCCACCCTACCGCTGCGGTGGCGGGCGGAGAAGCGCCGAAAACGAAGCAGAAAGGTAGCCGGGGGGTGAGGGGGGAGCCCGCTCTGACTGAGGCGCGGCCGGTCGCTGAGGTGGGAAGCGCGACGGCCAGCCCGGCTGAGCTCTCTTTGCTCCTTCTTCAGGAGGAAGAATCGTGAAGTCTCGCTACCTGCAGTACGATAAGAAAGACGTCAGGAAGGTACTTGGACGCCTCGCTGCCGAGCTCAAACGTCGCTCAGCAAAGGGTAGAAATGGCGTGAGGGGCAGCTGGGACGTGGGGCAGCAAGACCTCAGCAAAAAATTGAGTTTGCTTGGGTTATGAGGGAGTCGTGGTGTATTATTAGATGTTTACTGGGATGGGAACTTGGGACTGAACTCGGGCGACTTGCAAAAGCGCCAAGACACCCTGGGATTATTGTCATTGTGTATTGTCGGCATTCGAGCTGGAGGTAAGATATATTGCTGATCACAGTTACTGTTTATGCTCAGTCTTAATCTGTTTCTTGATTATCAGGATACTCCAACAAATTCCTTTTCCATATCTACTGGTAAACCATCTTCTTCAACTAAATCAAGATCAGTTCTTGCTCAGAAACATACAACTTCTGCTGGTAGGTTTTACCAGAATTTAAAAGCTCTTTTGGGGGGAATTTGTAGTGCCAATCTGTGAAACTCTTAACAACTCTAAAATGTTGTTGAAAAGTACTTTGTATTACTTGCCTCACTGCCAGTTATTGTGTATACACAAAGGGAATTAAGAAACTTTATGTGGGATCGACTAAAAGGTGTAAATGCAAATGCATTAAGCTCTTGCCTGGATGGTCTGTTAGAAAACTAATCTGGAATTGAGTGGGTTGTCTAAAATAAGCATATTTCTTGCCTTCTGCACAGGCTTTGAACTGGTGTTTTTTACTATGCCCTCACCGTTGCCCTGCTTTTTAATCTTTTTTAATAAACCCAGCGTGAATGAGTGAAAATCCCTGTCTGCAAAACAGTTCATTTTTGTTTCTTTTGCAAGAATTGCAAAAGAATTTTCGGGCCAGACCTTAACTTGATATGAAAATCCTGAGGAAATAACATTCCCTTTTCATATCCGAGTGTTCTTTTTGAACTATGTTTAAGAGGATAACATTCCAAAATACGAAATACCTTATCTCTAGGTAAATTAGAGAGTATACAAATGATGTATGTAAAGTAAACGTGTAAAAGTTTGCTTAAGTTTGCCACATATTAGTGAAAACGTATATTTTTGAACTTGCACAGAATCTGTTCTAATTCTTTTAGTTTGATAACAGCTTCTTTCTACAGGTCTTCTCTCTAAGTCTTTAAGTCAGAGTAGTTTTGAGAAACGTGACTTGCAGTCCACTTTATTAGATGAAGATAAACTTGAACGACCGCAGCTTGATTTTTCAGCAATTGATGGTAAGCTTCCACTCCTACTCAGTTTTTTGGTTTATTATTTTTAACATATGTGCTGTAACTTGATGATGAGTAACCCTTGTATTATTCTATACTCACAAAAAGATTTTGTCAAATAAGGTGAATGTTATTTCATACACACTGAATCACCTAGGTTAGAGATCCAACTGTTCACCTAGCACAGTTCACACCTACAGCATATCCTTGAGCTCTAAATCGACCCAACTCTTCAACCCCTCCAGGGATGGGGACTCCTCCACCTCCCTGGGCAGCCCATTCCAACCCCTAACAACCCCTTCTGGAAAGAAATGCTTCCTAATATCCAGTCTGAACTTTTCCTGGCGCAACTTGAGGCCATTCCCTCTTGTCCTGTCGCTTTCTACTAGGCTAAAGAGGTTCATCCCCTGCTCTCTGCAGCTTCCTGTCAGGGAGTTGTAGAGGGTGATAAGGTCTCCCCTCAGCCTCCTCTTCTCCAGACTAAACAATCCCAGTTCCCTCAGCCGCTCCTCACAGGACATGTGTTCCAGACCCTGCACCAGCTTTGTAGCCCTTCTCTGGACATGTTCGAGTAACTCCATGTCCTTTTTCTAGTGAGGGGCCCAAAGCTGAACACAGTATTCAAGGTGTGGCCTCACCAGCGCCAAGTACAGGGGCAAGATCACTTCCCTGTCCCTGCTGGCCACACTAATCCTGATACAAGCCAGGATGCCATTGGCCTTCTTGGCCACCTGGGCACACTGCTGGCTTATATTCAGCCGGCTGTCAATCAACCCCCCCAGTCCCTCTCTGACTGGCAGCTCTCCAGCCGCTCCTCCCCAAGCCTGTAGCCCTGCTGGGGGTTGTTGTGGCCCAAGGGCAGCCCCTGGCATTTGGCCTTATTGAAGCTCATGCAGTTGGCCTCAGCCCATCGCTCCAGTCTATCCAGATCTCTCTGAAAGTATTTCAAGTATCTTTAAGCAGAGGTATTAAGACCTTTAGGGTTTAAATTAACCTCTCTATTTTTAGTATCCTTTGGGTGCTGTTTTCTTTTTGTTTGAGATCAAATACTGTAGAACGAAGTACTCTCAGGTCTTTGTTCCTATAACAGATGGGTGTTAGATTATCAGCCCTTTTTAAAAATCTATCACATCTATCTGTAACTGTCACGTAATGCTCATGATCCACATCTCATGAGTATCACCAAAGCCAGAAATAGAGCACAAGTTATCTTTACACATAATAATTTTGAAATTATCTTTGCCTCGGAAAAACCTGATGGTATGTTGTCCCACCCCATATACATTGGTAGAAAAGAGCAATAACTTTCCTGTTGTGATACAGATAAAACTGTCCACAAAAAGACTCCTGCTTCAAAATCTGATGGCAAAGGATCTACAGGGACACATCAAAACCCAAACAAAGCAGTAAGTGTCACTGCTTTCCTTTGTTACATTGTTGAAATGGGTGAAGATTTTTCTGTTTAATCTTGATAACAACTTTGAGGTCCTGGGATAATCTAAAGCCTTGTGGAAGAAGTCAGAGGATAAGTCTGTTCTACTGCTAGTAATGTTTGTTTTGTTCATCAGGTGTCTCAACGCTTTTGGTTTCCTGTGGTGAAGAATCAGCTCCAATTGTAGCAGCTCCTCAAGTGGATTGTTTTTGTATTCCTGTCCATGCTTTTTAATTATATCACATTATCTTTAAATATTTTCTGACATTTTTGCTCAGAAAACTAACATTGATTCAACCTAATTTGAAGTGCCTTATTTAGGGATCTCATTCAATGTAGCGCTGAAACTTCGTGTTCTCTACCAGTATTAAGAAAATCTACTGAAAATGTTAATAAAAATGGTGGAACAAAGAGGTATATTTAACAGCTGTTGATGAAAAACCCAAACTTTTTTCATCGAGCTGGCTGTAGATGATCATTCTAGGCACAAATTGGATGTTCAGTCCAATTTATTTGAACATTGAAAAAATAATTTGTTTAAATACCAAAATGTTCTTTTTTTTTTTTTTCTGAAGGGAAAACGTTTGAATAGATCTCTGATAGCAGAGCTGGAATCTCAGACACTGCTTTTAACTTACCTAAGAATAAAGGTGAGTCAGTCAAGTATTTGGTGTTTCAGGTGGAAGAACATGACGTTGAGGAATTGTTTCTTTTCTTGTCTGTGCTTTCTGATCCATAGAAGTTAGATTTTTGTGACTTTATATGTTTGTGGTTGTAAAACTGTATGACTTGCTTTGAAAATTCTTAGAGAGAATTCTGTGCCAGTTTATTCAGCTGGTGCTGGTTCTTCACGAAGTAGGGTGTGTCAAGTCTGGCTGAGATGGA
Source organism: Athene noctua (assembly GCF_965140245.1). Classification (NCBI taxonomy): domain Eukaryota; kingdom Metazoa; phylum Chordata; class Aves; order Strigiformes; family Strigidae; genus Athene; species Athene noctua. The sequence goes on along the minus strand of NC_134063.1, from coordinate 5,869,802 downwards.
GTTAATTTTCCCCGTGCAGCCTCCTATATGCTGTGTATTAGTAGCCTGAAAGGGGCTGGTAACACACCGGTGTTTCGGCTGCTGCTGAGCAGCGCTCACCCAACATCAAGGCTGCCCCAGTCCTTGGGGTGGGCAAGATCTTGGGAGGGGCTACAGCCAGAACAGCTGACCCCACTGTCCAGAGGGAGCTTCCCCTTCGTATGGTGTCTGCTCGGCAGCAAGAGCTGAGAGAAAGGAGGAGGAAGAGGGGACGTTCCTTACTTACATTTGTCTTCTGAGCAATCATATACTTAAGCCTCGCTTCCCAGGAAGTGGCTGGACATCGCCTGTTGATGGGAAGTAGAGAATAAACTTTCCTATTTTCTTTTGCTTTATTAAACTGTCCTTATCTCGACCCCTGAGTCCTTCATTATATTCTCAGTCCCCTGACCTGCAGAGGAGGGGGTTGATAGATCAGCTTTGGTAGGCACCTAGTGCCCAGCCAAGGTCAGTCCCACTGCACAGGAGTATGTAGACGTTTTGGGAAAACCCTGAGTGAGTGTGTTTGGAGTTCAAGGTTGTAGCAGTGACTTGGTTCTTTGTTAACTCGGTGTATATGCATATTTTTCCTTTACGAAAAAATATTAGTGGGAGTAGGGGGAGAAGATGGAGGGGGGGGCTTTAGCTATAATGTACTGTGCTTATTGTGTGAGTTCTCAGATTCTGTTAATTGAAGCTCTCTGACCTGGTCTGAGACTTATAGTTGTTTATTCAGAATGTTAATTACTTAGATGTAGCATTACTTTGGTTGTGAGTATTTTTGTATGTAACAGGCAGGAAAAAATCTTGCTGAGCTGGAGGAAAAAACAGAAAAGAACTTGTTAATGTTGTGTGAAGAAAAGGAGAGACAACACAAGAAGCTCTGTGAGTTGAAGCATGAAATTCTTCTCCAAGAGAGAGAGCAGAAACTTGATGAAGCCTTAGACAAACAGGTAGGCTTCATTACAGTTTATGCTTCTCCTATATTTAAAGAAGCTTAGTTATGAAGTAGTCCTTTATCCAGAGAAGATTCCTCTGCTGCTGTGGCCTGCTGGGGTACAATTTTATGCTGCTTAAACAAAATAAATATCTGCTTCCTGTTGTGGCACATAACGCTCCCTAGTAACCGAAGCAAATGCCTTTGTCCCTTTTGCGTTGTCCCCTGTGGATCAGCAGGAGGGAGAAGTTGAAGCTCTTGGGCAAGGGGCAGCAGCAGCAGCACACTGCTTGCCAGAGCAGTTTATGGTTGATGCACGGGAGATGCAAGTATCTTAAAACCATGTGAACATCCTGCAGTTACACAATGACAGTTACACCTAGAGCCAAGATGCTAACCCTCAGATGAGAAGTGAACGCCACCTGCTCTTTGACTTATTTTTATATGTTAGACAGCAATCTGGCCTGGTTGTATGAAATCCTTGATAACAGGTTATCATAGAAGCTAAGCCCTCCCTTGTTTTTCAGTATTTTGTTAGTTCTGTTGTGTCAAATTAAAAGATAGCTCTCTTTAATAATTAATTTTCAAAACTGAACCTGTGTTTGCTTTTAACAAATATGGATTTCAAAAGTTAAACAAGACTTTTGTCCTCTGGTGAATACACTGTTAGCTACAGTCAGAGTATCAAATATGAGACACTTTCCCTGCTATGTTACTAACGTCTCTGAGTTACAGTAACAAGGAAACTGGTATTGACCTAGATATTTTGGAGTGGTAGAGGAAAAGTTATTGAACAGCATGATAGCAGTATCACACCACAAACTTCATTAATTCTTCTGTCAATGAGCATTTCAGATGGTACTTGGGTTTTTTTTTTTACAATTTTTTTTTTTTGTATTGAGCCAGGTCTGTACTAACAAAATGGCTGCTTTTGAAGAAGTGTTGGTTCATCCTGTGTCTTTTTCAGATGGAAATACTTTCTCCCCTTGTTCCTGTTTGTGAAAAATTTAAGGACCAATATAAAAGCTTTGCAGCTTCCCTGGATGCCACTAGACATGCATTGCCCATAAAGAATATTCACATAGAAGGAGATAAGCTAACATACCTTGGTATGAAAACTTGCTTCGTCAAATTTACTTTCGGAAATAGTGGTTTTTTGGTATGCTAAAATTCTTACGTTGTTATTGCTGGATCTGTCTGTGGCCACTGGAGGAATTTTGTGTGCTCTTAGAGCTTGAATGGATGCTGGGCTGCAGTGTTAGTCACATGTTTTGCTATGGATAATTCTTGTCTGTTTAACCACTAAATTGCACTTGAACAAGTTTTTTGTCTTGCAGCAGGAAAAAAAATCAACTTTCTAAGCTAGAGCGGTATTCACATACGCTTTCTTTAGCAAGTTTCAATATCTTTTAACTAATGCATTCATGGCATTCCTCCTCCTTTCTTATTCCTAATGGGTAAGCAAGTTGTAGAAATACTGTGATCTCTTGTTTCTGTGTTGAGGGATAAAGTCACATGGGTAGACATGCTCACATTTCCTGTAGAACTGGAGCTGAAATGTATTGTATCGTGTCTTGAATTAATAAATTACCACTTGTGTTTTGTATCGAAGTCTGGACAAAAAGTTACATTTTTAAACTGCTGGTCTGCAAGAAATGAGATTCTTAAACCATTTACCATAATCTTGCTTGCACTTCAAATGGAAAAGGTTTATTGAAGAGCTTAGAATTCTTGTAAGAAGGCTTGCAAGGAAATAAATATGTATTTTTGGTTTGTGAATGCTAAAGGAAGAGGACTGGATAAATTTTGTGCTTAGGGTGCATGTCAATAGCAATATATGTAACTGCCCAAGGAATTTTTGATGTCTAAAACCTGTTTTTTCTCTTCAATTTGTCTTGTAAAAATCTTTGACATACTCTAAAAGAGAGCTTGATTAGCAATTTTCATAGCCTGTTGCTGATGTTAGTCTAGATAGATAAAAATAATTTGGCTTTCAAGTTTTTTCATAGTGTGTGTGTGAAAGGTGAACAAGCAGTAGTTTTCCATCATCTAGTTCACCTGTTTCTGTGGTCACTGCAACTGTTAAATTATCTTGTATTCACTAGTGCCGTTGCATGCATTTTGAATAATTTCTTCAACATCTCACACTGCAGGTGAACTGCAAAAGCAGTTAACTGTCACACAGGAACTTCTGACAGAAATTATGCCAGACCACTCAGAAGAAAGTGAAAAAACGTTTAATGTACTGAAAGACCTTAAAGAAGTTTCTGAGAAACTGGATAAAGTGATTCAAAGGTATTTACAGCAACCAGGTGAAAAGACTCATTGGTTCTATGTTCAGAGGAAAATCTATAATCTCACCAGAATATATCTGGAATGTATATTGTATATTGAGGAGGGTAGTAGCACTAAGTTTAATTCTGTTCATAGCAGACTCCTGTATTTCTACCCCTACCCTACCTACAGTCAAAGTAAAGATGTTTGGAGTGTTTAGTTTGTGTATGTGAAGTGAACAGCTTTAGTGTGATGTTTTCTGACGCTTTAGCTGAGAATCTCAGGGAGCCATAGTAGCCCTGGCAAAGTGCAAATATGTAGGAAAGTGGAGAACTCCAGGAGACAAAAAAAGTGAACTGGAAGTCTTAAATAATTGTCGTGCAAATATATCATCCTTTAGGAGATACGAGGAACACAGAAAAGGTTTTTTTCCTCAAGTATTGTGTCAACAAATATGAAATATCACTGGGAGTGTGAGGAAGAGATAAAGCATGATAAATTTCCTTTCCTCTCTTAATTTCCCTAGAAGAGATTACAGCTAGTATCTTTGAAGATTAATAGACCATAAAGCCACATTATCTCACTGTCCTGCAAACTGCCCTTCCTCTCCTTTGCCTTTGGGACGAAAATTCACATTTTACATTTTTTCTTCTGATGGCTACATGGTGGGAGGATGACATGAATGTCCAGGCCTTTGGGATTAAACAGAAGTTGTTATCCTCCAGAGTAACTGATTTAACTTGTTTCATTTGTTCCAGGAGCTTTGCAGAAGCGCAGAACCTGTCATCTGAAGTTAGTAAAGAAGTTTCTCTGCATAACCAAAACATATGTGAAGAGAATCATGGACTAGATGATGTGAAGCACTGGTACTTCAACTAACTTTGTGTATTGTTTTACTAATGAGTGGATACTAAATCAGTGCCAGCAGACTTCTTGTATGAACATATAACTTGCCCAAATTTTCAGTTATACCAGAATATGAAACCAGCAGTATGGATGCTAACTAATGTAAGAAATGAAGTTTTCTTCTACAAGTTGTCCCATAAGGAGTCATCTTTTTTTAACATGAATTTGATACCTTTCTCATCACCTTCTGCCTTGACAGTACTGAAAGGTAACTAATAAGAAATGTTATTCTTAGCAAATATGATCTATATGTTCTTAAACTTCATGGTTTTCTCTCTTGAAACTGGCTTCAAGTAACTGATTTGAATCTCTTTCCAAAGTAGTGTACCTTAGAGGGCAGCCTGTCTTAATAGAGGTGAGGAATTGTGTATGTGGTCCTGAGCACTTGCTGATCACATCGGGGGGATCTGTAGGAATGAGCAGCGTGATCATTGGTCACTCAGTGAACAGCTTCTGGAGGAACTCTTAATTGTCCCTTATTTCTGGATTTGCTGAGAGGAAAAGCTACGTGGACAGCAAATAGAGGTTGATGCTTGGAAGGAGCCTGGTCACTTGTACCAAGTGAAAAGTTTTGGTAACTTGTTGCCTAATTGTCTTGGAAACAAATTATTAAAATCATAAATGCTTTTGTATTAACCTGACACCTTCTCTTTAAGGACTTTATTTAATAATAAAGACTATTTTCCACTGCTATATCAGTAGCCTTCATGTTTGAATATCTTCACTGATCTCCTACAGAAGATTTTGTTTCCATCTGGGCTTACGTAGGGCTCATACTACACAGTATGTGCAGTGATGGACTTAGAGGCACTGACCAGTCCCAACGGCAAGCTGTGACCTACTGGCACCATTGTGCTGAGGCCAGAAGATTGTGATGTGGAGAAAAACCTCAAACCTCCCTACTGAGTAAGTGCCTGAGAGTGAGTGCGCTATTACAAACATATGTGCCACAGGTTTTTTCAACGTACTTGCCATTTTTGTACATGGAATGCATGAAAGATGTTGCTGTATCCTGTATTTTTTATACCTGTGAAACCTCCTTTTGTGATGGTTTTTCAAAAGCTTTGCTTTCTATTTTCTGTTTAGTGTTACATTTCTGGCTTAAGCTGTGTCTATAAAGCTTTTGGGCCTGCTCGAAAAATACTTGGAGCATTCACCTTGTGCTCCTTAAAGTGCTATTTAGGCTTTCCTCCTGGTATTACTGAGGGTATAACTAGATTCTTGTCTCCTCTTATTAAAAGTTAGGAGTGAGTTAAGCTGTAGTAACTGGATCAGTAAGATGTGCAGCACACTGGATGAGAAATCAATACATAACGAACTAAAAAGACTCCTTTTATGTAATATCAGTGTCATTTTTTTTTTTATTTTTTACTGCAACTTATCTATGAGCCAGTGGGAGGGCACTGAGTTATTTTAGGTTGTTTATCTGTTATTTCTTCTTACTAAAATATGTTAGGTGAACTGCACCTAATAGTTGTGCCGTGTGCTGCCGTTCGGTCCAGGAGTCCCGGGTGCTGCACGCAGCAGGATCAGGCTCTGGGCCAGGAACAGGAGCTGCACCTCCGAGGCTGGCCACTGGATGGGGAACTTTGCTAAGCAGTTAAGTCATGCTTTAGCTGCAAATTGGTAGTCGTTTATTTTTGGTGGATGGAGATTTTGGTAGAAAGGCTTCTATATGATGAAACTGGTGGTCATAGAACTGTTTTTCCAAGGTTTGGGTAATTGCTAGGATGTCTGCCCTCATGCTTTTAACCCGTTTATGATAAATGTGTCAATCTGGAACTTGGAAAATTGAGAGGGGTTTTCTTAAATATGAGGAGAGATGAAATGAAAATCAAGTTTATAGTGTCTTGATAATTCTGTCTCTGCACAGACATAAGTCAGAATGTCTTTCTTAAGATTTCTTGATGGTAGACCTCATTGCTGGTCTAAAAAAAAAAAAAAAATTTTTTTAAGAACTGCTTTTAAATTAAACCCATCTTCTTCTGCCAAGCGTCTTCCTACTATTGAGATACTATTGGGGGGGGGTGGTGTTTGTGTGTATATATATATATACACCAAATGTTATTTAAGCAACAGACAGCAATACTAATTTTCACTGTAAAGTGAAGTGAAATGCTCTTAGTTTAGTTCTCTGAAGAAGGGTGGCAGAGGAAGGTTCCACTTGCTGTGATCACAATTAAAGGTGCTCAGGCTTTTGGGGAAGCACTTCATCCTTGGTGCTGCAGGTGGCAGTCATCCTCTGTACAACAAGCCGAAAGCAAAGCGGGAGTCCTGGAGCTAAAGGCCAACTGCGTGTACAAAACAATGAAGTGCTTGGAGATGTGCGCTCATTGTTTCAGCAGAATCACAGGCATTCGTTTGAGCATTCTAGCCGATCTGTTCCTTAAATTGAACACTTGCGTAATTCTTCGTACAAACGATAGAACAAGTGTTAGAAAAAGCAGCTCAGCCTCTCCAGGAAAGGGTTTGAAACTGTTGTGAACAGAGACTTTTCCATCTTGATTTTCCTGAACATTCTTTCTAAGTGGTTCTGTTCTGGCTCTTTGCAGAAGTGTTTTAGGCTCCTCCACCTTGAAATAGCCACAGAATTAGATGCTGCCATTTTAACGCTGTACAAACAAAACAACAACAACTAAGAACTGCAGAATCACTGAAGCAGGAGCTAAACAGATGTGACACCACTTATTTTGTATTTTCCACTTATTTTCTGACAATGTCACGTGCTCTTAATCAGTTGGAATCCTAAACAAGTTAAGGGCTTTTTTTATTCAGGTTATCAATCTTTTTATTTTACCTAATATTAATAATCTCACTTCTGGAACTTGTATCAATGTAGATTTAGTTTTGTTCTCTCTGAACTTGTGCGGTATTTATGACCTATATATTCCTCTTTTAGGCCAGTTCTTACTGACCTATTGTTAACATTCATGTATCTTAAGGTGCTTTTTCTTTCTTTTGCGGGGGGGGGGGGGTTTCCCCTTCCAAAAACTGTGAGGAATTGTGAAATGATCAAGCTAGGTCTGAGATCCTGGGTGGGAAGGGGGGGAGGGAGCACAGAAATGTATCTGTCCCTTGCAAAATTATCTTCATTGTCTAAAAAGCAATTGGCAAAGATAATTTTAAGGCAGATTTGCACTGCCTGGGTTCTGGTGTTTCTTGGGGAGCTTTGAGCACATTCTCTTCAGTTACACTGGTGCTGCCTGACGGTTTTGCTCACCAGCTCAGGAGGGCTGAGTCAAAGCATTTTTTGCTGTAATTCCTGTGTTTTCTGCACCAGGGTCACCGGGGCTCCAGGTGAGGGAGCAGCACCCCCCTTTGCCTGGGCTGCACTGTGGTGGAGTTGCACCCAGGAGACGATCGAGGCCCGTTTGTCTCTTCACCACCCCCCAACCCTGCAATTCTTTGTTCACACTAGCTCCAAATGGAGCTGATTCTTTGCTCATCAGCAGCAAGTAAGCAGCTCATGACCCCAGCAGATGTTTCTGCATTTTAGGCTAATGAGAACTCACTGGATTACTGCAGTCTTCCCTGCCTCGGAGTAAATACCACTTTGTTGGAGATCCGGAAACTCATACTGAATATGATAAACAAACTGCTGGCTGGACTGTGATTGCCAGGACATGAAAAGAGTTCCACAGCAGCAGAAGATCTAACAGCTCTGAAATGCACCACTGAGCCACACCAATTAAGAGCATTTCCAGTGATTATGTGAGCATTCCTGTTCGACTCACAGAAATTATTTTAGGTTGTTTCTTCCGCTGCATTTGTGTGTGGTCTGAAAAGCAAGCACAAGGGTGGAGGATGAGGTTTGCAGAGCAGTCTCAAAGGCCTCTGATCACTTTCTTTTAAAATATTTCTGTGATAATGTATAGGCAAGAGTTACTGAGTTTCCTGCTATTTCAGGATCTTAAATTTCTCAGGGTAGCAATTTGCCTCAAGACATAACTAATTTTTTTGTTTATATAGATAATATGTGTTTGGAGATGGCCTGTAAGATATCAGAACTTAATTCTTTGTTTTAGTATCTACTGCATGTGGGGGTGGGAAACTAAACACAGTAGAGTTTTCAGGACTACTACCCAAAAAGATATTCTGTCTGTGACGCTTCGTCCTTTCAGCAGTCAGGCTTTGTTGTGTGTTTCTTCAGAACTTTTTAGATAGTATTTCAGTAAGTGAAATGGTAAACCAGTAACCATAGGAGTGCAGCACTGATCCCCAGCTAAACCAGGATGAAGTTTGTGAGCCTGACTCTAGAGCAGTGTTAGCACACTTGCAAACTTCAGCATATTATGGACAGGGTAGGGTATGGTATCTGTATAGGCAGTGCCCAAAGCTGTTGAGAGCCCTTAACCCTTTCTTGCTATCTTTTTGTCATGAGAAATTTGTCTTCACCTAACTGAGCAAAATCAAATTTCTCAAATTAATATGCTTTTTATGATAAAAGGACACCTCCACCCATTTCTAGTTAGGAAGGTGTCCAGCTGAATTTTTAATAACTCTTAAATGTGTGGAGACTTCTCAACCTTTCTAGATCCCCTATTTATGTATAAAACTTCCACCAAACACTAGATTATGGACAGACTTCTATGTAGAGACTGAGTAGAAAACTGGGAAATAATTTCTTACTAAATGTTTTAATGATAGCCACTTCTGATTAAGCACAGTGCTCTATTCCTGTTCTAAATCAACATACAAATGATTTCTTAGTACTATTTCAGTAATTTTTGTCAGCAATTAAAATGTTATACTACTCAAAGATCAGCTTCTCCTGTTTTGTAGATGATTAATAAACGTTTTTTGACAGAGCTATTTAATAATTACATCCTCAATATCATTATCCTGTTATATGCTAGTCCGATTGTATTCTTATTTTGAATGTGCTCTTTAATTATCCTTTCCTTGTAATTTAGTTCTAGAGATGCCTGTATTCCCAGGAGGCGGGATCAGTCTTGTTTCTACCTCTCTGTATCTGGACTGATGTAGTTTCTGTTAAAAGACATGATCCTTGTTGCTGGTAAGCCTGCAGTACTGTGGCAAAGCCAATAGGACACGTGCTTTGCAGTTATCAGTTGCTGCATTAGATATCTCTGTTTGGTTACAGAAAGGAGGCTGTCACAGAAACACAAAGGGAGAACAAAACTGGGAGTTAAAGAAATGGGTGTGGGTTTTTTACCATGAATATAATGCTGTAAAAATTAACTAAGACCTTATTCTTGTCTGGCAGTACGTAATGGCCAACGTGAATGTTTTCCCATTGGTAAGGGGGGGACAAATGATTCTGGCTTCTCTAAAGCCAGACTTCTTTGTTTTTTCTATTTTTTCACCCACCTTCCACTGATATCTAGTGCATACAGGTCTTAATGCAAAGCTAAATAATTAGCAGCCTTGTTTTTACTGCAGCATCTTTTAAGTGCACAATTTACACGTGTATTCTCAAAAAAGTGTTACCTTCTGTGCCTTTCGGTCTGGCCATCTCTGTGACAAGTTAGTGATAACACTCAGGCTGAGGCAGTTAACAAGGGCTAATGATTAATGGCGTGATCCACTTGAATTTTGTGAGCAGTCTTACTGATTTGAATTTGCAATTGAGGAGGGGGGCAAAAAGGCAAAAGGAGGTACAGCTGGGAGTAGCAGGACTTAAGAATTAGTAGTATTTAGAGCTTAGTGCTAACTCTGTTTTATTTCTTTGCCAAATACCTGTCTGATAATTTTAACATTGCACACTGTTTATTTACTAAGTAGATGGGACATGGGGCGGGGGTGGAATTCTTTCTTCTGCAATGATGAGTGGTCAGGATATAAAATAGAACTAGTCAGACCCAATATAGGTGTACTCACACCTATAGACTGCAGCCCCTCCCTCACCTTTCTGACACACCGGTGTAGCCATGCCAATCCCCTGCACGCTTTCAACCTGGACAAGTGCCTGAGATTCCTAAAATTTCACAAGGAGCAGAATTACGTTTTTTGTAAATGAAATAAAAATCTGAGCTATGCACGGTGCGAGCGGGTGGGTGAATATGACCCATAGATTTGACTGATGAATAGTTTTTATACATAAGCTGTTCTTACAGAACTTCCTTTAAACTCCTAACCATTACCAGATGTGGGTTGCAGGCGGCTGCTGGAATTCCAACACCTGTTGCATCACACTGAATAGGATTCATTTTGGCAGGCACAGAAAATTCCATTTCAGTAACTAAATAGTTTGTAATGATATCTAAAGCCGCCTTTTTTTTTCAGACCAAGCTGATTCTAGCTTTATTTACAGGATTGCACATACTTTTGTAATTAGAAGATGGTTTGCAGTCTTCAGAGACTGTAATTGCCTGATATTTCTTGTAGTCAGTAAATATCAAATAGAAAAATCTTCCTTTTGGAAGAAATCTCTCCTTTTAAAAAAGTTGACAATGATTTAGAAGGGTTATACTCCACATAATGATCATTTCTTGCTGGGATTGCTGAAATGTAGAAATAACCGGTTTCGTGTTCAAAAATATTATAGCATTATGCTGAAGATGATGGAGCTCCATTTTAGAAGTGCACTCTGCTGCACTCATCAGTTCATTGCTGAGTCCTGTTGCTTCTTCAAAGCCCTTACCCGTAGCTTTTTCAAAAATAAAATGTGGATGACCACAGAAGGGGTGTTAGTGGCACTTTGTGATTTTTTTTTTTTTTTTTTTTTTTTTTTGGCACATACCCCATAGATCTCAGGCATGAGTCTGTGAGGAACTCAACCGTTTGTGGGTCTGCTCGAGAAAGAGGTATGGATTAAGTGTAGAGGTGATGATTTTTTTTTTGAAAGCGTGATGCTGTTTCAGCCAAAACATACCTGATCTCTGCGGGACTCTTATCAAAACCGTGGGTTTGATTGGTGAGGTATTGTACATCAGTTATGGGCTGCTCTACCGTGAGAACAGCAGAGGTGCTTCATGTTCATTTTGCCTCCTTAGTGTCTTTAATCAAAGGATTCCAACGTGCTCTTAGGTGTTACCCTTAGGAGGAGGCCAACGTTAGGGTGGCTCCTTTGCATACAGGAAAATATCGAGGCATACAGGGTTCTGTGGATGTATCAGAGAATGATGAAGTTGAAAAAGAATTTGGAATTACTGGATTTTCTTTATTTTTGCATTTTGGTTTGTCTCAAAACAAACAAACAAAAAAAACAAACCCAAAACATTCCTACTTGAACTTTGTCATAAGTTGCTGCTCATAAAGCCCAGCTGGTTTGCTTAGGAAACAATCTCCATGGTTCTAGAATTTGAATGACTTTGAATAAATGGAAGGAGAATGCAGCAGTAAGGAAGAATCCACTCTTTTAAATTTAGACAATCCAACTATTTCGATTTCTAGTTGTTGCTTTATAAACGGTTATTTTATTAAGAGTTTTGTAAACTGAAGCATGACCTAGGTTTGGTAGAGTTGGTGCAAGTAAATATTGATCTCAGCTGTGCCATAGTTGCATTTAGTATGGAGATGGAGAAAGATAAAACTAATGTTCTAGTGAAACATCTGCAGAAAAACACTGCTCTTAAAAAAATCGGAATGGCGGGCATTGTATTTAGTTCCATGTACAACCAGGTAATGTCAATTGAACTGACATCACCACAGAGAACACTAGTGCAAGGCTTGTGGAGAGTGGTAATGTCTTAAACTCATTAACACAATTAACAAAACATGTCACCTATCCTTAAAGACACTGCCTCACTAGTAGCCTTGACCATCTTCACTAGTACAAACTAGTGCGACTCCTAGTACATGATTAGTACCATTTGAGTACAATTATACATTTCTGAGGAATGGGAGATCAGAGGAAAAACTCTATGAACTTTAAAGATGGAGAGAAAAGATGTGTTAGGAGGGCCTCTTTTTGACTTCATGCTTTCTTGCACGTGTCTTCAATTTTGGGCAAACAAAAGAGTCCCTTGGTAGCTCTCATAGCATTGTTTTGTCATGTGAAGATACATGAGCAATGAAGTGAGCAAGAGAGGAGCAGTTGTGCTAAACAGCACAGCAGCAAGCAAAACGGATTCAGCATACATAATATTAAAAGCTGAAAGCTGCTCCAGGACATTCTGCAACTTCTCCCACAGATGAGCTATAGGTAGAAAAATCCCATTAAAAATAAATAAAAATAACCTTTTTCAAGGTGGTGAACAATCTTTAAAAATTTCTTGTTCAGGAGTGAGAGCATAATTCTGATGTTCTGATTGTATTGAATAAAATCCCTTAAATTCTCCACCCTGGTCTTGACAATTAGGGCAGGTCTTAAAACAGGATCTGTAGACAAACATTAGTCAAGGATTGCTGATGTAATAAGAGTGGTTTAAATAGGTGATTTCTTTAAAACTTTCCCAACTCTTGGCTATGACGTTAACTGTCACGGCCAATCCTAAAAACCATAATGAGCTTTGCAAATAGTCCTTTTGATTTGAGACTGTTAAATTGTCCAATCTAAAGAATTTTCAGGTGAGATATACTTTTTAAAGCTCTAGCTTTTTTTTTTTTTTTTTAAATTTGACAAAATCTGTTCCCTCCTCTTCTAGACTTGTTATGCCTCCTCACAAAAATAAGACAATGCTGTTCTGAGATAGATTTAAGTAGGAAAAGAGCCACCTCTAGCAGTGTTAGCCATTACTGAAGATAATCTGAATTTACCAAAAAAGCTTGAGTTAATGGTTTGATTTTTTTTTTTTTTAAGAGAAGTCATATTAAAATTAGTATAAATTTCAAACGAGGTAAAAATTTGGGCACCATTTTATTGGCTGTGGACTGATCAGCCTCTGAAGTCCTATTGCTGAAGTCGTCAGGGCAACTTCACTCCTTTTTGATGATTGTTTTTTAGGGAATGGCCTGACTTGCAGGAAGTTGTTAGCTAGTGCTGATACTGCTAAAATATGTGGTGATCAAAATAACTTTAAGAGGGCAATAAAAAATTTAGAATTTAGTACCTTTAGCAATTTGATTTGCTGTTGTCTGGAGTTAGAAGAAAGGGCCTTTGGTAAACTATTGATTTGTCTTTTGGGTACAAATCTGTATTTTTGCTGGGCTCTGTATCAGTGATTTTTAGAAGAAATTGAATGGAATGGAGCTAACTTAAGAAAAACAAAGTGGTTTTTGTTTTTTGTTTTTTTGTTTTTTTGTTTTTTTTTCTGTTTTCTTCAGTTTACCTTAAGCCAGGTGTGTTGGTTTTCTGACCAACACTGAGGGTTTTCATTTATCCCCGCGGGCAGAGTTCAGCTCTGTTGAAGCACATCTGGGATGCTGCCTTGCCCCGGCTGTCTCCAGCAGGGGTTGGAGAAATCATTCCTTGGTATCTCGGTGGCGTTTAATTTTTTTTCTGTCACCCTCAGGCTCTGCTCTCGCTTTGGATGTGCTTTTCCCTGGAGCTCCACTCTCAGGCTGCCCCCTCTGCTGCGGTGAGAGCTCCCCCTCCTGTCCCCAGCCCCGGGAACCACGGGCGGGGATGGAGAGGGACAGGTTAGGGCCTGGGGATGGAGGAGGATAGAGCAGCGTCAGTCCCGCCACTGGATTTTGGGTTGGAAAGCGGTTTTTTCGGCAGTGCTGGCCGGAGCGCCTCGCAGTCCGGAGGCTCCGTTAACGGGACCGGACGGCGCAGGGGGTGCTGTGCCCTGCCGGGGGGGGACACGCACACCTTTCGGACCCGAAGCTTTTGCAGCTCTGGCATCAGGTTGAGGCACCCCGGCACCCTCGGGGACCGGGGGAGGAAGGCGGAGGGCTCGGGCAGGTGCTTTGCGGGGCCGGGGCCTGGCGCCGGGCGGGCAGCGCACCTGGGAGCGGGCGGGGGCCGGGGGCTTGGGGGCGGAGGTGCGGGGCCCGGCGCCCCCCCTCCGCCTCCCCCGGTGCACGCTGTCAGGAGCGGGCGGGGGAGCCGCAGACAAAGAGCCGGGGCCGGAGCCGAGCGGACACCGGGGCCAGGAGGGGGCGGCCCGGGGGCGGGGACGCGGCGGGGGCGGCGGCCAGAGGCACCGGGGAGCCGAGCCCGGGAGCGGGGCGGCGGGGGAGCTCGGGCTGCGCTCGCCGGGAACAAAAGGCTCCTCCTGCCCGCCGGAGAGTGTCTCCGGAGCACCATGCCCCGCAGGGAGCCCGGCTGCGCCTGGGGGGTCCTCCTGACCCTCTGCAGCCTGAGCGCAGCCCAGCCCCGCGAGAGGCAGTAAGTACCGGGAGGCGAGCGGGGACCCCCGGGAAGGGTGGCGGCGAAGGGGACAGGCAGGCGAACCCCTCTGCTCTGCGAGGGGCTCCGGGGGTGGCTGCACCAGCCGCTTCATAAAAACCTGGGCAAAGTCCCCTCGAGGGGCTGGGGTCGGGGAGGCGAGCTGCGGCGGGTCCCCAGCCGAGCAGCACGTTTGGACTCGCCGGTGCAAAACTGCGTACGGAGCGTGGGGAAAGGGGGGAAAAAAAAAAAAAAAAAAAAAGGAAAAAAAAAAAAAAGCCTCCTTAGAAATACCTGCCTCTAGCTCCTCCAGCGAGCGGCTGCAAAGCTTTTATCTGCGAACAATTATTTAAGGAATCCGGGGTGTTGCACAGGGGCTGCTGTTGTGCTTTGGGATGGCTGAAGGTAATGTTGGGCGCTCTCGCAGAGCGTGTGAAACATTCTTGTGGGGCAGATCATCCGGGGAGAAACATTTCACTGCGGGGAAAGTTCTTTGGCTTTTAGAATTTGAATCCGCAGCTCGTTCCAGTACCTTTAGGTTAATTTTGGTTAAGGTTTGCTTTGTTCTTTATCCCTGGCTTATTATAGCGCGTCAACATCGTGAATAGCTGCATTAACCGAGCGCCACGGAGAACTTATTTTCACTTGCTTACTAGAAAATATTTAACGTCCTGCCAAGTTTTGGTGTAACCTGACAGAGCTGTTAGTCAAATGTACTTAAAGGATCTGTCCAGTCACTGTCAAGTTAACTGTTTAATTGCCAAGTTAAATATTTAATATTCAAATGCCGTTTGTTAAGTGATTTAAATAGCCGTGTCAACAGGCTGATACTTCAGAAAGAGTTGCAGCAAGTTAGAACAATGTGGATACATGTGCTCCACATATGGCACTGTAGTGCTGGGCTTATGTGACAGTTTGAATCTAATTATTCCCCGCTGGATGCAGATGGTACTCTTTCTCCCTCTGCAACTAGATCAGCTCTGTCTTTCTTACCAAGAATTTGCAGGCTATGTAGTAACATTTTATTGTTATTTATTATTGTTCTGATGACTTTTCAAACCTGGCAACCATAAGGTTTTGAAACTGCAAGTACCCCGTGCAGTTTAACTCAAATGCCACAGAGATCTGAACTTCCTTTGGGGGGTAATGGGATCTCCATGGCAATGAGGCCTGCTGAGAGAGAAACATGGGGTTGGAATTTGATAAAAGATGACTTGGGAGCTGTAAAACACCATCATCCTCATCCCAAAGTGATAATTAATCATCAGCTAAAGCAACCTGGCTCATGGAACTGCAGAAAGGCACGGGCTGAGAAATTGGACTTGAAAGAGTCATCTGAGGAATCGCCTCGTTTTGAAAAAATCCTTTTGGGTAAAAAAAAAAAAAAAAAACAAAACAGAAAGGTGTGTCATGAAGAGAATATAAATGTGTTGCTTACAGCCCAATGCATCAAAGAGCTCAAGAGTCTGTAATGCTTTTAGTTGACAAGTTCATGGCACGGTGCCATTCAGCACAGAGGAATGTACCGATTCCATTCAGAAACACAAGGATTGTAGCATATATGGGAGGTCGTCTAGGGTGGCTTTAAAACTCTGTGTGCCTGCTAAAATAATTCCATTTTGCTGGGGTTTTTAAACTTGCAGGATCTAATTGTTTGAATAAAAATTGGTGGCAGAACTGAGAAATTGAGCCCAATCTTTCAAGTGCAGTTTTTGAGCTGTTTCTATATAAATTGAAAGTTTAGACACGTTACACGTATGTGAGCCTGACACTTAGAAAGTGCTGAGTATCAGCATTGAGAGTCGCTGCTTTTTTTTTTTTTTGTATATCAAGTTGAACTATGAAAATGAAGCCATGAAAAATAATTGAGGCAAAAATGTTAGAAGTAGCCAAACTGTTTCAAAACCAAGCATTATCTACAAAACTCTACTGGAGGTTCAGGTACCTCCTTCTTCTTTTATGAACTTCAGCTTTTTATGATTATCTAGTTGTATTTTTAGTTTGTTTATATATAGTATATAAATAATTATATATATGCAATAAACATAAATATTACTGTCTTTAAATATTAAGGATTTGTAAGCCTCTGGCTCTGTTCATTTCTGTGTGCATTATATGTTCATTTTATGCATGTTAGATATAGGCTACTGATGGTCACAAATGTGACCCTACAGGGGCAGAGATGTTACAGGGTAGTCTGTTCTTTTCCCTTTGCTATATATAAAGTGGTTACAAATAAAGATCACGCTCTCGTTGCTGTTCTTGACCGTCCGCTTCCGATTTTGCTCCTCAGGGGCTATTTGATTGCGGCACCTTCTGTTTTCCGAGCCGGTGTGGAGGAAGCTATAAGTGTAACCATCTTTAACTCTGTCAAGGAGACAACAGTCCAGATTCAGTTAGTGGTCAAAGGAGAAACTGTGTCACGAGGCCATGGAACAGTTTTGGGTAAGTTCCTGTAATTCTGAGCTTGAGAACTAGCTTATAAATTGAGATGCTGTGGGAACACATCAGTGTCTCAGAGAATTGCTTTATGTGATAATGGAACTGGAACCAAACTAATATTTAATTCATTGGCTACTGCTAAACGTTCTCAGTTGATTGTGCTAATGTGGTTTTGATGTATGTGATCTCAAACACCAAGGCCAATAATTTTGGAACACCAAGACATCCAGAGACCCTAGGTAATGGATATTCAAGTGTTTTATAGTGAGGATCTTTCCTTTGGAAACCTGACTGACACTGGGGAGCTGTATGTGGAATAAGATAAGCTGACTTTAAAAAAAAATATAAAGTCTACAACAACATCATCATTTTCTACCCTTATTTTAAAATGAGTGCTGGAAATTCAATCTCCCCGCCTTCAGGACTGAGTATTGCTGAAAGAGATGGTAATATTTGTGCAGTTGGGTAAGTGTTTAAAATCCAAGACAGATAACTCGCTTGCCATCCTGTGTGTAAAACCAAAAAGTATTCTGATGATGTCCAACTTAATACTGAATGAATTTACATTAGTGAAAATGAAATCCAGTAGCACTGTTCTACTGCCGCTAGCAGCGGTGTAAGCTGTAATGTAGACAAGGCTCAGGCAATCAGGCTCTTTAAACATCATGTTTTAACCCTTCTGTGTGTAAAAACTGGGAGTTATATAAAAGCCATTTCCTTTCTTGGAACAGATTGTCTCTGGTTTTATCTTCCCCTTGTCGTCTTTGAAATTGGCTGACAATTGCTAAGTAATTCAAAGGGAGTGATGCTTACACATGTGGACAACATATGCTAAAGAGAAATCTTAGGTATGGCTGTATCCAGCAATCCTAACAGATTCTATGAGTGTTTGTTCTGAGAATTATTCAAGTCCCTAAAGAGGTCAGCTCCTTTTTACAGCAAAATACTTCTGTAAGCATAGGATGCCCTGTGCTGAAACCTCAGCCTTGGTGGTACTCCCTAACTATAGAGCACTTTGCAGCTTACCTTGAGCAAAAATCGTAAATAAATGCGGACCGAGTTTATTTCTGAGAATTCTGCTAGGTCCAACTTGTTCCCCCTGCAGATTGTTTTACACAGTGCAGGAAAATTACTTCAGATGAAATCATAATAAAGGGGTATTGCAGTTAGCAGCTCTATGACATGGGGTCTCCTTTCACTCAACTGCAGATGTCTACAATGTTAGTACCTTAGCTTCAGAAAGATAACTCTCTCTCTCTGTCTTCCATTTTAGATAAAGGAACGATTAAACTGAAGGTGAGTGTCAATTATTTTAAGATGTTTTTCTTGAAAACATGAGGGACTTGCCTTCAACCACATCAGGCATTGCTCTGTGAGCAGCTGTGGCACGAGTGCAGGTCACGTTCTGGTGCACACACTAAGGAGGAAGCAACCTTCACAGGAGGAAGAGTGAAGAGAATAAAGCTTAATCCATCACAACTCGTCTGTCAGGCCTTCACACCACCGAAGAAAATTAATGGCTGAATCTGTGGCTCATTGCTTGACGTAAAGTTCTATGTGGTGTTGATTTTATAAGAATGGCACTACATATTGTAAGTGATGTAGAGCATGGGGCAGACCACAGAAATTCATAGAAATGGCAGATTATTGAACGTTGTGTCTCTCCTAGTTATACTGGTACTACTATGTTATTTAAAAAACATGGACTTTCACCAGTTTTGTCTACATTTAGTCTTTGACATTAGTAATATTTTTGCCATCAGCATAGTCCATTAAATGAAGCTTACCCATACTGAAGAGGCGAAGGGAACGAGAACAACTTTTTATTCCCAAAGAGGATTTGTAGTGGAGTGAAATGATGATGAATTTAAATGTGTAGAGAGTTCCAGTAGCCATTAAACAGAAATTGCATACGCTTATGTTAGTAAATCACACTTTTTAAAGCAATATCTGGTTTATTGGAATCCCTAGGATACTGGAGACCTGGGATGCAGTGAAAGGTAGCCATTCCTACAGCAGAAAGATGTCCTGTAAAACCTGTCCTCTGCTTCGTACCTTGTCTGAGTTACCCTTCCTCATGCCAAGGAGTGAGCTAAACGCTACACTTCAGAGTTCACTGTTCTTTGAAAGAAGTAATTTAGTTTTTGCTGTATGTAGGACTAAGTGATACCAAACAGAGGATAAAGAATCAATTTTCATGGTTTCTGTGAGATAATTTGGCTGTGCTTTCATGCTAGTGCAGGACCGTTGTCTCCATCCCTCTGCCTAGGTCTTTGAAAAGTGGGGTGTAAATTCAAAGCAATATGAGTTTTCAGTCTTGTTGTTGATTAAGCACCATCAAAACATTTCTTTAGTTAAGTTTAGTTATAAGTTTATTACTTCAAATGTAGGCAAAATGGCACTGGACTGAAGAACAAGTCTTAAAAGTGTTGGATCTCTTAACTTAGCCAGGACTTGCTCTGGAGTTGTCACCTCTGATGGGAGGTGGAGGGGGTGGGTGGAACAAAGCATATAAACATTAAATTGTGCCGTGCTTCTGGCACAGCAGTAGCTAGCACCATGCAGAGCTGTAGGCTCTGGGTAGTATGCTAGACTAATCACAGTTGAATATCACCCTGGGAGAAAAACCCACCGTATTGCATCACTGCCTCTTGACTGATGCTGGTCATGTCTGAATGAGGTTTTTCTATGCAGTACCATAAGAAAAACAAGTCTGTTTCTTTGCAGTGGATCCAGGTATTTGGGAACAGTTTTACTGTATCCCTGTAGCACGGCACAGATGCCTTCACCGCACCTACCGCATCGTCTACATCAGCATTAGCCTATAAGTAAATTAAAGTCTTTGCTTTACAGAAGTCTAACTAGCTTGGTGATGGTCTGCCATGACTGATTGGATCTCCTCTGCCTCGGTGGCATACCTCAAGAGTTTTCTTTGCCTTCTCTGTAATTACTCTGTGGCTGATGATGCTGCTCTGTCCTGCCGGTAGTTAAACTGTGTCTGGGAATTAGGTTCTAGAAAGGGCTTGAAACTCCCCCACCCTTTAGTGTGCTAATATACAACTACGTAAGTATCTATTCATTTCAAGAAGGTATTATATGGACCTGTGTAATAGGAAACAGCAGCAGCTATACCAAAAGCTATAGATTTCTTTATCCAAAGACTGTAACCCACTGTTGAATAAAATCTGCAGTTTCATTGCTGATTTCAGGTTTTGGGGTTTTTTTCCTCTCAAATTAAGAGCTACTATCATAGTATTTCTGCATTACCAGATTTTTTTTTAATCTGTAATTTTTAATATAATGTATTTTTTAAAGTTTCTTATTTGTCTGAGCAACTGGTTGAAAATGTGCAAGCAAGCATGTTTTGTTTTGGGTTTTTTTTTCCCTCTGCCAGTAGAGCCGTGTCTTCCATAGCACGGTTGATTTCCCCATGTAACACACCTTTAGTGGAAGTGGCACATGTAGATCAAATATCAGTTTGCTTGAGTGATAAAGAAAGAGTAGAAGAGAATTTCCTGCTGTGTTTTTAGTATGACTTTGCTTCCTTTGAAGTTTAAACATTGTAAAATATCTAGTATGTTCTTCATTTTCTTTTTATTACTAACACATAGTTACACTGAGTGGCAGCAGGTGGCTGCTCTTTGCTCACTTCACTGTCAGTTATATTTCCCAGAAAGCTCAAAGGCTCCTCACCTCACGGTCTGTTTTCTAGGTGCCTTCAGGACTTCGTGGACAAGCACATCTAAAAGTCTGGGGCAACCGGCATCTAGCAGAGGAAGGTTACATTTTTCACAACTATACCACAGTGACCATTGATAGCAAAGGATCATCAGTGTTCATCCAGACTGATAAACCTGTCTATAAACCCAAGCAGAAAGGTAAAGTGACCTTGGAGAACTTGCTTAGGGCTGCTTTCAAGCACAACTTTTTTTTCAAGGGTAGATTCTAGGATGAGATATTCTGTTGAGTGTCAGCTGTGATGACTAATAAATTTCCTCTTTTCCTTTTTTAGTGTTGATAAACCTCTTTATGGTGACTTCTGACTTGAGACCAGTCAATGACAGGGTAAAGAATGCCGTTTTCTTTCACACTGTAAATATGATGGAATACTTGGCAACCTGTATTTTATTCTCATATACAGTTATGCAGAAATACAATGGGATTTTTTTAACCTATTTAGGCATATCTTGTGATTGCTTGTTGTTATTTACAGTTTAGGTTTTTTTCATTTGTCACATCACTTTTGAAGGGGAATATGCACTTTTGTAGTGCTAGCAAATACAGTGGAACTATGCTGAAGCAGTTAGAAGGATTTTTCAGACTTGCACTCTATTTAGGTGATGCACAGATATGCAGAGTATTACTTTTCCAGTTAGATGCATGAATGAAATGTATGTTTCTCAGTCTACTCTTAGCAAAGAAGAGGTGTTTAAACCTTGTCCCTTTATGCATCATATCTTGTTTATGTTGACTTGGCAGTTCATCACAAGAAGCAGAAAAGTAGCTTTGTTTCATAGTGCCTTTTATTCTTTTTTTTTTTTTTTTTTTCAGATTGAAGCTTATGTGGTGGTGAGTATCTGTCTGCCAGTCATCTAGCATGTATCCTGTCGAGGCACAAGATTCTTGTAGCCTTGTGACGAACAAGTCACAAGTCTGTACCTTTTCGAGTCCATTATGGCCATTCCCAACTGTAACCTATGCAATTATCTCTATCCCTTTGTCTTTAACTGATCTTTGTGTCTTGCTTTTTTTGTTATCGCCAACAGATATACTTTGTTTTCTACTTCAGTTTCAGAAATCCATTCCCATTTTTCAGCCTGAGAAGAATTGGCTAAATTCACTGGGGTTTACAAATGTAACAGTCCCGCTCAATTTCTCCCTTCTTTCCAATGCAGACACACTCCTATCCTTCATCTGGCTGGGCTGATATAGCAGGGCCAATCTCATCTCTGCACCCAAACATTATGATAGTGGACAATAGAAATTCATGGCAAGGAAAGGGTGCTCCTGTCTTCTTCCTTATGAGGTGAATGAGAGGTTCCTTCTGTGTCTAGTCTTTTTTTCTTTTTTTTTTTTTTTTTAAAAAACCATGTGTTTTTAGCTGTCAGCAAGCAGAAGAATTCACCCTCTTCTCTTGTTTGCATTCAGTCACAGATTTAATGCTGACGAAAACAGTGGGATTAATTTCATCTGACTTTGTCATCTAAAAATTGTCTTGCTAGTTGTACAGCTCCCTTTGTGAATAGAGAGAAAGCATCTTCAGAGGCCAGTTCACCCCATCCAAAATAGGTGTCTTAAGAGAGGTGGAAGATCTGCCACTTGACAGTGCTTACTTGTGTGCGTTGGTTATAGAAGCAGTGTCCTTAAATGAGTACTGAATTTTAGAAAGCAAATGCCCCCCGGTAAAGTATCTTCAGAAAATTTTTGACAGATGTTAGTTACGTTTCAGCTGTTAGAGAAGTGTATATATTGCAAAGTGAAGTTCTTTGTTGCAAACTGAGTTAAATGTGTTAGTGATATTCATTTTCACTGTGATGTTTCTCATTCCTAAACCACTATGCAGGATCCTCGGGGGTCTCGTATGATAGAGTGGAGCAATTTGAAGCCATTTTGTTGTGGTAAGTTTCAAATTATTTTTTTCTCAGCGTATTGTTATTTGCTTTTGCTTCTCTTGTACTTAGTTGTGTCCAGTAATCCTTGACAAGGGCTGATAAGTAACACAGAGTTCACAGTATGTTCTCTCCTTTTTCAGGTGTTGTAAATATGACTTTTCCTTTGTCTGATCAGCCCGTGTTTGGTGAATGGCTCATCTTTGCTGAAATGCAAGGGCACACATACAACAAATCCTTTGAAGTTCAGAAATATGGTGAGTTGTATCCAAATCAATTTTGACTCTGACCCAAGTGCATTTGGAAGAACAAAACATTATGAGATGTTTTTACTTGAGATGAAACACCCGAGAAATAATACATTTTTAATGTCATGAGGAAAAATTTTTTCAGAGGCTATGTACTCCAGGGATATAGACACATGCAACTTAACCAAGCCCCTTGTTCCTGTCCTCCACACTTCATAAAGGACCTGAAATGGAGTGTCATATTGCACCATCTATTCATGTAACAAAGATTTAATTTTGCTTTGGAAAACTCTTTAAAATGCTTTCAGTCTGTCGGTACTTTCCTGATTTCTCAGAGCCCTCCTTGGAATTCTGAATTCTTTTTTTGCTACCCCCCTTTTCAGTCTCAAAATCCCTCTGTTTGATGAAGTGTGGGCACCATTACAGCCAGCACACCATCTCTGACATCTGACCTGATCACACAAGCATTTATAGACGCTGACAACCGCTAATATCTCAGCTCTATTCCCGACACATCGTGGAGGAGTCAGTAGCGAGTTGTCTTCTTTACCATGTATCTAAGAGAAAAAGCTTGAGCTCAAATCCTGGAACACAGATTCCTCTGAAAAGAAGTAAAACTTTAAGGTTATTTTCTTACCAAGGTGATCTTGGTTTGCTACTTTTGTTGATTCATTCTCTGCTGAGGGCTGTCCTAGCTAATGTTACCTACACTGCCCTCATCCGACCAGAAGCAGTGATCTTGTCAGAGCTGTGTATGCTTTTGCTATCATCTGTACAATAAGATCTCCTTGAAAAGATTCTGTTGTATTTCTTTCCCTTGTAGTATTACCAAAGTTTGAGTTGCTGATTGACCCCCCTCACTACATTCGTGACCTTTCACTGTGTGAAAAAGGAACTGTCCATGCCAGGTAGGAACATATCCCAAATAAAGTTTCATTCCTATGGATTGTAGTACAGCCACAGGATGGTGCAGTCACTGGAGCTTGGATCTCATCTGCTGCAGACCTTTCAGATGATTTCTGGTCGTCATCAGAAGCTTTCCGATGTAAGAGACTTCATAAAACGTGTTAACAGTAACAAGCTGGAAAACCACCTGTGATGTTTTTTGTTTTCTAGATGTGCAGGTCACATGGTACTAGCTTTGATGTAATCAGGAAAACAGAAAATAGCTGGAAGTTAGTCATTATCTTCTTTCCATTTCAGATATACATTTGGAAAACCAGTGACAGGAAAGTTAATTGTCAATATGACTATAAACGGGGTCGGGTACTACAGGCATGAAGTGGGACACCCTGTCCTCAAGACCACAGAGGTGAGGGAGACCGTTGCATCAGCTGCAGTGAAACACCTGATCTGTACTCTAATACCACAGCTCCGGTTTATGTTTCTGATGGGAGATCAGAAAATAAATTTATAAATGTGATCATTTGGTCCAGTAAATAAAAATATTACCTATTTTTACACAGTATGTTTATGATTTCAGGGGATGAGAATTTGTTGGTGAGGTACTAATCTGGTTTTAGAGCATATGGGGCTGAGGGAGAACATGAGAATGAGGGACTGTGACAGAGCTAGTCCACGCTATGGATAAGGGAGGAAAATTAAACTTGCTTTCTTTCCTCCTCCCTTCACCCACTCCCCAGTTAATTCCCTCCACTCCACATCCTTTAAATATACTGCTGCAAACTCCTATTAAGTGCCTACATTTTAGATTTGGCTTCTAGACCCTTTCTGAATGTAAATGCAAACTCGCTTTTCCGTTCCCCGACACACTTTGTAGATTGATGGCTCTGCTGTTTTCGATGTGTGTGTGAAAGACATGATGCCAGCTGACGTTCCGGAACATTTTCGAGGCACAGTCAATATCTGGGCCACAGTCATCAGCTCTGATGGAAGCAAGCAGGTTACGTTTGATGACTCAACACCAGTTCAGAAACAGCTGATTGATATCAAGTACTCCAAGGATACCAGAAAACAGTTCAAACCTGGACTGCCTTACAAAGGAAAGGTAAGATTAGAAGTAGAGACACAGATGTGTGGCTGATACAAGGTTATACTGACTTGATCCCAGCATGTTACCCCGTGTTTTGGTGTGTTTTTCCCACCTGCCGTTTCTGTCATTGACTGGAATTGCTGTAATTTAAAACCCGTTGTTCTATAAATGAAACACTGCGTAGGTAGAAGTCACCTACCCAGATGGAAGTCCAGCTGACAGAGTCACTATCCGAATTAAAGCTGAACTCACACCAAAGGACAACGTTTATACGAGTGAACTGGTATCAAGAAATGGCCTGGTGGAATTTGAAATCCCCTCCATCCCTACAGCTGCCCAATATGTCTGGCTGGAGGTGGGTGAAAGCTCTTTATAGGATTAACAGGCTTTAATGTAACTAATCTTGTCAAACCTGCACTTGATAAATCAGTGCTACAAACAGGAAATCAGTGCCTTTTAGCTTCAGCTTCTTGATTTAAATGCAGCAAACACTTGCTTTGTTTCTTGCTGCCAATATAATGGACATTGCGCATCATGAAAAGATGCTGAAAAAATACAGCTTAACGTAGTGGTAAGGGTCCAGTATTTGGAGAGTACTGTTGCTGTGTAAAGCTGACGAGCTGGACAGCTGGAGAGTATAAAACGAGAGATGGGGATGCAGTGTAAGAGAGTAAAAATCAGGCTTTTGATGTATGTGTAACATTCAGATGTAACTTTTCTTAAGACCAAAGTGACAGCGATTGATGGGAAACCGTCTGGGGATCAATATCTGCCAAACTACTTGTCCATCAGTAGCTGGTACTCGCCCAGCAAGTGTCACATCCAGCTCCAGGCACCAGACAAACCTTTCCAGGTATGTTGGCTTCATATTCCATCATGGCAACAACTGCGTTTCTTGTAAAGTACTTTGTTCTCATGAAATATTTTTATATTCTTATTTTTATATGAATAATTTTAATATCTATAAAATATATATTTTAATATATTTATATTCTTATATTTCTTAAAGTACTTTGTTCTCATGAAATATTTTTAGCCGTTTCTGTTTCTGGAATCCTGGACTGTTACTGTTTCCACTACAAAGGCTGAAGTAGCTGTGCTTCAGCCACCAAATAATTGTTCAATGTGGGCTGCACACAGTGGGGAGAGGGTGGGTATAGGCACTGACGACATTCAAGTTTTTCCTATCGGAATGTATGTTCTGTGCAGCTCCAGTAACATTCACATAGAAATTGTCAGGGGAAAATGGCATGCTTTAGTTCAAGCCAACAAATGTTGAAAGACATGTTGAAAGTGGTGTTAGTGAGAGTAGCTTAATTACTAAAGATCTAAACTATGTAGTCTCGCTAGAACTACCAGTTTAAATCTTAGCTGGATCTGTTTAGTCTTCCAGTTGTCAAACTGTGAATGTAAGTTATCTTGTCTTCTTTCACAGCTTTTGTATGAGCCTCCCTAAAAATGTAGTTCTTCTGTATAAAAGTTGTGATCTCTTCCCTAAAGGAAAGATCTGATTTAACCACGATTCTTGTTGCATATTGTTTGACTGAGAGTTGATTAGGGATTGTTCTCTACCCAAGAAGATGCTTTGAGGCTCTGCATGTTGCTTTGTGAAGGAAAAAAAAAAAAAAAAGTAGGTTTTGGCAACAGATACCCTTAGTTTTCTATTATCAGCAGATCCGTCAGGTTGTTTTCAGACTCTTTGTATCCAAATAAGAGCTTCTTTTTTTTTTTTTATCATTGCATTTCATGGAAGTTTAATGGCTAATTAATCTTTTACAAGTTTCCTGAGGTATGGAAAGGGGATTATACACTGCTAATCTGAACACATTGTTCTTATTATAACCTGATTAGAACTAATTCTTCTGTGGGAAAGCTAAGAGTTGGATGACCAGCTGATGTGGGAACTGTTTCCCTGCTTTGCCAGCTCTTACTGGGTGTTCCAATTAGCTACATTCATTTTTTAATGAATTGTTTCATCATTTGCACTGGGGAATTCTTAATACTTCAAATATTTAATGTCACGAGGCCCTTCTTGGACTCTGTGGCATTGTTACTGTATTAACCATTAGCAGCTCCTCATATTCAAATCCTTGCCATTTTGGTTTGTACTCTATGTATGTTCTGGAAAGTTAACACACTTACTGCTGAAGAAGGAGGTTTTTCAAAAGATTTCATTGGGATTTAACATTGCTATTCAGCCTTAACAGTCCTAGTTGGGTGCTGCGATGCTTTAAATGGCAGGAGGATTGGGAGTGGAAGTTGCTGAAGAAATCCTGCTGAACACAAGCAGTAGCTGTTCCTCGTATCCCAGAAGCAAGACATTTGTGATCCTTGGAAAGTTGGCTACTCCACAGAAGGTTTATTGCTCAGCCACACATGACCCAGTCCTAGTCCCGTGACTGACCGCTGATGTCTATTCTCTTGGCAGTATTTGAGGGATTTTGTCTCCAGGGTATCAGTACTTAGTCGAGCACCTCTGGGTATAGGACTTCAGTGTACAAAAAGTGCAGGAAGTCAGTGTGCTGCTCTGCAGCCTATCGCAGGCATCAGATGAGTTTACCCGGAAAAAAGAAGCTCTCTTCTCATTTATTTGTGTGTTTGACAGCAACTCGAGTGCCAGACTTGCAAGTTAATATCGAGACTTGTGTAATTTGAAAGTGTTTTCCTTCAGATCTATTCCCAGTAATTTCATGCCACATTTGTTATGTTTGACTCAGTATTTGCCATATGAAAGCAATCACCATGTATAATCTCAATTAAACTGCAAAGACTATCAAACACTCATCTCTTCCCACCCCCCAACCCATCTCTTTCTCTTTTGGGCTGAACTACTGAAGGGGTGTCTAAAATTCAAGCAATTCTGACAGCTGCTCTGTGCCAAAAGGCTTAACTTTCAGGATTCCAGAGATTCCTTTATTGTTTCATTAATGCATACAACCCCCCAGCCCATTCTGCTGTTAGATTTGCAGGGAGTGAGCTGAACACAGGCCCCTTTTTATTGGGAAAAAAGTCCATGAAAACAGTGCTAATGTAATGTACTTTTCACATTTCTTAGGAGAGGGTTCACATCTCTTGTGGACTGAAACCCAAATAGATTTCTGGGCTTTAAAAATAAAGAGCATGCGTTGTAACAGACCAGATCTTTTGCTTTTCTGTCTCTGGGTGCAGGTAGGAGAGGAGGCTTGGATTGCAGTGAAGTCCACGTGTCCTTGCAACTTCACTCTACATTACGAAGTGGCATCGCGAGGCAACATTGTCCTTTCAGGACTGCAGCCCAGTAACATCACCCAGCAGAGGAGCAAAAGAGCCACCTTTCCCTTTGAGAAGAACATTGATATCACACGCTTCCCAGGAACAGGTAGCTGGCATCAGAAATGCTAGCTTGCTCGGATTTTTTAGGGAAAAACAACCTTTCTGCAAACCTAAATATCATTTTTTTTGAATTTGATGCTCCGTAAAGGGCGCAGAATAATTCTGTGGAAGAAAATATCCACTGTACACATAGTCATATAGAGAAAAGATAAATTTCTCCAAGAAGAATAGCTCTTGGGGAGTTTTCTGTAGGCTTTCTCTGTTATGAAAACTCTAATCTTTTTTAATGTGCTTGGCCTGGGATCACCTGAGTGGTAGGGAAGTGTATGATGGGGTCATTTACTAAGCTGGTAGAGCTTAAACTAGGAAGAGGACTGATGGACTGATAGCATGGATGGGGAAGGGAAATGGAGGGTGGGCTCCTAGTTTGTACAAGGAACAACAGAAAGATACAAATGTGGTGAATTCAGGGAACAGGGGGATAAAGAATGGTATGCTTGGGAAGATGCATAGAGTCTGTCCTAGTAACATGTCTGCAATAGCAGCCAGTTGGAGGGGAAAAAAAAAAAAGAAAAAGAAGCTGCCCACAATGTACCCACCCAGCTTCTGGTAATCCGTGGTTTAAGAATTCATAATAACTTTCTGCACTGAAGGTTGGTTCTGAGCTGTTGTATTTTCAGGTTGGCATCGTGGTTGCTCCATCTCTGGACAGGTTCAAGGTCAGGATGGATGGAGCTTTAAGTAACCTGGTCTAGTGGAAGGTGTCCCTGCCCATGGCAGGGGGGTTGGAACTGGGTGATCTGAACCATTCTCTGATTCTGTTTAACTGCTGCTAGCGAACGACACAATCCTTTTTCAAACCTATTTATACTTTTTTTCTCAGCGGTAGATAGCTGTCCTTTTTTGTTGATTTTTAAATGGCTTGTTAATTGTATCCTTACTGGATTTTATGGGCGGGAAAAACACTGGGTAGCCATTTTCTATCCACCTTCTCCACACTGCTCATTATGTTATGGGTGCTAATTGCCTAGCAGCTTTCATAAAGAAAAGGAAGGGAAAACATTCTGAGTTCAAGAAGAACATGTGGGACAGGAACAAGGGGAGAATAGCACGTCCTGGGTGGAGAGTTCTGTGCATTTGGGTTGGGCAGGAAGACAGTGATTTTTGAGAAATAAAATTGTCCTTTTTACAATTTATTTTTTAGCACCTACCAGTACCCCAGCAGCAGAGGTCGAGGTCTGTGTGACGTTCCTCCGTTTCTCAGTAGCACACACCATGGCTCCCCTGGGCCGTCTCCTCGTCTACTACGTCAGGGAGAATGGAGAAGGGGTCACAGACAGCCTGCAGTTCACTGTGAAGTCCTCCTTTGAAAATCAGGTATTGCCAGTGCAGCCGGTGCAGAGGAAGGGCTGGTGTCTCGTTACTCTTTGTTTTGTCTGCTGATTAGGAGTCGAGATAACAGGATTTAATGTTAAATTCTTAGGTTGCAGTGACGCTCTCAGCAAATGAGACCAGACCTGGCGATGTTGTGAACATCAAGGTCAGAGCTGCAAAATCAAGCTGTGTCTGCGTTGCCACTGTGGATAAGAGTGTCTACTTGCTGAAGACAGGTTTTCAGCTGACGGCCAGTCAGGTAAAAATAAGCTTAAGGCACTGATGTCTTTTTCTTAACACTGCTACCTGCACTTTACCTCCAGTAAGCAGCCTTTCTACATAAGGACAGCAGTCTCTTCCCTTCCCCTGCAGGTTTTTCAAGAGCTTGCAGAATATGATGTATCTGATGCTTTTGGAGCTCCGAAGGAAGAAGGGCACTTCTGGTGGCCAGGCATGTCCTCACGTAGACGCCGTAGATCTTCTGTCTTTCCCTGGCACTGGGACATCACCAAGGATGCTCGCTTCGCGTTTACAGTAGGAAGAATCAGCCTCACTTCTCTATGGAGTGTATCTTTTACTTTCATGTTTGCAGGATAATTTTCAGCTCCATAGGCCGTATTTTTTTTTTTTTTTTTTCATATCAGAGCTGTTTCTCCAGGGGCGTAGGCTGAAAAGTAATTTCTGAGAAAAGAGAGTACACTGTTCCAGCAAAGATATTGGAGAAACATGTTTTGATTTTGGCCAGTCTTGATGAGAGGGCCAGCTATCCTCTCGGGTGAAGGAATTGATGCTGATCAATTGCTCAGGAGAGTCAGGCAGGGGACCAGAAGGTTTCTCCAGTCATGGGTGAGCTTGCAGGTCTCTTCTGCAGTCACTTTGACAAGGAAGGAAGGTGGAACATGAGTCCTTCCTTATAGCTTTTTCCCTTTCAGACTATCCTTTGGAAATCCTTTAAACTTCTTTCCTGCTCCAGTTCGGCCAGCTTCTGTGGCCTCTCTGTGAAAGATCAGTAACGTTTTCTTTGATCAGGTTGCTACTTAAATGCCATATATTTAAGTAATTATGTATGTTTGGTGTTTTTCGATAGTTTAACTTGACCAGATTTAAAAAACCTTATTTCCTTTGATCTGTGCTGTGTATTTGCATCAACTTTCAAGTTGAGCATTTAAAACAAGTTAGTTCTTGGTTTTTAATGTACTCGTGCACTACTTCATTTCTTCATTGCTTTGGACACTAACAATGCAGTCCTTTAAGCTAAAACCACTTCAGTCATCTGTAGGTTTTAAGACATGTTTCCATTAGCTTCTAGCTTACCTTTTGATTAAAATGATTGTTACCTGATTTATTTGAAAAGTGCTGCTTGTTGGCCTCTTTCTTCCCTTCCTACAATTGACAGTAGAGTCCACCTACTCTTTCAGACTCAGCTGACATCCCACCTCTTTGCCTTCCACACCACTGCAGCATGTAATCTCTGTTCCCTGGCTGCCTCAAACTGTAAGGACTTGCCATGTCAAAGGCCATGCTGTACATGTTACATGTTTTAGATTTTTTACGTAGGTTTCTACTACCTGCCATTCTTAAAGATAGACTGGCCTAGAGAACCAGTGTTGCAGGTCTAATATTTTATGTTCCTTCCATTTATAATCCACATAACTGCTAATAATAATGATCCTCGCTTTCTTCAGATCCTCTGTCTCTCTGTTCTTTGTCCTTTCTGCAACTTTAGATAAATTTTCTATTGTGTTGTCTTACGCCCCACAGGCTTCCACATATTCCCCCAATGCCTCAGTCTCTTAATCATAAACTTCAAATCCTCATTACTATCCACTGCTGCTTCTCTGCCCGTGATCTGGTGGGGTTTTTGTTCTGATGCATTATTTTCTTACTGAGAGGCATAAACTCTTGGGAAAAGATGCGTATGTTGATAGCTGGTACGTATGCATTGCTGTATACCTGGTTTGTAATAATTGGATGTGTGTGGAAGAAGAACAAAGCTCACGCTTTCTTTGGTGTCTGGGAGTTGCTGTCTCTTATGAATAAGTGCATTTAGGGGTCAGAGCTGGCAGACAGCTTTCCTGTGAATTCTGTATTTTTACTGTGAAGCTGTGTGGACAGTTTCCATTTTGCTTGGCATTCCTGGTAGTGCAGAGTTGGTGATGTCTGATGTGAGAGCTGCCTGCTAACTGCAGCAGAACACACTGGAAACTTTTAGGAAGGGTAAAAAGCTGTAATGTAATATTCTAAGGGGAAAATATGTGTAATAATTTTTCACCTGTAGCTGCCTGGCAGTTACACATGCCCAGTAATGCTAGATAGTGGTTTAAATGCATTTTCCATGCAAACAAGAGCTTTCTCATAAAATCTCTGCCTATAAAGTGCCTACATATTTTCACATTAACAGTCATTTTTATATAAAGTTTTTAAAAATCCTCAAGTTTCAATTGAAATATACCCCATAAAATGTTGGATTAGGGTTGGGAGATTCTATTCAGAAAAGTTTTTATTGGTACATGTTTAATTCTTTTCCTTTTTTTTTTTTTTTTTTTTCCTTGCTGGTTTTTGTTTTGTGGTATTCATTTTTATTGTCTAGGAAACTGGCTTGGTTGTAATGACAGATATAGTCAGCTTAAACCACAGACAGAACGGGGGCATGTACACAGATGAGGCTGTCCCAGCTTTTCAGCCTCATACTGGGACGTTGGTGGCTACAATGCATTCTAAAATAGCACCAAGGTAACATTTTTGTTGTCATGCATATTGTCTATGATACTCTTTGCTGTTCTTTTTCTATATTCTCAGCTGTTTTCCACTTGCATGCCCAAGTAAATTGCTTGATTTAGGCAACGTGGTGGTGAGGAAACTCTCTTCTGTTGTCTTGTTAGACCTAACAAAAATTATAACTGATGCAACTTTTGTTAAATTTAATTCTAGAAGGATGCAAAGCAATATTCTTCAAATTGATCATTTGAAACTCTTTGCATATCTCAGTTTTGCTTCTCAATATTTGCAAGCTAGCCCTTGGTTTGCAGAGTTGCTCATTGCTCATTATTTAACCATTCAGCTGGTGGTCAAAATAAATAAAACGAGGTACTGCATGAAGAAAAAGTTAAGTATTATGTCTACTGCTGCAACAGAGGATGGGCCTCCCTTTTGTATTCTGAACCATTTGATGGCCCCTTAGCAGAGTAAGTTTTGGAGGTTAGTTAAGAAGAAGATAATGAAGGATCACAGGTGTAGAAAAATGTACTAAATTGTGAAAATATTAGAGATCAAGACAATTCCAAGAGAAGAAACAGACTGGAATATCAAGTAGTGATTGTAAGTAAGTGTGATATCATGGGAAGTAAGTGTAGTCAGGTGATATCATGGGAAAGCACGTGCTCTATATGCTCCCTGTGATTTCATTTGGTGAGAGAATTTGGATCATAAAACACCTGTATTTTTTTAGATTATATTATTTACACAAGTTTTTAGGATTATCTTATACTATTTTTTTAAATTCTTATTTGTGTCTCCAGACAGTTTGATGTGTGTGTGCACAAGGGGATCATTTAGAAAGTCTATGTAATGTGTGTTATGAATGATACCCATTCACTTTTCAGTGATTCTATACCAGCTAGAGTTTTGGTTGGTCACGGTGAGCTGCGTTCAGGTGATAACACTGATTTATCAGGAGCTGTTAAACTGTCTTATTAAACAAATTAATTGCCAAGGACTTATTTCTTGTTCTAGCAGAGCAGAGAAGAGGAAAAGAACCTTCTTTCCTGAAACATGGATTTGGCACTGCCTCAATGTCAGGTATTTGACAAGGAATTTCCTTAATTATATCCAGAGGGACACATCCTCTTCAACTGCAGAAAACAAAGCTCTTTAAAACCTACTGGAGTTACACTGGCATTCTCTAATATTTTGTTGTGGTTGTTGCTTTTCTTCATTACTGCTTTAATCAATAATGTTTCTTTGTAACATTTCACCTGGTTTTAAAGTGTATTCACTTACTTCTAGTTGAACCTGTCAGTTGTGGCTGCGTGGTGACCCACGTGTAATTCACCATGGTGTCACGAGCAGAGGAGTATCTTCAGGGAAGAAAAGCAGCAATGGTTTGGTTCAACACATTTCTAGCTTTTACTTCCTTATGGAAAGGGTGTGTTGACAGGTTATTGAGGAGCAAACGAGGATACAGGTTTGCAGTGATCAGCTACGGGGAGGAACTACTTGTTGCATAAGCTTGCCTCATGATAAATGAACGTCAGGCTGTTCTTGCAGTAAAAAGGGACTGTTAGATGTGAAGTGATGATGCACTTCCAGCTCTGTGCTAAAACCTTCAGATGAACCAGCATTCTATGTACCGCTTGGGAGTGAAGGGTAATGGGGGATCTTGCTAGAGCTCGCAGTCAAGAGGCAAGACCAGCCCCTCAGAAGCACCAGTTTCTCTTTACAGTGGGGGATGAGTTGGGACTGGATTTGTGTTTGGACCCAAGAGTAGGCTAGAAATGTCAGCTTCAGCAAGTGCTAGTGTTTTTCTTCATTTCCACCCCTATTCTAGCATCAACTGCTGCATATGCTTTAGTGGGAAAATGATCCCAGGGTAACATGTGTGAGGAGCTGGAGGCAGAATAGCTGCTCCTGTAAATGCTGTATTAGCCTAACCATGCACGGGTGAGTATTCTATATTGATCACTTCTTAAATTGCGCAGAGCCCTTCTTCCTCTTTCATCTGATGCAAGAGCATCTCCCCGAAACCTTCATTCGCTGACAAATAAATCATGGTTCCACAACTAGAACTAAAAAAAAAAAAAAAGAATAAACTGATAACTAATCTCTCTCAGAAGCAGCACATCTAGGATAATTTGAAGCAATTATTAAAAGGCTTCTCCAAGTTTGCAAGTAAACTTCATTCTCAATAAATGATTATAAATTAAATTTGACAGGAACTTGTAGCAAGTGTATTCAAATCTGTTCAATTGAGCATGAAATATGCTTTGTAGAAATACACAAAGAATTCCAGAAGTGCCCGTTTGGGCCTCAACAAGCTGGGGCAGTTAATTATAAGTGGGAGAGTGTGGAATAAAAAGTTGCAGATTGCATTTTCTCCACTTCATTTCCTTAGTAACAACTAAGTTGAGCATTCCTTGACTTCCACTCTCCTGAACAGGAAGAATTATTTTTTTTTTTTTCTCTACCAGTTACAATTATAATATACGATCCTCAAAAAGAAACAAAAGCCTAATGTCAACTTCCCAAACCAATTCTAAAAAATTCCTAAAGCCTGGCTGGAGGGTCTAATGGCTGGAAATGTGTGTGTACTTTGGCCCCCCGCCCAGAAGAGTAAGTGCCCTCATGTGTGAAAATAATGTTAATGCTGGTTATGGGCTGAAATCCCAGTGGAAAGAACATCAGCTGCAACAAATTGTCCGGTTAAACAGAGTGGAATACTGCCAGTTCCGGAGCTGGGACACCCTTCTGCTTACTCTTCAGGGCTGAAGTTTATTGCAGGTACCAGCTACCTAACTCCAGTTAGGATGAAGACCTAAATATTAAGAAACTAGTGTGCTTAAAAGAAGTTAAAATAACTTGGTGCTGTCAAGCCGAGTGCGTTTCCCAGGCTCTCCACTCTGTCGTTTGAGCTGGGGAACCACGTTCATCAGCCAGAGTGCCCGGAGACTGACCGACCCTAGCACGTCTATTCAGAGGCATCACGATCTCTAGTTTTTATCAGACGACTTGTTTTAATCCTTTTCCTACTGTAACATAAATACCCAGAGCAGTACGTGATGTGCTGCCTAGTTACTGACAGTTACCATAGCTTAGGCTCACTGGAAATTACAAACAGTTGATTTAGATGATGAAAGTAAAAATACTTCACCGGTGCCTCAAATGTGAATAACCTTCGGTTGAAAAGCAGTGAAAGTGCAATTCTTCGGTGTGTCCTGGTTGTGAATCAGGCAGCATTGCAGTGTTGAAAGACAGTGTGCTATGCTGCAGACTCACAGAGCTTCGTCTGAAGACCTTGCTCTCTCGTTTTCCGTGCCAACTAAGATGCACGTTGCTCTCAAAAGATTACTGAGCTAGCAGCTTGTGTATCAGGCTCTGGGGAATAAATAAGAACTTGAGAGAAAACAACCTTAGGGTGTACTCATAACTGCACCAATCATCCTGCCAGTTGAGCCATGAAATAGCTTTTGTTCTTGCTTTAGAGGAAATGTTTTCTGTTCCAGGCAAGGCCAAAGCTTCTTTGCAGGAGGGAAATAGCAAAGTCTGCAGAACAAAATTGAATTTCTATTATTATAAAGCGGGGAAGAGGATGCCAGGTTTATGATATCCTGTTGTGGTATGCACAGTAAAGCTAAATACTTAGAATATAAATTTTGATTTTTAATAATTAGTTTCAGCCCTTATTGGAAGAAAATTATGGTTTGGGAAATTTTCTGAGTCAGGCATTCCAAAAACCAACCAACCAAAATGTTTCTGAATCAAAATAGGCTCCCCTGGACAAGCAGTTGCTGAACTTGGCATCTGGAAAATTTCTCATTTATGTTAAAGCAGAGTCTGCGCTGTGGCAATGTATGCAAGGACAATGGGGTCCAACAAGAATTACTTTTATTTCAGTAGCTGTTAAATGAATTATCACTGAATTTATCCAGGACCTCAGTCTAGGATTCTTTTTTTCTCTTTTTTTCTCTTTTTTTCTCTTTTTTTCTCTTTTTCTCTTTTTTCTCTTTTTCTCTTTTTTCTCTTTTTTTCTCCTTTTTTCTCCTTTTTTCTCTTTTTTTCTCCTTTTTTCTCTTTTTTCTCTTTTTTCTCTTTTTTTCTCTTTTTTCTCTTTTTTTCTCTTTTTTCTCTTTTTTCTCTTTTTTCTCTTTTTTCTCTTTTTTCTCTTTTTTCTCTTTTTTCTCTTTTTTCTCTTTTTTCTCTTTTTTCTCTTTTTTCTCTTTTTTCTCTTTTTTCTCTTTTTTCTCTTTTTTCTCTTTTTCTCTTTTTTCTCTTTTTTCTCTTTTTTCTCTTTTTTCTCTTTTTTCT